>NC_082696.1:29560818-29875324 GCF_949987515.2 Delphinus delphis
GATAAGATACAGTTGGTATTGTGGTAATATTTAATAACATTCAAAATGGAGTGATCTCATTTATAGTAATACAATGTCTATGCCTTTCATCTACATGTTTAAAAGCTATAGTAATATATGTAAGGTGCTTAGAACTGTACCTGGCACATAGTTGGCTCTTAACAGAATAATAACATACAATTCCTCACAAATTCTCAACAATATCAGTGTTTCTCTTAACAATTCTTATAAATATTTTATGGTGCTAAGTAAAAACATGTCATGAATATTATATACACTGAGTTTTTTTCTTCCTACCAAGTGGTTTAAGAACTATGAATATATATAATAATCATTCATGTAACGGAGTAGTAACCATTCTTAAATGAGACATTAACTACATATAACATAGATTTGTTATATATGTGGTTAACAGAATTATTTGCTCTTATCAGTGAACTCTTCCAATTAGTGTGTGAGTCTCATTATTAACCAGAGCACAAATAATTACAGTGTCAACTTAGCATAAAATTTTGCCCTTGGCTTTTATGATAAAAATGCAAGCATCATCACAGGGACACATGGTGTTACAACCTTTTTGAAAAGTATTTTGGCACCATTTATGCAAGCTGCACACACTCTTTCGTCTATTATTCCTACATCTAGAGTTTTACCGACAGGAATTTGGGTCAGATATATAAAAAGATACATAAAAATCATGATTGCAGCAGTCTTTGTAATAGTAAACACCCGCAAGCAACCTAAATATATACCAGGAAGGGAACAGTTAAAGTATAAAACGTATTCATACATTAAACAGAAGTACCCCAAACTATATGTAATGATATGAAAAAATACCCAAAATACAGCCAATCAAAAGCAAGCTTTAAGACAACTGATGATCCATTTTGGCCTAAAATGTAAAATAAAAATAAATTACATCCCCAGAAAATTCTTACATTTACGCATGTATAGGAAAAAATGTCTGAAAGGAAGCACGCTGAAGTACAACAATTTGCCCTGATTTGTGGGATGTGGAAGGGATGGATGAAGTGAGGGATATCAACTTATTTTAAATATATCTGTCATTTTTTAAAATTTTATTGAAGTATAGCTGATTTACAATATTGTATTAGTTTCGGGTACACAGCAAAGTGATTTGGAGATATATATATATATATTTATATATATATAAATATATATATAGCATTTTTCAGATGCTTTCCCACTATAGTCTATTATAAGATATTGAATATAGTTCCCTGTGCCATACAGTAAATCCTTTTTGCTCATCTTTTATATAACTATATCTGTATTTTAAATTTTTTAGGCAAGTATAACATACACACAGTAAAATATGCAAATCAAAAGTTGACAGCCGATAAATTTTTATTACATCTACACCCCCATCTCACCATCAATCAGATCAAGATAAAGGGCTATATCAGCATTCCAGAAGCCTCTCTCCTTACCTCTTCTAGTCAAGCCCCTCAAAGGCACCTCCTATAATATCTGTTTCAATATGTTACACAAGATATAGATGACTTTTGTTTAAAAAAAAGATTGATTAAAAACATCTTGCTTCAGTATTTTTTTTGAAGAGCCCTTTTTTGAATATTAAATATGCTCAACAATTTATTCAAAGAAATCAATTCAATATACGTAAACATTGAGCATTTTCAGTGTCTTTCTGGTATAAACTCAATTATTCCTTACAACAATTCCACGAGGCAAGTACTATTATTATTCCCTGTTGACACATGCTGCAACTATGGCTAAAGCAGGTCAGTAAATAACTTCTCCAAGGTTACACTGCTGATGAGTGGCAGCCCGGAAGGATACATACAAAGGCAGTCTGATTCCAGTATTTGCAACTCCTTGTGGAATTCAAACAAAGAAAAATAAAGGCAGCAAGTTGTAGAGGTGGCAGCACTAGGGTGTCTTACAGCACAAGGTTCTCTTTTTAGCTTCCTTTTGACTAAATCACTTAACGTCTCTAATCCAGTATTCATCTGCAAAATGGAGAGTTAGGCTAAATTCCTCTCCTGATCTGATTCTCTGATAAATAACGTGACCTACGAAAACATAGAGCAAATAGGCTTCATCACGATTTAGTATAATCACACACTGCATTCAGAAATGACTCATACACGAGGAAATAAAACCACAATTTTTGAAACTATTGGAAACAATCATTTTAATTTAATGTTATTTTTGGACACAGAAGGCTATTTTCTCCCCCTAAATAGCAAGTTGGTGGTTTTGAAGGGTCTTGCTCATCTTTTTGTGGAAAAATGCCTGAAAACAAACCACTAGAAACTAAACAGAAATTTTTCTTCCTAAATTATGCCTGAAAAAAACAACCAAATTTCTCTCACCAAATGACCACATATACTTCTAACGGATACCTCTAGGAATTTTGGTCCCCATATTTTGAAACATTGACATAAACAAATACAGAACATACTTCCTTTCAGATGAAATCCATAATTCTGAGGGTTAAAAATTCTTCAAAATAACATGAAATGTATCTCCACAGAAATCAACCAAAGAGGCTGAAGTTTGTTTCTAGAGAAGACTGGAAGTAGGAAAACCATAAGTCTCCACTAGAATCTGCCCTTTTCATTTCAGTTTATTCAAAATACCAGTTCATGCTGGCCTTATCTTTTCTTCTGCTAGAGTATCAGTAATACTTTGGTACAAATGAAGCTTTAAATAATTTAGAATACAATAGAACCAATAAACTAGCTTCAGTGACCATATGCAAAAAAGAAACCAGTTTCCAAAATGTAAACAGGATCCATTCTTTGTAGTTGTCTGGCTCTGGATGTATGTCCTTTGAAGACGTGCAGGGAATAGGGTAGCTAGTGAATTTCCATCACTACCCCAGGCACTGGGGCTACAGGGGAGGAAAGATATGGTCTCGCCCCTCAGTGAGTTCAGAATCTCTCTAGAAGACAGATTCACATAAAATTAGCCCCAGCACAATGTGCTCTTATACCAATAGCCCACATAAGGCGCTATGGTATTACAGAGAGAAAAGAATTAATTCTGCCTGAGCCTCGGGAAGGCTTCCCAGAGGAGGTGACATTTGAGCTAAGCCTTGAAAGATGAGTAGATTTTTTTTGTCCAGGTAGGCAGCAAAAAGTAAGAGGCAAGGAGGTTAAGGGAGTTGGGGCAGTGGAGGACAAGGGTGGTGAGAATATCCCAGGGAGAAAAAAGGAAATGCCTAATTGTATTTTATGCCATGGAGCGTTCATAAAAATAGGTAAGTCTTACATTCATATCCATGGTACAAAGAAATAAACCTGAGAAAGTACGTATGTGACTTGAATTCTCTGGGGGGTTCCCTGATTTATGAACCCAAGAAGTGTTCATTTGGAAAAACAGAACTTCTGGTTTATTGGCTATTCTCTAATGACTAAAGGGCTACCAGGCTTCCTGTTCAATGTCAGGCATAAAGTGCCTGGATGGACTTGAGGTTTGCTACGCCTTCTTCAGACTTGCTGTCAATGCATGGAGCAGAACCTGCCTTCCCTGTCTGAAAATTCATGATTTAAGCCCTTGGCCTGTAACCCCCACCTAACTCCCCTGGAAAGGCCCCCATCTGTCATTGGGTTGCCCAGCACCCACTTTATCTCTCTGCTAACAAGTAGCTGTGAGGAGTCCTTCTCTTCTTAGAAAACAGAAGTACTGATACATTTGATCACATACAGTATGCTATATTTGCAGCCACTTTTTCTTCTTAAGAATATATTTCAAAAATTAAAGCATAAATCAAAGGAGAGGTAATAGAGAAAGAAAGAGAGACAGTGAGTTTGTTTTCAAGTACCTCTGCCCTGCTTGCTTGAGCATCAATTAGTAAATGATGTGAAATCCCTAGGTCTGTCTGACTGCTTCCACGTAACATGATTACCTGCCTAATACAATTAAAGTAAAACCACTAGACAATACATATATGTGGAATTTCAAGTATCCTTATAGTTACTAGTGAGATTTAAAATTTCTCTACTGTTTAGGTCTAAATATATCTAATCATATATTTATAATGTTGTTTCATACTCCAAAATAATTTTCACATCCAACCCAAGACTCATGTAGGCAAAGTTAACCCCTCCCACTTTAACATTATATGTTCCCATTTTTTTCTGCTCAGTAAATTTTGAAGCATCTTTCATATATATCTAAACTAGGCAAATGTCAGATGTAGTACTCAGACTACATCACATTTACTTACAGTCAACTGCAGATCAATTCAGAGACAAAATGTGTATGTCCTATAGAATTAGAACATAAGGTCTGGATTTGGTAAATCAACGAAGGAGTTTTTATGTTCATTTTTACTTTCTTCAGACTGTACCAATATTACTAAACTCAAGATCCTGAAACTGTGGTACAAACTGAAAGCTAAGACTTATTTCTTTTGAAACTTTCTTGTTACAAACAAACAAATGATTTAACTGATAAAGTTTTTTCATCGTAGGCAGTTATGATTATAGATAATACTTAACTTTTTCTGACACTACAGACTAAAACAAGTAAAAGTTCCTTACTGCTGAATATTTATGGAAAAAGATGAGTAATTGTCATTATCAAAAATGAATCAAAAGTATCTGCTAACAAGTAACAGTAAAGGTAATTTTTCTAAAATAGACATATAGGTGATTCAAATAAATATCTACTTCCTACATACTTTCCTAAGTATTCTGCTCCCCCGACTCATATTCTGTTTCCCAAAAAGGAAAATATGCTGACAAGAGTCAATCTGTGTAAAGCTATATGCTGACCATAGTCAGCCTATGTAAAGTTTATCTATGAACACAGACTAATAAGAGTTGTTTGATTTTGTGTTTAAACTTAGGAAGAAGGTATGAAGATTCTCCACACTTGACTGAAAATAGAACAGTCCTCTCATGCAGATGCCTGGGAATCTTTTGATTTTATCAAGCGATCTTAAGATCTACTTTGACTATGGGCCCTCAACTGAGGGCAATTTTGTTTCCAGAGGACATCTGGCAATGTCCGGAGACACTGTTAATACTCAGGGGAGGGTGCTACTGGGATCTAGTGGGTAGAGACTAGGGATGCCACACAGCACCCTACAATGCACAGGACAGCCACACACGCTCCTCTAACAAGGACTTATCCAGCTCAAAATGTCAACAATCAGTCTTTGAAAAACACTGGTCTAAATATACTGAGCGAATGTTATGTGGCAGCCTGGATGGGAGGGGAGTCTGGGGGGAGAATGGATACACGCATATGTATGGCTGAGTCACTTTGCTGTGCACCTGAAACTATCACAACATTGTTAATCAGCTATACTCCAGTATAAAATAAAAAGTTAAAAACTAAATAAACAAATAAGTTTTATAAATAAATAAACTGAGCGATTCAGGCACAACATCAGTAGCAGCATCATATTTTTTATACAGATGCACCTGGCAGCAATTCAAAGTAAGCAGTTAAAAAACAGAACCTTGAAAATTAATATTTTAACTTCCCCTTCTCCCTCGGCCCCACTTTGCCATATAGTCATTACATCTGAATCCAAGGACCGAATGATCAAGTCTAGAAACGGAGATGCTGATGACCTCCTACTGTCTCTGCAAAGGTAAGAGTCATAGTAATCTTTAATGTTATCTTTTAAAAAGTTTACACTGAGCTCATCAAGCTCACTCAGTTGAAAATTATACAAATTCTTATAATTGGTACCTTCAGGCTGAAGAAAAAAGCAACTGGGGAAACAAATATTGGCTATAAAACAAAAGTACCATTACAGAATATTCTTACGGTGGCTTAGAGTAGTTTAGGAACCACACAGATGAAAGCCTTTAAAAATCTAGATAACTGTATGTGAAAGTATTTGTTAAAAGAAATGCCATGCAATGTAAATGGCCTAAACTAAGTTTTCTAATGTCTTTTCTTATGGCTCCAAATAGAGTCTCAGATTTCCCAAGATCACCGCTGGGTATTAAATTTGTACTTGGACCATTAGGGACTCAACGTATGATCCCCAGTCTATGACCCCAAAAAGGACTTTCAGCTCTAAATATCTCTGGAATAGTTGGCATACTCCAATGGAGGGAACACAATCAAATTCATAATAGCTAGTACTCATATCAGACACTATTCTAAATGCTTTACATATATTTACTTGTTGAATTTGCATATGAACTCCAAGTACGTTCTACTACACATGAGAAAACCAAAGCAAAACCAATTTAATTAACATGCTCATCATTACAGATCATTAGTGTCAGAGCTGTGCTTCAAACTCAAGGAGCCCAGCTCCATATTCTTTGTACTTAATCACTATGCCATAAAAAGAAGTGGGTCCCTCAGATTTCAAGTGCTAAGAAATACCCATTTCTCCAAAGATTTTCGGGGTCTTCAGCTTATCCACTAGATCACTGACTTCCCAATGGTCATAAATACATCTCTGCATCATTACACCCATACAAACAAGTTGGGCCTGAATTCAGAGATGCAAGTCTACTGGATTAATACCAAAAATCCCTGAGGTCATTCTTAAGGCTATCCTGCCTTGTAATGATCACAGCTATTCCCACTGTTCCCAATCTTATGGCAGAGGGTGTCCAGTGCCACCACCACTGCTTTCATTTCCATTTCCTTCACTCACTCACTCAAAAGGAATTTACTGTCCCCTACCTACTGGAAATAGCAATTTACAGAATAGCAAATACTGGTAATAGCTTCAGTAAATTCTCAGTCTAGTGCAGAATTTAAACTCATGTTACCTATTACATTTCAATGTGGCAACTGCTATACCAAAGGTGGAAACTGGGTGCTTTGGGAACAAAAAGAAAAGAAACATCCAACTCAGCCTCTGCCGGTGGTCAGAGGAGGTAGCACTTTGCATCCTGAGTCTTGCAAAAGCAGCAGAAAAGGAAGTTTCAGGGGGAGGGGCAAGATGTCTTCCAGATAGAAAGAACCACATGCACAAAGCCATGAAGTGGAAATGACCAGGGTGTATTTGAGGGCTGCACTTTTCCATACAGATGGAGAAGAGATTTCTTATGAGTGGCTCGTGAGAGGTGAGAAGGGAAACTTGAGCAAAGTTCTCAGCTTCAAGGGCCTTGTAGATCCTGCTAAGAATTTTAGAATCTGTCCTGTAGGCAACAGGGAATTTTTTTATAGAATTTTAAGTCAAGAAGGGACCTGATAAAAATTGTGAACAGATGTGGTTGAACAGCCTCGGGATGAGAGGAGATTCTTGGAGACAGATCCAGCATAGACCAGAGTGGTCCCCAAAGAGAGACAGTCAAGATACCATAACTATACTTTTAACGGCAAACACAATATGACCAAGCATGTGTAGGACAAGTGTCCCCCTACAGCTAACGTGGTAATCTGAGGATTAAACCTGTGACCTTGGGTACCATAGTTACTTACCAGGCTAACCATTCCTATGAATGGTATGTGCCAGGAAAAAGTAGAACTTATTATAATCATAGACTAAAAGTCCCAAAGTCTTCAAAATTATCCAGAGTAGAAAAAAAAAATCTATTCATCTCACTATAATTTTGGCATCTCTTCAGCAACACAGACAATGTAAAAAGCATTTAATAAGCATTTATCATATGCCCAGAACTTTGCTAGCATTTTCATGAATGAAGCCTTTAAAAACTAAAGTCAACAACTGAGAAGACAAAAGACCTAAATGAAGTCTTCTTGGGTTGACTAAGAAAAACAAAACAGTAGCATCATCTTAATACCTAAAGTTCACGTACAAAATTTCGGTAGTACTGATGTTCTTGACCGACTCGCTGAGGTTTGCGTTCCAAAGTTACCTACTAGAAGCACAATCTGAGATTACTGAAAACCTGCAAAAGGAAAATTCGAACGTGACTTCCCACTTTGTGATTAAATTTGGCTAGAATTACTTCAGTCAAAATCATATGTGAATACACATTTGCATTAACATATAAAATTTGAAGTGAAAAGAATTAGCTAATTCAGAGACCTCTGGACTCTGCAAGTCATCATCACTTTCAACATACTGGACACATTAAGTTAGAAATATTCAATCTCTTAGTCGGAACATTCAGGTCTTTTCAAATCCTCTAACATGAGGGAGTTCAGAGTCAGAGGTGAAATGTAATGAATAGATCCCTCCACTGGGTATATGCAAAGGCCTGTGAATTGTGTATATGACCTTGCAGAGAATAAGCCCTCCTGGTATGTGGTAGACCTACTTGATTAAGGATAGAGTTTCAAATTTAATGCTATTGCTTTTGTGAGCAGAATTAAACTTAATGGTATATGAACATAAATTTTTATGATTTAACTATAGCATTTCATAAGAAATGTCCCTTTCATTTTAAAAAGGAAGGAGGAAAGAATAACAGAAACAGTAGCAATAATTTATGTGAAAATCTAAGGTCAAGTCAATTTATGCCACTGCTGATGTGTCTTCATAAAGTCTTTAAAGGAAAAAAAGATGCTCTAGTCAAACCTTTGTAGAAACAAATTCTATGTGCCTCATTCAGACCTGTAATTCTATGTGGGAAACATCTTGACTACTTTTTATTTTCTCAGTACTAAACTGAAAGAAAGTTGCAGATCAGTTGATAAGAATATTCATGTTACACTAGGGTAAACCGACACAACTTTTGCCGATGTGTTACACTGTGTTTTGGTTTTTAGTGGATGACACACTCACAGACAGCGGCAGGTATTCTGAATTGACCCCTTCCGTCAGAAGACTCATTTTTTTGCAGCCTGGATGACCCTTACAGAGACGTTGGGAGGCCAATGGTCAGAGGCAGGGCTGATGAGTGATTCACAGCCCACCCACATCCTGCTTCACCAAGGCAGTGGACATTTCTCTAGTGGGCATAGTGTCAGCTTTCACTTGAACAAAGCGTTCTGTGGCTGAACATGTAAATCAAAACGAAAACCACTGCTTCATTGGAAAACACATTCAAGTTATAAAAAAACAGATTATTAACAGCAGAACAAGCATGTTCACCTAGAGAAAAACCTTAAAAACGCAAAGTCTGATACCCGTGTAAATTGAAAGTGTCTCCGAAATATAAGTGAGCCCGTTATCATTTAAACTTGCCTCTAGAAATTCATTACACAGTCCTCATCCGTTGGTTCAACAGAAGCGTGTAGATCTGAGATTCATAACCAGCATTCAGGCTTAAAGCAACAAGAGAAAAACTGTAAAATGGATAACATCTAACTAAAGGATGAGGCTTGAAAAATAAAGGAAGAGTCTACATGTAAGTCAAATATTAAAAAGATCTGGACAGAAGTTCTCAACATTTGGGGAGCATTCTAGAATACCAGTTTCTCCCAATGTAGTCACTTGCCATCAGCCTTCATGATTTTGGCTCTTTTAGCCAAGCACTTGTTCACTGTTACATAATATGGTTCTTTAAATAGGTGCTTTTAAATTTTCTTCTGCTTCAATCCTTTTTTGGTTTTGCCTCAAACAACATTATCCAGGAAATTATAGGTTTAATGTGAAATTTTACATATTTTCCTAATATCCTTGGAAATAAATATACAACTAATAATATAAAAATAAAATGTTTGGGTACCACCTAAAATGAACTCATGTGTGACAGGTGGCAGCAACTGCCTAGGGCAACGTTTAAGGACAGGGGATCTGGGTTCGGGGGGGCAGAGCTGAAATCCTGGCTCCACTCTACTGCATAATTCTCATCTGTAAAATGGGAATAATAAAGAAGGCACAGTTGAGAAGATTGAAATTAGCTAACCCACGTAAATAATTTAAACTGTTTTGCAAGAAGTAAATAAATCCTCAGTAAATGTCAGTTGTGATGTGAGGATGATGATAATGACTGATGATGTAATTACTGATTACTTACACAGAAAGATTACAACCGTATAAAAACTGAACTGACAATTTTTATTTTAAAATATACTTTAAGGTCTCCATATACTTAAGAACATATACTTTAGATATGAAATTTCAAGATGGCTATTCTATATTGCTTTAATGCAAGTTCACTTTGAACCTATTCAGATGTGATCACAGTAATCAGACTTTGCCTCAAAATTTCAATTAAAAAAAAAAATCTACCTGTGGAAAAAAATACTTAAAAAAGCTTAACATGATAATATAGGTCCTTCTCTCTCAGAAGTACATTAAAATAAATTTACTTACTGTACATACATAAAAGCTTAAACAATATCAGCTGTTTTATTAAAATGTTTTACATGGGGGAAAAAAATTAGAATTCCTGACATTTTAACATGGTATTACTCTTCATCAGCCATGAACCGAAATCTCAGGGTGAGAAAAGGGCCAGACCAATGCTGAAAGGTTTCAAATATCAAACTATACTATTATGTCAGTGCCCTAAGATCAATTAGCACCTTTCAATGACAGAAAAGGTTACAGTGAGACTCAGAGGTACACACTCTGCAACTGTTTTAAACCACCATGTAAATGTGGTTTTGATAACTCGAAATGGTTTCTATTTTTAAATTCATCTGTTTCGTCGCTTCTTCTGGAAGAAAGAAAAGGAGCTAGGGGGGTAACGATAGTGGTATTTATTTTCAGTACCACTCTCCTAGTAGAAACCTGGATGGGACATGGTAAGAATCACAAACTTCACCAAGGCATATCCTAATGTGCAGAGCCACAAGCAATATTAGGTGACAGTAATGTTTACAAAGTCTTCGGACCTCTTAAAAGCAATCAGAGTTGCTTATACTACTTCGGAATATGTGATTCTTGTTTATTTCTTCCACTCAAGTTCAAACTAAGTGAAGCCAAGTTCACTCCATGTACAACTTAATATTCAGTGTCTCCCACGATAAAATTCATCTAACTGCAAAATGCAGTCTCATGCTAACTGCAATGAAATACACCACTGCACCTCACCCATCTCTAGAACGAGTGCCTGAAAGAGCATGTCACTTCTTAGTTCACCGGGAAAAATTCATGAGAGGAGCAGGTACACTGAAAGTCATCCTATCCCTCCTGGTGTGGATTGCATTCACCCAGTAACTGTTGTAATAAAATCCTCCAACGGTATTTCTGAATACAATTAGTTTAAGATACTCTACAGGGAGACACATTATAAGAGTTTAGAATATGTAAGAATAATATCTACTTGAAAAAGAAACTGTCATGATTAATTCTCACTGAAAAAATAACAAGGTGTTTCATAGATGTTTTGTTCAGCTCTTCAGTGAGGGGATTCAGAACATCTACTTTTGATAACACACTCTTCTGTTTGTTTCTTAGATGAGTGATCTGAAATATTTACAACGAGACAGTACCTAATTTTAGGTTTTAAGTGCTTTAACAGCTCCATGAAATATGACCAGCAGCTGCAATACAGAACTATGGTGAATAAACTTCTTGCAAAGGGGGGCCTGTTTTTACTGAATGTTCAGTGTTCCTGCATTTACCTAACAAAGGGGAAAAAAGATAATGAAAAATATAATAAATACTTGCACTCTTAAATTACTTAACATTTCACTAAGTCTTGAAAAGCATTATCTCCCCTCTTCTTGAATTCTGTATAAAAAGTGCGAGTTTCCACTGGGTGAAATAAGTATAATTTTATTATTTGTGAGTTAGAATGTGAACTTTCCAACATCCTAACTTTTCATAACAGTAGCCATGGTTTTTCTATCATTCTATTTTTCTAAAACTTCAGGATAATTTAATTTTAGTGCATAAAATTTTTTAAAATGAAATACCAAGCCACATAAATATATTTTTAGACATGGCATCAGTCATTTAGAGCTTGCAACAGAGATTGAAAACATGAAATGGGACACCTTATTTCCCGTGGCTATGTAAAATTTATTTACACCCCAAATCATAATATAAATAAAAAGAAAACTCTCAGAAATGGAGGTCTTATTTTTCTTTTCTGTTTAATTCAAAGAGGTTTTTGAAAGAAAAAAATAAATTACAGCAAAATGGCAACCTACTGATCCACCCTCAAAAAAGAAACTTTCATGAAGAGACAATTTTTTTCAACTGCTTCTACAAATCCTCTAGAATGCAGCATCTGTACTTCTTAATAAAAGTAATGATTATTTTTATACAAATTTCTTTTTATACAAATCTTAGGGTTTTTTTAAATTTTTAAACTTGAACATAAACTTAAATATTCTCTAAATGTATAAAAAAAACTTTTCATTCTGTAAAGAAGAAATTAAGTCTCTAATATCAGTAAACTACTTACTCATTAAAAAAGAATAATCAAGTAAATCTTTTAATTTCAGTTATAATCGTGAAACAACCTCTAATTACGGTGGCCTTAGGTTGACGCATACTATTTTCAGATAATTGGCAAAGGAAAACTGGCTTTTGAAAACCTATTGATTTTAGACCTTTACCTATTATGAAAGGCATGGATATATCCTTAATAATCAGAAAAAAAGGAACAGTTTTCAGACAATCTAATTATGTTACTTTCAAAGCTATAACTGTCAAGGGTTTTAACTGTCTTCTACAGCCATTTCAAAAAAAAAAACGGTTTAACTCTGAATGGCTTACAACTTTTAATGAGGCAGAACAAACTATTTTTATGGTTTATAATAACAGTAAAAGTGAGTGTAGTTGTATCTGCATCTGGTATTGTTGCCATAAAGATCAGATTCTGGCAGTCTAGCTCTACACAAAATAGTTTCCCTCTTCTTACTACTGGTATCTATTTCTTGGGATAATGTTATACCACACCCTACTATGTACCAAATATTTTGTTTTAGGATTCTCTCCCGGCCCCACCTCCTTCCTAGCTTTTGCTTCTTCAGCTATAAACTGGCCAGAAATATTTAAAAAGAAAAAAAGTTGGGGCGGGGGAGGGCAATGTTTCTGCTTAAAACCTAATTTTACCCGTGAAAGGTTACATCCCTGTCCTGAGGAGGTTTTTAAAATAAAACCCAAAACAACTCAACAGACAAAAAAAAAAAAACCATCCTCAACTTTCAAGACTGTCAGTCACCTACGTGTAAATCAAACTTCAGGAGCTGTAGAAGGGGAGCCTGCGGTGCTTAAATGCTCCTAAGACTCCCACCTAAGTCCAGAAGAAGGAGCGCCCGCTAAAACTGACATGCCCGAGGGTGCAAAAAGTGGCCGCAGAGGAGAAGAGGAACAAAATGCCATATTCGAGAAGATATGTTTCGCTCCATCAATTACGTTGATCCCAGGGTGCCAAGCCAAAACCGGTAAGGGAGAAAGAAAACTGTTAAGTATGAGCTCTTAATGTGAAACCTAACCTGTTGGTTCTCTTAGGTATCAGATTTTGGAAGTGTCTGTAATGACAGCCAGGAAAGCAAATTAATGGCCAACGGCCCACTGGGTTTGAACACAAGACTCCTGTTACCTCCTCACAGATCAAGTACACAACACACACGCACACGGAGGTGCTCCACGTGGAACTGCTCTGAAACCAAAACACACGCCCCGTCGCTATTCTGCACCTTGGCAGAAAGGTCTGAGGGACCTGCACCTTCCTCCACTGCCCTCAGATTAGGATTCATGAATGACTCTCTGCCCGCTGGGCAGTGCAGGGCACAGACGCCGGCGGCGAGGGAAGAGAAGACCTACTCCAAACGACAGCCTCCCACCCACGCGCTCACCTCAAACACAAACCCCATTAGCTTTCAAAGGAAGGGGAAAGAGAGGTGGTGGTGAGTGGAGACGGTGCCGCCCCAACTAGGAAAGGGATGACAAAAATTAAGCTGCGCTCTCCGGTTTCGCCACCGCTCAGGCGCGGCACTCGGTCGGCAAATTCCCTAATGGCTCCAAGCTGTTCCGAACACTGTTTACAAAAGAAAGAAACATCTTGAAAGTGCTACTAAACGAAAGTTCTGGCTGCTGTGCCGCGCAAAATAAAACAAGCACACACACACGATCTACTTCCAAATCTCGCTTAACAACGCTGAAGCAGCGAGCCGTTTCAAGTCCCGCAGCCGCCCAGACACCGCAGGCTTTGGAACGAGTAAACCTGCTCCCCACGGCCCCGGCCAGGTCCCTCCGTTTGGAGAAGTTATCATTCCTCCACGGCATCCGCGCCCCGGGCCAATGAACGCGAGTCCTCTGAAAAGGCGCCTCTCATTTCACGGACCCTGGCAAAAGGCAGGAGACATTCGGCCCACGCCACATAACTTTTAAAGTGGGACGGCCGCAGCTGAACAGCCCGGTTGGTGCCTCGAGATGAGAACACAAAGCATTAAACGTACACACGCACCCAGCACCGTGAAAACCCCAGGCGCCTGGGGCCCTCCATGGGACCCGGGTCAGCATCCTTGAGTCTGACTTATCTAGGGCGTCAAGGCAAAGTAACAAATGTCACAAGAAGGACGCAGGGGAGACGCAGGGGCTCGCGCCTCTGCAAGGCGGGGACGGAGTGCAGGTATGGAGCGGTGCAGCCTCTTCCGCGAGGGCTCCGCGGGGAAAGAAAGGCTCGGCAGGGACCTTCGGGGCGCCAGGGCGTCCTCCAGGGCAGAACACATCGCGGCACTCAGAGCGGCCCGGGCCCTTGGGCAGGGGGCATTCCGCAACGAAGCGCCCTCAGAGACCCCGGCCCCCACACACCTCCTTGCAGTGCGCCCACTGTCCCCAGCGCTTGACGCCCCCGGAGGAGCTGAGCGCACTTTCCGGAGAGAGTTTGCGGGATCCCTGAAACCTGGAGCCCGCGGGCCCCGGAACGGGGTGGGGGGGAGGGGGCGTCGGAAGAAGAGGCACTCACCTCCTGCCGCCCGGACCGTCTCGGGATCCCAAATTCAAGTGTCTCCCCCAGCAGCGGATCCGTGCGTCCGTATTTAGGTACTTATTCTCGTGCCTTCCAGTGTTGAAGTTTCCCCTGAACGCTGTGCCTCTGGTGAAAAGAGGACATCCCCTTCGGCCACCCCCCAACAAACAGCTTACACCAGTGGGGGAGAGACGGGGCGGGGGGAGAAGCCGGCTACGAGGGGGAGGAGGAAAGGAGAGGAGCCAAAACTCCGGATCGACGACAGAGGAAAAAAAAAAAAAAAAGCGCGCGCCCAGCCACCGCGGTCCTCACTGCCCGGCTCTTCCCCAAGCTCTTTCCCGCTCCGAAAGGGGAGCGACAACTTCACGCGGCCCGGCTCGAAGTTTTGCGCGGAAGCCGGGAGCGGCAGAGCGTGAGCCTCGCCGCGGGCAGCCTCGCACTTGCGCGCGGGGCGGGGGCGGGGGACGCCGGCGCCCGCGGCCACAGGAGGCCGCCGGGGGGGGCCCCCCCCCCGGGGCAGGCAGCGGGGGGCGGCGGCGCGCGGGGAAGCGACTCCTTTTTATTCGACCTGGAGCGATTGCCTGTTGTCATCGTTTGCGGTCCCGCGTGGGGACCGTCCGGGGCCCTGGGCGTCCCCAGTGGCGCCGCGGTGATCTCTGCGCCCTCCGCGCCGCCCCCACCCCGCCCCCACTGGCCTGGCGCCGGCCGCTGCCACCTCCCGGCGGAGGGGAGGGACCCGCGGCCGCACTCCCCTCCCCGGACCAGGGAACGGCTCAGTCCCCACCTGCTTCGGCCCGGCAGCCCCCGAGCTGTCTGTAACTCAGTCGCTACCAGATCCCTGGGTGTCGGCCACTGCGGGCTCCCTGCGAGACTCCTTTCCACTTACCCCAAGGGAGGAGAGAGGAGGGACTTCTCCTACTTGCAACCAAGTAAAGTAAAATCCACCCCACGTTGGACTGGGGAGCTTTCTCTGAAGGAAGGAAATACCCTTTTCGGTGAAGATGTATGCGAGGCACGAGTAAGCAGTCTGGGGATAGGTTGTGCTCGAAGGGCCTGGGCCCCTTCCAGCGCTGGACGTAGGTATAGGCATCCCTCCCAGACGCCCAAAGGTCGGGCTGCGACGACCGACTTCCAAGGCAGCGTCAGAGCTTCCCCAGGCACATTGCTGAAGGGACATTGCATGCGTAAGCCTTCTGCGCATGCAGTATGCACCCACATAGGATCTAATATTCTACACGCACACACGTGGATATCACAATCAGAGATGTGAGCAAAGTTGGCAATAAACAATACATACATTTTGTATCCATTTAATCACCTCTTAGCAAAACCTATTATCAATGTTAGGAATATCTTTTTTAATTGTCGTTGATTATAAGTGTTTTAATTTATTGAGAATTTACTGAGTGTCAGTCATTACACTGGTCACTTATGGTACATGTGAGTTCATGTAATTTTCACAACTCTATGGTGGTTATTTAATCCCGTACAAGAGATAAGGAAACTGAGGCCCAAAGAAACCTAAGGGATGTTCCCCAAGATAAACCCAGTGGTCTCAAAACACAAAGCTTATGATTCAACAAGCAGCCACTTATACTGCCTTAGATGTGACCTGAGAGATTACAAGTTAACTAGTAGAAATTACTCCCAAAGAAAATTTAGTTCTAATATATTAACAACTGAATTATATTCTGTACAAAATTTAGAAAAAAATTTCACCCTCTGCTAGTCTTAAGCAATGGAACACCAACACTGTCAAGTTCAAACACAAAAACAAGTATTGAATACTTATAGTTTCAACTTAGTTTTGGATTAGTGGGGCATTATCTACAATTATTAATAGGCAATGGGAAAGGTGAGGTTGTAAATTTAAACTGATAAACGTGCTCACTGTTGTTCTCATCACTCACTGGGTGTTCTTTTCTGCAGATTTATTTGGGAGGGCTTAGGCACCGCCAGGCATGTTTCCTCTTCTGACGCTCAAGGTAGAAAGGTTCTGGCAGTGGGTTTGGCGCAAAGGGGATTGGGACCATGATCTAGAGCCACATTCCGGCCTGAAGAGGATGCCAGTTATTATACACTTAAGAAGGAAATATCAATGGGCAGATTTAATTAACTTTGCAGGTCTTATTTTCCCCATTTTACAGGTGAGAAAACTAAGGGCTTAGAATTTTTAGCAAATTGCTAATAAATGGCAGACCTAAGATTCAAACAACTGCTAGCCACTGTCATGCTATTATTATTAGTGGTAGTAGTGAGAAAGATAGTAATTATTTTAGTACAGTTTATATGTTACAGGTAAAGTATGCAATTTAAGTGTTTTGTCAATCATTCACTGTCTAGGAATGCTCAGTGGCTATAGTAATTATCATGTAAAAATTAAGTACAATGCTGAATGTAATACTCTCCTCATAATGCTACAGATTTTTAAATTTCGTTTTGGTATGAAACATTATGTGTTAGTTTGACCTCTAATGAAAAGTGAGAAGATGCATAATTTGGATAAAATAAAAATTCATACTTTAGTGCAGCATATTGTTCACACAGTCTTTTTGCATGTTTCTTTACCCCCTTCAAAAATCATATTTTCAGCAATACTGATCTTGCTTTCAAGTTACTTTTCTCCCACGTAATTTTTTATAATCTACGTAAGAATATGTTTACAGAAGTTATCTCCTCCCCAAAAAAAGAGAATCACATCACAACATTAGTTAACTTCTTATTACTACTTTCAAATCCAGTTACATAGCCTTAAATAAACATATATTACATAGATGCCACTAGGACTGATATAAAATCTCACATTTTCAGTCCACCTTTGAAATAAGTTGAGCACAAGAAATTTAAGAATTTTAAGGTTGTATAGGCAAAAATGTATTGCATATTTAGACAAGGCATTATTTCCAGCATTTCTACTGAATACCACTTTTATAATTATTGCCATATCACCTTTAATATCATTGACTCAATATTATTCTTTAAACAAGCTATTTTTATTATATAATTTTACATGATAAAGGAAACTTTTTATCATCATCATAAATGGAAAACCAATATAATTTGCCACAAATAGAAGATGACCTTGCAAATAAATCTTTATTATAGAAATAAAAATTATCTTGTACCACCTAAAATTATCTGACACACCAGTTTGAGAAACACTCACTTAAAGAATTACACTCCTTATGTCCCCTGGGCTTTCCAAAACAAATTTTCCAACCTTCCATTTCCATTACTGTAGAGAAATGTTGAGTCCAAAATTCTTTTAGGTATGGCATTTAAAATTATGGTATTAGTCAACTTTTGATTTCCGTGCCTAAAATATACTTGAAGTATCTGAAACTGAAGTGTCTTAAAATTAATTTAATTCTTTTTTGAATTTTATTTTATTTTTTTACACAGCAGGTTCTTATCAGTTATCTATTGTATCCATAATAGTGTATATATGTCAATCCCAATCTCCCAATTCATCCCACCACCACCACCCATCCCAGCTTTCCCCCCTTGGTGTCCATACATTTGTTCTCTACATGTGTCTCTATTTCTGCCTTGCAAACTGGTTCATCTGTACCATTTTTCTAAACTTAATTTAATTTTTATTATTTTTCTTCCTAGTAAAATTCAAACAATTCATAAGCCCACAATTAAAAAGCAAATTACTCTCATGGGAGATCAGAGCAGCTACTCATTACCGTCTGCATTGTTACTCAACAAGCACTTAGTCTTAGGACTTAGCCACTGAAAAAGAAACTTAAACTGGTAACATCACGAAGTGGCAGCATCTATTGGCGCAGTCTGGTACTGCAACAAAGTTCTACAAGGCAATGAGAAGGAGAGGTGAAAGTAGATCAATGGAGAGGAGCTAGAGCCTGAAAGGATATGTAGGGAGGAAAATTCTGAAGTCAGAAATCTGCTGGAAAATTCTGGAAGTGATTCAGAAACACTAGCAGGTCCGATATGACATGAATCAGACCATCAGAATATCCATGAACGTTCAACTTCATCTAAGAAAGGACATTGGTTGTTGGGGGGAGAAAAAAAAAATGTGACTTTATAGTGAAAATCAGTGGAAATAAAGGACTCACGTATTAGCAATTCCTTTAGCCAACCCCTCCTGCAGTTATCATCTACTATTTATTTTGAAAGTGTGCATGGCCCCTTTTTGGCATTGTTTAGTGTGTAAGTGAAATTAAACAAACAAAGCCCTCTAAGAGCTCACAATCCAAAACTCTATTTTTATTTTAATTCTATTTTAAAGTAACCTTAAGGGAAAACCTTTCCATCACTTTAGTAAGAGCAAACTTGAGGCTAAAAAATGGAATAAGACTATTACTGAACACAAGTTCATGTGCCCGACACCAAACTAACCAAAGCATCAGAGTTTGGAGTAGAGAAAGGATTACTCCAGGGCCAAGCAAGGAGAAGGCGTGCTTTGGAACCTCAGGAAATGTTTTAGGAGACTGAATGAAGCCTGATTCCTACAAACAAGAAGCGGGGGACACGGAAAGGATTTGTACCCGGGGGTGCACCACAGGGTCCTGCTCGGTCCTCAATCCTACATTCACCAAAAAAGAAGCCAGAAGACTGGATGCTTGTAGAAATAATCCTCAAATAGATCTCTTAAATTACTCATTTTTGGTACCTTCAAAGTCCAGCTGGAAGTATACACAATTCTTAAAAAATAAAGTCATTTGGTTGTCTCCCAATAAATTCTAAGCCCAACCCTTTGAGTTTTGGGAGAGTGGACTTTTAGAGGCCAGTATCAATATGAACTAGGTTTAACACTGTTTTCTCTACTACTCTGCCAATGACAGAGCAAATGAAGATAAAATATGATTGCCCAGGAATCTAAAGTGCTGTGCTGTTGGTTTTCTAAAAATCTATAAATAAACACACTTTCTGAGTAATTTTTGTGCAAACAGATCAAGCTTAAAAAGGTTTTCTACTGGTTAGTGAAAGTGAAGAAATCAGATCTGCGGGGGACCTGTTGGGTCATTCTCTTCTGCCCAGCTCTCTGCTAAACTTCCTCATTCTTGGCTGAGTCTCTAAAGAAAAGGAAATGCATACTCTCTGGGAGACAGCTTCATTATATTTACTCTTCAATTCTCTCTTGAAATTTTTTCTCAAGTCAAATCCTTTTAGTGCCATATTCTGCGATCCTACTCTATCTTTCGTGTTTACACCCAACCTTCAGATGTTTATAAACAGATATCATGCCCACTTCTAGTCATCTGTTAGCCACGTTAAACAAATGTAAGGCCTTTTAATCTGATTTCAGTTCAGTCTCTCCAAGCCCTTAATCATTCTTATTGCTTGTCTCTGAACTATTTCCAGTTTCCTAGATGTTCATTTTTGTTAGGGGTATCCCACATTGAATGCGTTATTACAGGTGTGGTCTCATTAACATAGTAGAATAAATCCTACGTTTTTTTTCTTCTGTGGCACTATGTTATGGCTTCCCTGCAAATTCCCGCCAACTCATGCTACTTTCATATTCTGACAAACTTAGTGTAATTTTTTTCTCTATTTTCACCTCACATGGTGTTTCTTTTAGCATACTATAACAATCCTGATTTCCCTTCCAGTACTTCAAAAGCAGTTTTAAATGATAGCAGTAGTCAAAATATGAACAAGATCACTTTGTTGTCCTTTTGGCTTCATTGGTTTGTAACTATCTACATTTCAAAATAGGAAATATCCAATTAATCTCTTTTTTATACAACTATCATATGTATGTATGATACGTATCTGCTTGTGAAAAATGTCCACTGATTATAATTTGAAAGTCCCCAAATACACAATTCAATCAGGAAGTTTACTTTATGGATGGCAAATAAATTGACTTGACAATTCTAAAATAATGCATATTATAATATCACTGAAAAGTATAATGAAAGCTTTGTAATGTCCATTCTTTCCACTATATTTTATAGCACATTTAGAAACTATTTATACAATGTTTTTTAATTTGAGGCATATATTCTCAGTACCAACTCCAACACCCATTAAAATGACTGGTCTGTTCATCTGATTTCTTTATTCTTCCACCAGCCCTCTCAAAAATAGTAGTCAGGGGCTTCCCTGGTGGCGCAGTGGTTGAGAGTCCGCCTGCCGATGCAAGAGACACGGGTTCGTGCCCCGGTCCGGGAAGATCCCACATGCCGCGGAGCGGCTGGGCCCGTGAGCCATGGCCGCTAGGCCTGCGCCTCCGGAGCCTGTGCTCCGCGACTGGAGAGGCCACAACAGCGAGAGGCCCGCGTATCGCAAAAAAAAAAAAAAAAAAAAAATAGTGGTCAGGACTAAGTCCATCTACTTGCAGACCTAGTAAATTCTAGAAATCTGACTTCCACTTCCACCCCTTTATTAACCTCCTTTTCAGAAGGCTGGGAAGCCGCACCTGCAGGTCCTGTTGGCATCCCAAGCCAAACATACTCCAAGCTGAAGGTGCCAGCCCAGCCTCTCCCACCAGCCTCTCCCACCAGCTTCTCCCACCAGCCTCTCCCACCAGCTTCTCCCACCAGCCTCTCCCACCAGCCTCTCCCACCAGCCTCTCCCACCAGCCTCTGCCACCAGCCTCTCCCACCAGCTTCTCCCACCAGCCTCTCTCACCAGCCTCTCCCACCAGCTTCTCCCACCAGCCTCTCCCACCAGCTTCTCCTCTTGAATGAATTTTGTCAGTGGCACCAGCTTCTTTGACGTTGAATTCCTTCTTCACCTCTCTTTCTTACCTTTCATAGGCAACAAGTCAAGAGGACAGGTTTATTTTGCATTGGCAGTGTCTCCTCCTCTATCCTTCCCTTTCTTTATCACGGCTATCTCCCCAGGCCCAGTTCCACATTTACCTCTTCTGTCACCATCAGCCTCCCCCTCCTGGAGGCTCTTTTCTGCCAATCCATTAGACAGAGATGAGTTTTTCTTTCTCTAAAGTACGGCTCTTCTCTCAGTTAAAAATCTCCAAGAGGGTCCAAACGTCTATGTTATAAAGTACAAACATCTTAATCCAGCTGTGACAACTGCCCAGAGCAGATGTGGCAGAACAGAACCTTACATCTTCCTTTCCTTTCCATGCACAGTACCTTGTATCTAGCACTTGATTGATAGTTACTAAAAAAATAAAATTAATGCTTAAATGAAGGATGAACAAATACTCCAGTTGATAACCTGATTGCACTAGAGCAGAGGACATCCAGTGTGATGGGGACCCTCCTCCTGTGTGTTTAATTTGTGTGTTTCAATCTAACTCTTGTAGGATCCCCTTTGGGCAATTTGATATACCCTCTAAGCCCAAACCCTGTTTTGTATTCTACATTTTACTATTCTACATTAACAGGGATAAAGTGTTCTCTGCGGATCCAGTAGTTCAGGATCTGTGATGAAGCATTCTAGCTTCATGATGGAATTTCCAAAGTAGCCTATGGGTTCAAAAAACAGAGAGATTGGGGCAAGATTTCAAGATGAAATGAGCTAGTGCACATGTGAGACTCTTTAGGGAAGCCTTTGCACTGGTGCATCTCAATTCTGCCTCATCTGAATATTTGAGTGCTGAAAACGCTGTAGCCTTCTTCTCATTAGCCTTTAAGTAAGAGGCAGTCTAACTATAAGAATTGACCCTTTGTCCCCATGGGAGCCAGTGAAGAAGCTATTTTAATTTTGAACGAAAATAAAACCCATAAACACTTAATATTTTTTTCCCCCAAATTGGCCTTATTGCCAAAAGAATCCTTCATAACTACCAGGACTAAAGCTACCCAGGACATCAATCCAGAGAAACTCTAGAGCCTTGTGGCATTGCTTAGTGTTCATCCTGGGTTTCAGGATCTCAAATTCCTCAAACACTCTTCTTTCATTGTCAAATCCTTCTCTCAGTCTTCCTATTCGAGGACCTGTTGTTTGGTGAATTGCCCCACTGACATGCTCCTCGTTGGAACTTTCTTCTCCTTTGGCTTCTGTGGGTCTGCTCTGGCCTCAGTCACCTCCACCCCTCTCATCACTCCTCCTTTATCCTTTCCTTGAATCCCCTCTGGCCACTTAAATGTGAATGCTCCTCAGCACCTGCTCTTAGCCTTCACGTATGCTCACTCAGTGTAGGGAGGGACCGAGATGAACCAGGCAGGCAGAGTCCCTGTCCTGCAGGAAATTTCAGTCTAGAGCAGAAAATAGGGCATTTAAAAATAGTTATTACATGAGAGAGAAAATGTCAAGCTCCTTAAAAGAAACATTGACAAACAGGCTATTTTAGTTCAGAGCAGAGAGTCTGCTTCCAGCTAAGGGAACGAGCAAGGTAGTATTTGGACCTGGCCTTAGATCATGAAGACTGTTTATGCCTAGGAATGTGTATAATTCAATACAAGTAAAACAGAAGCCATTGTCTCTCCCTTTCAGCCTCCCCCCCAAACAAGATACTCCTCTCCCTGTGTTCCCTTACCTATTACTAGCACCAGTGCCCTCCCAGCCACCTAGAGGTAGAAATGAGTCCTTTTACTCCTTAGCCCTGTTCATCCAATCACTTACTCAGTCCCATAGCTTCCACTTCTGAGATAAGTTTGGCTTTCTCCCCTCCTTTGTAGTTTTTTAAAATTCTAACTTAACCTGGGCCTCATTTACTCTATGCAGACTATCTATATAGCCATGTAATTGGTTTTCCCATTTCTAATGCCTCTCCCCACTTCTCCTATCAGATTGTTCACTTTACAACATGGTTTTCTTCACATTACTCCTTTAATTTTTGGAAAAGAAAAAAATCTTGAAATAACTTTTAAAAGTGTTCACACTATTTTGCATGACTATGTAACAAAAAATAGGGCAAAGATCATCCAAGTATATCCAGAGTTAGAATTTTAGGAGTCTTGCATTTTTTTAAATATATCATTCATTTTTATGTAATTCCTTCCACTGTTTCTCTAACTTGCTTACTCCATCCTTGTCAGAAACCCACCAAAGAACTTCAGATAAAAAAAATTATTTTGAGGCTTCCCTGGTGGCGCAGTGGTTGAGAGTCCGCCTGCCGATGCAGGGTACATGGGTTCGTACCCCCGTCCGGAAAGATCCCACATGCCGCGGAGCGGCTGGGCCCGTGAGCCGTGGCTGCTGAGCCTGCGCGTCCGGAGCCTGTGCTCCGCAACGGGAGAGGCCACAACAGTGAGAGGCCCGCGTACCGCAAAAAAAAAAAAAAAAAAAAAAATTTCTTTTTTCAATAACAGTAAGATAAACATTGTCATAGAATAACTGATTTTATAAGCCTATAAATAGGTTTGATTGTAATCTGGTGCAAATTTCTCATTCTGTAGCTACAAAATGCTAGTTGCAGAGAGTTTAAGAGATTTGCTCATTAATTTTTGGGGAAAGGGAAGTGGGATACAGGTCTCAACTGTTCTCACACTGGTTGAATTTTCTGAGCACATAACATTGTGCGTGTTGTTGTGACTGTGGATAACAAATTTTTAACAGGAATTCTAAATATAATATTTTTATAAAAATATGCAACTAATTAAGGAGTAACACAAATGCCAAGACTCACCCTGATTATGCCCCCCTTTTTCTCTAACTGCTTTTCAGATTTATTCTTTGTAGCACCTTATATTTGCTGGCTAAAACTGGAAACCTATAAAACAATTCTTTAGTATGGATTTCCTGTTGCATAGAATTCAGAATATTATTACAAAGAATGAATGAGATCCACTTACCATGGTTATCAAATTTCAGGAGTCAAGAGCACATGACCTACCCCCTTTAGTAATACTCCCTATGGAAGCTGGATGTCAATTCAAAGGCAAGTTATAACTGGCAGTAAGAATAAACCATAAGTGTCGTGTGTGTATGTAACACTGTTTTTTAATTTAAATTTTATATTACTGTTAGAGTAAAGCAAGTCTTGTATTTACAGTTTTCTTTTTAGTATCAAAACAAAATTCAAAGATATTTATGTTTGAAAAGGTGAGTACTCTATCAATATTATGTTACTTTCTCAAAATAATGCTAATGCATTTTGAACACAACACTGTGATGCTTAACTTAAAAAGACTATCAAGCGCTTCCCTGGTGGCACAGTGGTTGGGAGTCCGCCTGCCGATGCAGGGGACATGGGTTCGTGCCCCGGTCCGGGAAGATCCCACATGTTGCAGAGTGGCTGGGCCCGTGAGCCATGGCCGCTGAGCCTGCGCGTCCGGAGCCTGTGCTCCACAACGGGAGAGGCCACAACAGTGAGAGGCCCGCGTATCGGGGAAAAAAAAAAAAAAAAAAAAAAAGACTATCAAACTAAAAATGAAGCATAATGCATGTACAACACACCAGGACTGCCCACATAGGCTAAGGACACAATCAAGCATGGATTTAGGTACCCATTGCCAACAACTAAAAGTATTTCATTTATATTTTTAATATCAGAGCATTTAAAAATGTTTGTTGGATATTTTGCCATAAAACTTCATACTCTATGACATATAACTTTTAAGTCAATTACTTTTACACTACCATTTAAATTCTTGCTGAGAAAAATCTCAAACTTTAAGCTAATTTGGGGAGTCTACATATTTTGTGTCAATCTTCAGATGAATATGAAAAATTAACAGCAGTTTTCTATTTCTAAATAGCAAAGGTCAGAGCTCATGAAGGCTTACACTCATTTCACAAATTAAACCCACAACGCATTGTTTATGTTTTAGTTCAATATGCAAACAATGCCTCATTGAGCGTTGTATTTCAAAACAAATAAAAACTTGCTTTAGTTCCTGTTTCATTTCATTGTAACTGTGAAGTGTGTACTTATATGAAATAGTCAGCTTCTCATGGCCATCAATGATCTCTATCCCATGAGTAACTAGCTAGATTAACTCCTAGTTTAACTTTACTGCTTGTTATGGAGTCTACAAATTGTGCCTTGGTGCCATTCTTGATCAAACATAAGCGACAATGTTTTGTCTCTTCATTGTTTCAATCTGCATTTCACTTAGATCCCTCAAATCATTAAACAACAAATCTGTTATTTTAATGCCATTAGCATTTCTGTTAAAGTAGTAATGATGAATATTTTTTCACATTAAAACTAATATAGGATTATTCAACTCAGTACTTATGGAATTGTGTACTTTGATAGACTGTACACCAGTTTGAAAATTAGTGTCTGCAGCTTTCTTTTTGTTTTAAAAATTTATATATAACCTGATATTTGGGATGGCCTAACAAATAAAATTTGACCCCAAAATTCCAATTTTTCTTGATAACCCAGTATTATATATGAGTTCATCTACACTTAAGAAAAAAAAACCTTTCTTGCAAAGACTTTTCCCTTGTTTAATATTCCTAAATTCTTCTTCATAACTTCATGACTTGATGGACCTCTACTAAAAGGCTTCTACAATTTTCTTGTGAGGAAACTGAAGAGTTACAATTGTCTTATAAAGTGAAGAAATGAATAGGCACAAACCTCGACTGCAATTTGCTTTTTTTTTTTTTTTTATGGAATATAGTCACCAAAACCATAATCTCATTCCAGGTGCAGATGAATCATAATCCTGAGCAAAGGTAGAACCACCATTTCTTTTACATTTCTAGGTCATTTCTAAAGAATGTCAAAAAGGTAACAAAGTATTTTGTAATAGTCTCATCAGAACTTGGAACAATTTCTTCAGAAAAAAATCTAATTATAATAGTTATGCCTCAGGCATTCTAACCTATAATTTAGAAGTCATCATCTCAAGGTATAGTTTTTGGTATGTTTTGCTAAAGTCAATTGCATTGCAATCCACATCCTGAAATTCACCTTTCAAAAGCTGTTCATGCACCCATCCTTAAAACATGAGGATGTTTTACTTGTCAAGTAAACAAGTTTTACTTGTTTTACTTGTCAAGTAAACAAGTAAAAATGTTTACTTGACATTTTACAAATTGGAATGGCTTAATATCATCTAAAAGATTAGACAGTTAACTGAACATTTCTCCCTCTAGATCATCTTCAAAAATATTAATTGTCCTATTCTGTTTTCCAGCTGAAAGTCAGCTATTGTCTATGTCAAAATAAGACCTATTATTTAAAGTACATTTTTGCCACTGTCTTACACCATACACAAAAAGTAACTCAAAATGGAATAAAACTTGAATGTAAGATCTGAAACCATAAAATTCCTAGAAGAAAACATAGATGGTAACTTCATTGACACTGGTTTTAACAATGTTTTTGTGGCTCTGATGCCAAAGGCAAGGAAAATAAAAGCAAAAATAAATAAATATGACTACATAAAACTGAAAAACTTCTGTACAGTGAAGGAAACCATCATCATTTGAACCATGCCTTTCAAAACGAAAAGGCAACCTACTGAACAGGAGAAGATATTTGCAAATTATATATCCAATAAGGGATTAAGATCCAAAATATATAAAGAACTTATACAAGTCAACAACATCAAAAAAAAAAACAACCCAATTAAAAAATGGGCAGAGGATCTGAATAGACATTTTTCCAAATAAGATATACAGATGACCAAAGGCACATGAAATGTGTTCAACATCACTAAATATCATGGAAATGCACATCAAAACCACAATGAGATACCACCTCACACCTGTTAGAATGGTTGCTATCAAAAAGAACAGAAATAACAAGTCCTGGCAAAGATATGGAGAAAAGGGAACCCTTGTGCACTCTTGGTGGGAATGTAAATTTGCGTACTCACTATGGAAAGCAGTATGGAGATTCCTCAAAAAAAGAACTACCATATGACCCACCTATACCACTTCTGGGTGTTTATCCAAAGAACATGAAAACACTAATTTGAAAAGATATATGCACCCCTATGTTCATTGCAGTATTTTTTACAATAGCCAAGACATAGAAACAACCTAAGCATCCACTGATGGATGAATACTAAAGATGATGTGATATATGTATACATATATAGATAGATAGATAGATAATGGAATATTAGTCAGCCATAAAAAAGAATGAAATCCTGACATTTATGACAACATGGTTGGACTTTGAGGGCATTACCCTAAGCGAGATGTCAGACAGAGAAAAGCAAATACCATATGATCTTACACATGTGTAGAATCTAAACATCAAAAACAAAACCAACCTACAAACAAAATAAAACAAAAAACAAACTCATAGATACAGAGAACAGATTAGTAGTTATCAGAGGGGAAGGGAGTTGGAGGGTGGGTGAAATGGGTTAAGGGAGTCAACTGTATGGTGATGGATGGTAGATTTGTGGTGATGACCACTCTGTAGTGTACACAGATGTTGAACTATAATGTTGTACACCTGAAACTTATATAATAAAATTACATATATATATAATTTTTTATAAAGGGTTTAGTTCCTAAAATAAATAAAAAGCAGTAGCAAAAAAAGAGTATGCTTTTTCCAAAATAGTTTGTATTTCAACATTTATTCAACATTCAAGATATTAATCTTACAGCAATTTTATATGCTATTTATATGTTATTTTTGCTCATGTAATATGGAATTGAGATTCATCAGTCTACTACAGGTTAGAGCGTCCTCTCTGAAAACTCTTGAGAAATTGAGAGTCCTATTGAAAATCTACCAGATATAAGGTGCCTTAATTGCTTGAATTTATAAATCATGCATTGTGTCCAACAACTGCACAGTTTCCTTTAAGGTCCTTTAAATCTAATCAATTCTATGTGGTCTTGGTAATTCATTCTTATGGGTAAACATCAAGGGAAAGAAGAGAAAAGGAGTTGGAGGAAAGGCTTCCTTTATACTTCGTAGGAAGTATAAAGGGAAGAAAATAGAGTTAGATAAAGGAGTTACATTTTTTTTTTTTTTTTTTTTTTTGCGTTACGCGGGCGTCTCACTGTTGTGGCCTCTCGCATTGCGGAGCACGGGCTCCGGACGCGCAGGCTCAGCGGCCATGGCTCACGGGCCCAGTTGCTCCGCGGCATGTGGGATCTTCCCGGACCGGGGCACGAACCCGTGTCCCCTGCATCGGCAGGTGGACTCTCAACCACTGCACCACCAGGGAAGCCCACATGTTGATTTTAGTTGCAGTCATAAAGATGTCACTTCCCACTCTCATCAAGAACCCTTTGAGTCATCCACAATCCATAGTCTTAAGCACTATCTCGGGATTGGCACTTAGTAGATATACAATAAATGTTTGTTACATAAATAAATTAATTCAATTTCAAATTTAGAGCTTGATACTAATGGTATTTCCTTATGTTTCCCTAAAACCACCTTTCCTGAGTTTTGGAGCAGTCATGGCTGCAAGAATTTTGAGACTTCAGCATCACAAAAACAAGAAAATTGCTGTCATACCTCATTCTGAAAGGTAGTGTATCCTGGGGCGTTCTCTCTCTCTCTCTCTCTTTGGGATGTGTGCGTGCGTGCGTGTGTGTGTGTGTGTGTGTGTGTGTGTGTGTGTTGGGAGCGGTTATGTTCTTTAAGGCAAGTTTTAAGTTTAAGTAATATCTCTTAATTGATGTCACATAGATAATGAGAGAAAAGGCCAGAATAATTACAGAATTCATATAGAATAGTCAAAGTTTTAATGATACTTTCAGTTTCTCATTAAAACATCCTATTTTGAATGTGCTGATTTGGCAAAGAATGGCCTTTTGGCCCTGAAAATTATTTTTCCTGTAATGCTAAATTAGTGTCAAGAAATTAATCCTCCCAGCACACTTATAGAAGCAATAATAGTATGAGTTGGTTAAGAGCTGCTTTGACAGGGTACTGTAAAGCCCTTTAGTCTTTAAAGAGCCCTGGCATTAGGTAACTTTAATTGTTGGTTTCAGATGTCAGTCTCCATCAGGAACACAGCTGGAGACTGATAGGTGTCGCTTGGGAATAAGCATTTTGTATTACTTTGAAGTCAATTGGACTGAACATGAAAATTTTATAGTTAGTGGCAGATTTCTTTTTAAGATATTTAAGTAAAGTATCCCTTAAACCAATTACATTAAAAACTATCCAGAATAAGAAACCTCAAAAGAAAATTCCCCTCAGTGGCAAAGTGTTAATCAAATAAACCAAGAAAACAGTTTTCCCAAACCCATAATTTCCATGCTTGGGGGTGTCCTCATTTGGATGCAGCCCTAAATTTTTAACTCTTTCCATTGCGTTTCTGAGCATCTTCTGTTTTGAGTAGTTATTTTAAAAAGTTGCAGAAAAGATAGCACGCACAGGACAAGGGCAAATGTTATGATGGTCAGGTACGGCAGGGAGCACTTTGGGAATTTCATCTGCGCCCGCCTGTGACTGATCCCTCATGTTTTCTTTGGAAAACGTGAGCCCCTCTGTCCTCGGAGTTGTCTCCTTCATACAGAGAGGGGCTTCGGACTGACCCATTTCCCCTCTGACGTGTGCAAGCGGACAACAGGAGTATTTTCCCTCAATGATACGAATGCTTCAATTCTGTTTCCTACTAGAAGGATTATATATATATATCAGTTTTTAATTAATTCATGATTTATATACTTTTCATGAATCAAAATGAAAAGTAACCTAATATTAAAGTCCATGGATTCCAAATTAGCAGATGGGCGTCTACACGTGCTAAGCCAAGTGCTGTTCTGACATGAGGCAATGAGCTGCTATTTGACAAAAAAAAAGCAGAAAAAGGAAAACAAAAGAATAAATAATATGTAATATATAAATTGGTTGACTTTAATGTTTTATCCGAAGTTATTCCCACCATGCTCTCAAGTTTTCCAGCTCTTGTTTGACCCCGACTTCAGTACCAATAACCGAGTACTAACACCAGACTAATCACTTCACACTTTGTTCCCTCAGTTTTCTGACTCTTGGCATTCCCTGTCATACCTACCATTAGACAGCTTCTTCTATTCTTTGCTTGAATCACCAGAGAAACTTTTGTTCTGCACACTTCATGTACTGTATTTACTGGTTTACATAAAGAACAGAGTGATTCTGGGGCTGATGACTCTGTTATAGGAATATCTGCCACCGCAGAACGTTTGGGCTTTCCTCACCGTCCAGTTGTTGAACCAACTGCAAACAAATGCATTTTCATTTCTTTAGATTTAAAGACACAGTGATTAAGTATATAAGTGACCGTGATGAAGAGCCGCCCCCGCTTGCCACAACTAGAGAAAGCCCTCACACAGAAACGAAGACCCAACACAGCTATAAATAAAAAAAAAAAAAAGTATATAAGTGAACACTCCGTAAGAGTGGAAGCTATCATAAACATTATGTAGTCACGGGGTTGAGAGAGTAAAATGTATTTTAAGGGGTATAACAATCAGTGGGATAGGCAGCTCTTCCTAACAGTTGGTGACAACACTTTACAACATCAGCATCACACTGTGTTTAATGCCCCTAAGTTTTCCCCTTTGACAAGCAGACCAGAGATCATAGTGCAGGGAGCGCTACATGAGAAACCCAGAGCCTGGGTACCAGGTCCATTTGTGCCAACATATGTTGTCACGACACCTGTGTTCATTTTTCTAATCTGCAGTAAAAGGGGATCCAGTGCTTAGTGATTTATCTCTAAGGTCCACTCCAGCGTTAATATCGACTCTGCCACCTCCCTTTTTTATAGTTGATTGTTTTCCAGCCAATGAATAAGCATTTAATTGTTGCCTAATATGTACCTAGGTTGGCTGAATCTCTTAGTAACTAAATAAATCTGTTTTCCAACTGAGGGCAGGTGTATAAATGGTAAGTAAATTAAACCAATAGCATAAGGGCTGCTCTACCCAGATTTCTGCAGGTTTTCTGTGAAGAGTAACTGAGGGTCAGGGAGCAACTGCATGCATGGGTCTGGCTGCTACGTTAGCATCAGAGGACTTGTGCTAATCCAGGATAATTACTTTCCAGGTCCAGCTTATCATAGGTGTGTGAATATGGCTGTTATTCAGGTGGTGTCCCGTAACAACTTTCAAGTGATGGGAGGAGGGCGAGATGTGACGTATATTAGTAGACATATTTACATGTAGTAAAAAAAGTATTGGGAAGGTTCAACTAAACCTACACAAATATACATAAGTAGGTGTGTTTAATCAAGGCTAGAATTGCCCACAGGCTGTATAGCCATTGAAAGGTTGACTGATTTATCTATTAAGAAAATTAACTTTCTTCCAAGATGTCTCACCCACAGCTCTGTAGAGGACTTCCAACATTCAACCATTAAGTAATAATTATTTTGAGTTAAATCAAGATTGCCTGTTCCCATGGACATTTCTTTGGCTAGGTGGTCCCATAATGTTTTTAAACTACCTTAGTGGGACTTTTCTTTTTCCAATGCCACAGCAAACTGGGTCACACTTTAAGAATGTATCACATAATGAAGATGTTTTGATATGGGCTAGGGAGATACGGTGTTTGAGTGGGCTAGGAAGCATAGGTCTGGGAGAAGTGTTACAGTGGAGATAAATGGGAACCAGAAGGTTTCAGGAGGGGACCTCTTACCCCAGGAAAAGGAAGTGAACAAAAAGGGAAGATAGGAAAATAATAAAAGATATACTTAGTCAACTTCCTGCTCTATGAGAGCCTGTTGCTTGCTTATGTTTACATTTTGGGTATTTTTTAATTGAAGTATAGTTGACTTACAATATTATATTAGTTTCAGGTGTACAATAAAATGATTTGATACTTTTATAGATTAGACACCATACAAAGTGATTATAAAATACTAACTATAATCCTTGAGCTGTACCTTACATTCCTGTGACTTATTTATTTTATAACTGGTAGTGAGTATTTTTGATAAAATGTTGCTTCTCAGGGAGATCAGCTCTGTGCTTTGTGACCACCTGGAGGGGTGGGATAGGGAGGGTGGGAGGGAGGGAGATGCAAGAGGGAAGAGATATGGGAACATATGTATATGTATAACTGATTCACTTTGTTATAAAGCAGAAACTAACACACCACTGTAAAGCAATTATACCCCAATAAAGATGTTAAAAAAATGTTGCTTCTGATTCTTTTATCTGAGTACTTAAAGCATTTTATTTATATTTATACCACTTGGGAACTTGTGTAAGGCAAAGTTTTCTTGTTAATTCTGTTCACTTACCAATTAGGATAACCATGGGCAAATCCACTGATTTCTCTAAATCTAACATAGCAATAAAAACTGACTTTTCCTAATTTCAGATTTTAGAAAGCTCATTGGGTAAAGGGCAGGTACGTAAAGAAGAATCACTACCAAAATAGTAGCAAAGTTAAAAATACTACAGATGATTGTCATGTTAACGATGTGTGTAGTATTCTTTATGTAGTAAGGTATGTAGTAACATTAGCCAACTTTACTGTGTACTTACCCAATGCATTATGCAGATAATCTCCTTTAATCCTGACAACTCTAAAAGGTAAGTAATATTTTTAGCCCATTTTACAGATAAGAAAACAAAGACTTAGGTCAAGTCACTTAGTCAAGCTCACTTTGCTAAGCAGGAAGCACAGCAGAGATTCAAATCCAGGTTAATGAGATTCTGGAAATGAATTGTCCAACAATTCTGGGAGCTAGCTCACTATGGTCGTCGGGTATTGGTTGGTTCATAGGGAACATTAGGGAAAAGAAAACAAACAGACAAAAACCAAAACAAAAGATAATTATTTGCTGCAGCATTTATGGGATAACGCAAAAATACATAGGTTTATGAACGTAGAGTCAGAGATTAGATAACGTCAGGCTGAGCTGAAATTGTCACTAACCAGCATTCCTGCAGCACCCTTGCAAGCAGACTGGTGGGCTCTCCCTCATACAAATTGAATTAGAGGTAATTGCCAAACCTAGGAACTTATAGTAGACCTGTGACTAAGTAAGAACTTTCAGTAAAAAAATGGAAAAGCATAGTGGACAGAATTAGTAATTTGGCATTATTGTTATTCTCTGAATTGCTGCTTGAATCCTTTTACAAGGAGCACTGATGGGAACATTCCTCAAGCTGGTTCAAATGCTGTGGGCTAATTAATTCCGGGTGCATTTCAGTGAAGCTGTGCTTTATGGCTATGGTGACCACACATGTAGGATCACATTACCTTAGTGGCATCACGTCTGAGAGACACAACAGCTAAGGCTAGAATGTTTATTCCATCCCACTCCAACTTGTTCTAGTTTTCTGCATTTTTTTTCCCATTGGGGTTTTGATATTTGATATCAACTCAGCAGAATCTTGAGCTCAAACTGGATTTTTCTCAGCCCCAATTTAAGATGAAAAAATAACATGAATATGTAACTTGGATGGTAAATGTCATCCATTTTCTAAGGTAGGCTATTAGTTCAAATAGTCTATATGACTAAAGACAGGAGCTGTGTTCCTATGTTACCTAGAAGAACACTCAAGGGCCAAGACAAGTGGAAATGATGCTATGTCTAGACATCTTTCCCAGGCCTTCTATACCTTGCTTACCTCCATGTTCCTGTGATTAGAGTACAAACAGCATAACTTAAGTAAAGTACAAAATGGACAAAATGTATGCCTTTGGAAGTTAGAATAGAGCAGACTCTTGGGGATGTAACACTTGGTAAAGGGTTTCTGGGCTGCTGGTAAGGTTCTATCTCTTGATCTGGGTACTGATTACATGTGTGATCACCTTCATGAGTTATACACTTATGACTAATGCATTTTATCTGAATTTATGTTACTCTTTCACTAAAATCATTTTTAAAAAGGAATGTGGGAAGAATTCTTTCATAATACATTAATCTGAGTATCACATGAGGTTGTGTTTATTAGATCACTCAGCAATCTTTTTGAAAAGCAGGCAGTAGAGTCTTGACAGGATGGCACTCAGGTCAAGAAAGTTTTGATTTGGATGAGAAGAAGAAGAACATCTGAAAGAGTTCTGAGCACAGGGCAGCTCACATTAGGTCCAGATGGAGGGCTATTGTGGGTACTGTTGGATCTAAGGGGCAGCTTGTGGATACCTTAAAGGGTCTGGATCAGGACAGGTGCAGGCGTGCAATGGAAGACAGAAAAAGATGCTGGGATAGAACATGGAAAGCTGAAGGGTAGGACCTAAAAACAAACTTCTCTTACTTCATAATTTGCCCAGGGCCAGACCTACTTGAAAATAATGTTGATGTTATTCCAAGTGACATAAAGTTTAATTAAATTTTCCCTAATAATTAGAACAGTATACCTTTTTCCTTGCAAGCCCTGGTGTATTTTTTTCTTAGTTCTTCATTAGCAATTCACTAGGAGAAGGGCTGAAAATGGGGGAAAGAAGCTGGATTAAGTCCATACAGAATAGTCATTCTGCAGAAATTCCAGGTAGTGAAGGTTTACCAACAAGACTATGTGACTTCATACTATGTGATTTTATACATGATTTTGCAACTCAAGGTAACTCCAATACTAAATATAAGGGCTTCAATTAATAATGTTATTCAGAAGATAATTTTATTTAAGGAAAATAGTTTTCTACATGTATTCATTCACTTATTTCATAAACACCTGATGAATTACTGTCATCTGCTACTATTCAGTATTTCCTTTTAAACCTATAAGAATATGAACTATAGAAACAGTCCCAAGCATGAATGCCTCAAAGAATTTGAAATTATGACTAAAATACAAATTATACATTTTTGAATAAAAGAGATGGCATGCACCCAAATCAGAATGTTCTTTAGAAATCCTTCTGATGAGTTAAAAAATACGGCAGAGACTTGAGGAATAAATAAAATAGTATAAAATAACCTGCACTTTAAATTCTATATGTTTCTAATACCAGTTAAAAATGTTTACTTTTCCCTGTATGTTTAACAGTATTACCATGTGAGTGTTGCGCTCTTGAAATGTTTATTTTTATCTATGTGTTTGAAGGGGCACTCTTTCTATAGAGAGAAGCTGCAGTAGAGTAGTCACTTGTTTTCACTCATTTTTCTGGGACCTGTTACTCTCTTGGGTTGCAACAAAAACCAGTTTCCATAGCAGTTTTCAATCCAGTGGATTCCTTTCTTTCTTTCAATCAAGGATAGCAAAGATGGTCTCAAACCAAGATCTGCAGAGTCGAGTTAAAGAGATTTTCAACTTCTTTCCTCTCTGATTGACCAATTCCTCCACTGATGACTTTGCTTTTCTCTTTCAACAAAAAGGCTGCTTAATCTCCATAGGGTTTCAATTCTATGATTCCTTTCTCCTTCCTACAGCCAACTTCCCCATTTTTTAAAAGAAGATACCTGGCTCCTCATAGTTTGAAATAGAAACTTATATTCTGAAATCAATAGGCTGTTTTGAACTTGGGAAGTAATCAATTGAAATTCATTTGAGAATTTCATATTTCTTGGGAAATTGTTGACCCACCTTTCCTAGGGCAGTTTGGCCCTGAGTCCTAGAGCATTCATCTGGGACTCCCTCCCCGCACAGGAAACAGTATAGGTGTCTGCAATTGCAATTAACAGCGCCCTGGGACAGAATTCTAAATGAGATATAAAATTATGCTTTGAAAGTTGTGTGGTCTTTTTTGGTTCTGTTTTTCGTTGGCCATCAAGTCATTTTCCTTTTGAGCTTGTCATAATCCTCCTCCTTAGGTAAACCTCATCTTCTCCATCACAAATCACAGAAGGCTTACAGATAATAATTTCAGTGTTAACTGAATACTGTAATTCTCTCTAATGACACCTTGTGTGATATGCCACACAAATACTATGGGGGAATAATGCTGTTTAAATCTAGACTCATAAAGAATACTTAATTTCATTCATGTGTATAGCCAGTGGTTTGAGAATTTATTTAATCTTCATGTTTTCTTTATTAATAAAATTAAACTAATTCTTCATTATGTCATTTGGGCAGTGTTTTACATTTTTAGAGTAATATTATAAAAATTATTGAATATTAATATTTTCCGTGAATTTTCTGTTTTCCTGATATTTAATAAAGACGAAGTTGTGTTTTCTTAAAAAAAGAAAATTACAGCCTTGTTAAGGACCTTAAAATTCTCCTAATTTACAGATGGAGAAAACATATTTTGAGGAAATCTGCCACTTTCCAGTCACCAGGAACTCAGATACCTAATAATCATTGTTTCCCCAAAGGAGTTATTCTTCACATCTTCTAGAATGAGGGACAATTCAAGACTTCTAAAATGGAACAGATTGAGCACAGGAACTTTAAACATGCAAAAGGTTAGACTGGATCAAAGTTATAATAAATTACAACTTCTTATTATTAAAGAACAAAATGAAAACCAAAAAATATATTAAAGACTGTACTTACAAATTCAAATATAATAGAATGCAACAAAGTAATTTAGCATTCAAGAAATATTTTTAATAACCCAGTCTCTGAATTCAGTCTACCAGGGAAAAAATATCTGAGCCTCATGGGGAGAACTGTTAATATCCCTAAAGCTCAGTTATCTCATCTGAAAAATGGGGTCAGGATAGTACCTACCTCATGAATTAAATAAAATAATGGGAGGGGGGTTTTTTGTGTTTTTTTTTTTTTTTTGGTCGTACTGTGTGGCTTGTGAGATCTTAGTTCCCTGACCAAGAATTGAACCTGAGCCGACAATGGCAGTGAAAGCTCCAAGTCCTAACAACTGGACCCCCAGCGAATTCCAAATAATGGGAATTAACAAGTTAATGTCTGTAAATTATTTAGCACAGTGTTTGGAACACAGTTGACACTCAGTAAATTTTAGCTATTTTTATGTTATCATTATTACCATTTTACATAGAGGATTCTTGCTATTCAGAGTAGTAATGTTCCAAAAACTCCCTTCAAAAACTAGATTAGCAAATCATTGTCCCCAGGATAAATTTAGCGTTAGGCTCTTGAAAGCATCTAGTCACAAAATTTTCATCTAGTGAACAATACATAACCTTGTTTTATGTGTGTTTCTGTTTAAAGATGCTTTACTAATATACACTGTTGATTCATTAACATTGAACTCGGCCAACAGCACTGTAACTCATGCCTAAATAAAGCTTATCTATCATACATATCTTCTCCATAAAGCACATCACAGCCTTCTTGCACATAGTAATATTAGACTGTACTTGAAGGCCATTTTAAATAGCAAAGTCACCAAGAAAAAGCAAAAAATGTGAAAAATGTCACATAAAAAGGACAAGCCCTGTGAGGTTTTACAAATAAAACCTACAAATTGGTTTTAGGGTTACAAATAAATGTTAGCCAGTAGGTGAACATGCAAATAAAGAATCTGCAAATCAGAAGGATCAACTGTATTGAGATTTTGAAAAACTAAAATCAGTTGAGTTTGCCTACATAAGAGTGTTCAAGAGAGAAGCAGCAGGAGAAGAAGCTGGAGGTTTACACTCATGCCAGGAAAGGTAGGATCTGGTAAGCCCTGTTAAGAAGTTAGTCCTTTTTCTAATAATAATGAGGCACCATCACCACAGAGTTTTAAATGGAAGACTGTCATAGTTAAGACTAGTGTTTTATAAAGACCACTGTCACCTCGAATAGAAGTGACTCTTAAAACAGCACCTTGTACATTGTGTATGCTCAATGTTTACTGAATAAATTCTGTATTTACTGAATGATTGAGCGCAGTGTAGAGATTAGTTTTGTTGGGGCCGGAGACGGGGCTGGAGGAAGGGAGACTTTAAGATGCTACTGCTATTCAATGTTGTACTGGATGTTCTTGCCAGGGCAATTAGGCAAGAAATGAAATAAAATCTACAAACAATAAATGCTGGAGAGGGTGTGGAGAAAAGGGAACCCTCTTGCACTCTTGGTGGGAATGTAAATTGATATAGCCACTATGGAGAACAGTATGGAGGTTCCTTAAAAAACTAAAAATAGAACTACCATATGACCCAGCAATCCCACTACTGGGCATATACCCTGAGAAAACCATAATTCAAAAAGAGTCATGTACTACAATGTTCATTGCATCTCTATTTACAATAGCCAGGACACGGAAGCAACCTAAGTGTCCATCGACAGATGAATGGATAAAGAAGATGTGGCACATATATACAATGGAATATTACTCAGCCATAAAAAGAAACGAAATTGAGTTATTTGTAGTGAGGTGGATGGACCTAGAGACTGTCATACAGAGTGAAGTAAGTCAGAAAGAGAAAAAAACAAATACCGTATGCTAACACACATATATGGAATCTAAAAAAAAAAAAATGGTTCTGAAGAACCTAGGGGCAGGACAGGAATAAAGACGCAGACGTAGAGCATGGACTTGAGGACACAGGGAGGGGGAAGGGTAAGCTGGAATGAAGTGAGAGAGTGGCATGGACATGTATACACTACCAAATGTAAAATAGCTAGCTAGTGGGAAGCAGCTGCATAGCACAGGGAGATCAGCTCAGTGTTGTGTGACCACCTAGAGGGGTGGGATAGGGAGGGTGAGAGAGAGACGCAAGAGGGAGGAGATATGGGGATATATGTATATGTATAGCTGATTCACTTTGTTATAAAGCAGAAACTAACACACCATTGTAAAACAATTGTACTCCAATAAAGATATTTAAAAAAGAAAAAGAAAAGACATTTAGATTGGAAAAGAGGAAGTAAAACCATCTCTATTTGAAGATGACATGATCTTACATATAGAAATTCCTAAAGAGTCTACTAAAAATGATTAGAACCAATAATCAATTTCAGCAAGGTTTCAGGATACAAAATCAATACATAAAATCCAATTATATTTCTATACTGTAGGAATGAGCAAATCAAAAATGAAATTAAGAAAATAATTCTATTTACAACAGAATAAAATACATAAGTATAAATTTAACAAAAAAACACAAAACTTCTAACTCTGAGAACTAGAAAATATTGTGGAAAGTAATTAAAGACTTAAATAAATGGAAAGACATCCACATTCATAGATTAAAAGGTTCAATAGTGTTAAGATTACAATCGTCCCCAAATTGATCTACAGATTCAACATAATCCCTATGAAAATTACAGCTGTTTTTGTTGTTGTTGCAGTTCTGCAGACACTGACAAGCTGACGCTAAAATTTATATGTAAGGCGACTGACCCAAAACAGCCCGAACAATCTTAAAACAGAACAAAGCTGGAAGACTCACACTTCCTCGTCTGAAAACTTACTATGATGCTACAGTAATTGTGACAGGGTGGCATTAGCATAAATACAGATATCAAGGCTAATAAAATAGAATTGAGAGTCCAGAAATAGACCCTCTATATGATAAGTTGATTTTCAATCAACCTAAATTTTCAATTTAGGTTGATTTTCAATTTCAAAAGGGGAAGAATAGTCTTTTCAACAAGTGGAGCTGGGATAACTAGAAACCTCATACAAAAGAATGAAGTTGTACCCTTAACTCACAACATATACAAAAATTAACTGAAAATTGATGAAAGATCCAAATGTAAGAGCTAAAACTATAAAACTCTTAGAAGAAAACAAAGGTAAAAATCTCTGTGAACACGAATTTGTCAGTTGTTTCTTACACATGATACCGAAACCCCAAGCAACAGCAGTAGGACAACAAAAGGTAAACTGGAAATCATCAAAATTAAAAACTTTTGAACTTCAGAAGACACCATCAAGAAAGTGAAAAAACTACACACAGAATGGGAGAAAATTTGCAAATCATATATCTAAGAAGGGACTTGTATCAAGAACATGTAAATACAGCTCAGTAATTTTTTAAAAAGCCAATTAAAAACAAACAAAGAATATGAATAGACTGTTATCCAAAGAAGATACACAAAAAGCCAATAAGCACAGGAAAAGATACTCAACATCATTAGCCATCAGAAAAATGCAAATCAAAGCCACAGTGAGATACCACTTCACACCTACTAGGATGGCTGTAATCAAAAAGGCAGAAAATAACAAGCATTGGCCAGGGGGTGGAGAAATTGGAACCCTTACACTGTGGTGGGCATGGAAAATGGTATAGCTTCATTGGAAAACAACCTGGTAGTTTCTCAAAAAGTTAAACATAACATTACTATTTGACCAAGCAATGCAACTCCTAGATTGATACCCAAGAGAAATGAAAACATGTGTCTACACAAAACTTTTACATGAATGTTGATAGCAGCATTATTCACAATAGTAAAAAAGTGGAAACATCCCAAATGACCATCACCTGATGAATAGATAAATAATGTGATACATCCACACAATGGAGTACTAGCGATATAAGGTAACGAAGTATCCGTAAATGCTGTGACACAGATGAACCTTGACAACATTACACTGAATAGAAGCAGCCAGTCACAAGAACGCCATATTGTTTTGTTCCATTTATATGAAATGTCTTAAATAGACAAATCAGTAGAGACAAAAAAGTATTATATTATTGGTTTCCAGGGCCCAAGGGGACAAAATGATGGGCAGTGACTGCTAACGAATATGGGGTTTCTTTTTTTGGTGCTGAAACACGCTTTAGAATTAGATAGTGGTAACGGTTGTATAACTTTATGAATATACTGAAACCCACTGAATTATACAGTTTAAAAGAGTGGATTTTATGACGTGTGACATATCTAAAAAAACTTTTTAAAAGAATTCTATAAGATTTCTTATTCTGATCACAATACAGTAATTGCTAAGAGAATTATTTTCCCACTGTTAATCACTGTAAACATGGATAAAATTTGTGATAGAGACTTCTGAAGCATTGGGCAACAGGTGGTAAAGAACTTCCATTTTTGAGCGAATGGAAAAGTATGAGATGAGATTCATCTCTTCTCGAGCGTATGAAGATGGAGCTGTAATGGAACAAAGTAATTTTGTGCAGCAGAGGAGGCAGTTATCTGACTTCTGAGGTGTAGAAGGAGGTGAAATTTGAGAGGCAGGTTCCCAATATTGAGGGAGCTACTCAGATGGGTGGGGATAAGTGTGCATGGGGCTTCTATTGCTTCCTTGGCCATGGTTTGGACTCTGCATGCAGAGGGTAAGACTTCATGAGGACCAACAGAGAATAGCTCCTATGAGGCAGAGCAGTGAAGAAGGTTTCAGAGTTTGCTCTGTGTTAGGAGGGTGGAAAGGAGGGAGGACGAGAAGGAGGAAAAATGAGATGAAGAACGGAAGACACAATTTGGATATACTGCATAGCAACAATGACCATAACCATGGCAAGCTTTAATTTTTCAAGTGATCAAACAAAACCAAAAATGTGATGTATTAAATAATCATTAATGATCATTAAGAACATTAATAATCATTATTAATGATAATCATTAATAATCATTGACAATGTCAATCTATAAAAAATTAAGAAAAATCAAAATGGAGGCTGTTAAACACCTACTAAGTTCCATATACAAAAGACTCATTAATTGTTAAGAGCATCACTATAGAATGAGACTAATGAGAAAGGTAAAGTTTAAGCATTTGGTGGAATTTATTTAGTTTCACTGCTTCTTTTTTTTTAATCTTTTTTTTGACATATTTATTGGAGTATAATTGATTTACAATGTTATGTTAGTTTCTGCTTTATAACAAAGTGAATCAGCTATACATACACATATATCCTCATATCTCCTCCCTCTTGCGTCTCCCTCCCACCCTCCCTATCCTACCCCTCTAGGTGGTCACAAAACACGGAGGTGATCTCCCTGTGCTATGCAGCTGCTTCCCACTAGCTATCTATTTTACATTTGGTAGTTTATATATTTCAATGCTACTCTCTCACTTCATTCCAGCTTACCCTTCCCCCTCCCTTCACTGCTTCTTTTTTTGTGGGGTGATGTGTTGAGAGAGGAAGAGTTATAGGGAGTTACAGGGAGAAGGAAGAGGAATTCTAAGATAATTTATACCCAATAAATTATTCTTTAGAACAGAATTCTTCCAGAAATATGTTTTCCAACAAGATCAATTTCATTAGTCCATTCATGTAGATGGAATCCTTGGTTTAGAGTCAAACTAGGGTAAGTTATACTAAAAGCACTACTCAATTTCAAAATAGGGGATTTATGTCCATGAAGGTGTGAATCACTCTTTCCCAGTTAATATCTCACGCTCCTGCCCTTTCTATTTGAGTAAAGAATACATCTGTCAGTTGCAAACATTATTCACCTATTGGCTGAACAAAAAAGCCAATTGAAAATGAGCTTAGGAAAAACATGAGCCTGGTCTTATCACATTAACAAGTGATTTAAAAAATTGTTTTAACCTCATAGTACGTGGTTAGTCATCGCCATGTGCACCACTAACTCAAACTAGATACTTGTTCTTTTGCCAAATAATGTCACTTTAAATGTGTGCAAATATCAATATCACAGTGAAATTTAGGACCTAAATTCTGACAAGGTGTGACCACATGCATGGTAATGAAATTTCATCTGTTCCCTTAAAATTTCTCCTCTAAAGATGCTTTATTTTAGGAGAAATGGAACCCATTTAAGTTTAAAATATCCATTCAAGACAGCTATGAAAAAATAAACTCTACCAAAAAAAATCCTAGCTCTAAGTATATATGGATTTGTTACTCACTGTAATTTCACTGGCAATGTTTTCTAAGGGACTAAAATTTTTAATGCATTATGTATGAGAAAGCAAAGTTTCACTGTGTTGTATATTAAGTTAAACCCTTTAAAATAAATACTAGACAGTGAAATTCATCACAGTATGCCTCCATTTAACATTTTCCTGCAGCTAGCGTTCATTTTTTAAAGAGCTGGCTAAGGACCCAAAGAGGATCATGTAACACTGAAAAAACCCCAGATCCCTGGAAAACATTATAGAGACATTCCAGTGTACTTAATTTTAAAAACTTATATTTGTCAAATTGTTAGCCATCTATTAGACTGTGCACTCTGTGAATATACCACCATTTTAAAGTGTTGATAATACATCTTATTGGCCTTCCCACTAGTCAAGAGTTCCCAGTAAAATATTTTCCTACCACATAAGCCACTAGTCATCAACCATGTCAAACAACATTTTCAATTTGGATAATGAAATTCTAAGTTGACTGTACTCAATAAATAACCAAAAGATATATAATGTTAACCATATAATATTTTAGGTATATTTAAATCAAGCTATATAACATACAAGAATTTAAGGCAAAACATTTATATTGATTTCTCATATGTAAGTCTAGTACCTACTATGTTTTACAAATATATACTTTTTAACCCAGCCTTATCCAGAAGGGATTTTAATTGCACTCATGTATTTAAAGACTAGGAATAGAAATCAGCCTTAAAATTATCAAATAACTTACGCTCTGTTCTCTTTGATAGATAAAGTATACATAATATAAAATTTACCATTTTAATCATTTAAGTGTATACCATTCGGTGACATTAAGTACATTTACACTGTTGTGCAACCATCACCACCGTCCATCTCCAAAACCATTTTTATCTTCCTAAACTGCAACTCTGGACCCATTAAAAAATGACTGCTCAGGGCTTCCCTGGTGGCGCAGTGGTTGAGAGTCCGCCTGCCGATGCAGGGGATGTGGGTTTGTGCAGGGGTCCGGGAGGATCCCACGTGCCGCGGAGCAGCTGGGCCCGTGAGCCATGGCCGCTGAGCCTGCGCGTCCGGAGCCTGTGCCCCGCGGCGGGAGAGGCCACAACAGTGAGAGGCCCGCGTACCGCTAAAAAAAAAAAAAAAAAAAAAAAGACTGCTCATTATCCACTCCTGCCGGTACCAGAAAGTACATTCTACTTTCTGTCTCAATAAATTTGACTAATCTAGATACCTCATATAAGTGGAATCACACAAAATTTGTCCTTTTGTAGCTGGTTTATTTCACTGAGCATGATATTTTCAGGGTTCATTCATGTTGTAGCTTGTGTCAGAATTTTCTTCCTTTTTGAGGAATAATGTCCCATTGTATGCATATACACATTTGCTTATTCATTTATCCATCAGTGGACACTTGAGCTGCCTCTACCTTTTGGCTATTGTAAATAATGCTGCTATGAACATGGGTGTACAAATATCTCTTAAAGCTCCTGCTTTCAATTCTTTTGGATATATACTTGGAACTGAAATGTCTGGGTTCTTTACAATATATTTTTAATAAGTTCTCAAATCTACCCATGGGCTTATTTCATATTTTAAAGATGGTTGTTGCTGTTTTGAGGGACGCAGTATCACCATATCCTCCCCCTAGAATCTTCAGGGTCAACACATTTCCTTTCCATGTCTCCTTGCCCTGGAAGAGTTGATAGGATTTCTTACAAAACAATGAAAAGAAATTTCTTAAGATAGTTGACTATTCTTGACCTATTTATAAATTCTGAACATTCATTTTGCTTAAGGAGACTTAAGATTTAGTTTTTGAAGAATTAAATAAAGCTGGAAGAAATTTGAAAAAATTCCAAAATGTGTTCACTCCCAGCTTTGGTGTAGAGCCTCATCGTGATTCAATGGAACTCTCTTCTACTGCAGATCTCCGAAGACAAAATTTTAAAGCCTTCCTCATCAGTCTCTTCTGTTCAAGTTGCTCTCAAGAGTAGATTCTACATACCTAAATGGCATCTAACTTGGCTGTCACTCTTCCTACTCTGCTCCTTCCCCAGCCCCTTTATTCACTCCTTTCCATCCTGAACTCCACATCCCTCCCAAAATACACACACTGACACTTGGAAATTTGGCATCATGTTGTCTCTTGTTGGAAGTCCTTCCTGAGCTGCCAGGATAATTACAATTTCTTTGTCTGAAAAATTAAGGGAAATATTTCCTTCTTCCATTGGTTCATTATGAGAACTCAATATAAAAACATATGCTTATGCACAATTGAAGGCACATGGTAAGTTCTCTACAAATACTGGTTGTTGTTACCAATGAAAACAACCTAATAGGGGATGAAAAACAGTTGCTTTAAATCTTTATATTAAAGTTATCTACGTGTAAAATAAATTATTATTTTACCATTTAGGCAAACCTTATTTTCAATTTTCTTTTCTAATAAATTTCCTTTCTTAGTTTTTACTCATCCTAAGCTCTCTTCCTTAATTGTCACAGAAGTATCCTCATCTACTTCAGCTGTACAGCCCTAAGGTCAGATATGATTTCCAAGTCTGAAAATGAAAAATGTCAAATATAATTAATTGGAGATGGGAAAGGAGAGATGTTAATTTATATTAATTAACTCTTTTCCATTTTTGTGGTGCTTGTTGTCTGGTAACCTGGTGATATTGTCCTTCTTAGCCTTTTTGAGGGCACAGACCCCCTTGCAAATATGATGAAAAGTTTGGGTTGTCTCTCGCCTCCCAAAAAATGCACACTCACAATTTTACATTAAAATTTGGGAGATGACTAGAGAATGGACTTGAGGATATGGGGAGGGGGAAGGGTAAGCTGTGACAAAGCGAGAGAGGCATGGACATATATACACTACCAAACGTAAAACAGATAGCTAGTGGGAAGCAGCTGCATAGCACAGGGAGATCAGCTTGGTGCTTTGTGACCACCTAGAGGGGTGGGATAAGGAGGGTGGGAGGGAGGGAGACGCAAAAGGGAAGAGATATGGGAACATATGTATATGTATAGCTGATTCACCTTGTTATAAAGCAGAAACTAACACACCATTGTAAAGCAATTATACTCCAATAAAGATGTTAAAAAAAAAAAAAGTACAGGTGGGTAGATTCCCAAACAGCTGAGCATAGCATCCAAAGGACGTACACTGGGAGGATGTAAAACTGCAGAAGAAGGGTTTCTAGTGGCATGCCACAAGGCTCTGTCCTTGTTTTCCTCCAAGGACAAGAGGAGGGTCCAGATAAAAAGAGGAATCCCTATTACACCAACATGTCCACTTGCAACCCAGTGCACTCTTTCTCAGAGCTTTTCCCCCATTCTTTGTTCATATGTGTATTCTCCATGGGAATATATATTCTTTCAGGATGGGGATGGTACAAGAAAAAAAATTAAATAATAAAATAAAATTGGGGAGATGTATGGATTCCCTTGAATGTTCCAGGAGAGTCCACAGATCCCAGATTAACACTGAGTATTGTGTTATATGAACATAGTAAATCTCGGATTGTTCTATTTTCCTCTGAAATACACTTCAGGTTTTTGGCCCCAATATTTTATCCCATTCTACTACTTCCTGTATTCACTTCCTTACTGTTTTCCAACAGTTAGACCAAGGCTGATTTAACCAAATGCTCTAGACACTGCAGAGAAACGGAGGGAACAGGTAAGGGATTATATGGCTGTGTATAGGACAAGTCATTATCTCTCTTTCCTCACGCTTGTACAACCAGCGTGGGGAAACTCCTCATTAGGCACAAAGATAGTACATTAAAAAAATGTTAAATTCCTTAGTGTATCTGAAAATTCTAAAACATAGGAAAATTAAAGTTTCTAAATTCACATACTAGCTTAGAAAATTAACTTCAATCCAGTTTCCTTCTCAAAAAAACGTTTAAACTGCAGAAAACTTTGAGCTAACCTTTTGTGAGGTATTAAAATATATAAAATACATAGATTGGGTAACAATATAATTAAGGTAGGCTAAATTTGATTTATCCAAGGACTTTTACACCAGTGAATGAGAAACATTTCTAGTCTGTATTATTCATATATATATGAATATGTATATATATACATATACATATGTTTATAGGTAATCTGCTTCATTTGAAATAAAAAACCAATACCATTGAGAAGAGAGGAAACATACAAGATACTTCCCCCACAAGATGAACAAGGCAATTTAATTCAGAATCAAATACATTGGTTACAAAAAAGCCCTAACAATTTTATCCTAAGGTGCTTTAATTTTAACCTTGTTCTATATTAATTGCAACTTTAACTTTGATTTTACCGTAATTGACCTTATAGCATTACGTTTGATTGGCTGTGCCTTATTCTCCGATGCTCAGGAAGTCCTCAAGGAAGTGCTTGCAAATGGTCAAGCATCCTTATTTTTCTACTTGTGTAGATTCAGCAGTTGCAAGTCTGCTATGCTGCGTATCAGCAACAGCCAGTCAGATGCACCAATACCCCTGAGTAACAGACATTTAGAGTTGTTGGGGACTCAAGGTATCACTGAGTAGGATCTTGACAATAAGAATGAGAACGTAAGGAGATTGCTTCCAGTCAAGTTGCAGAATAACTGATGAACAGAGGGGAAGAAAGAAAGAGAGTAATTGAACTGCAAATGGTGAGAGATCATCTAATTTCACCTGCTTATTCTATAAATGAAAACATGAAGTAACTGATTACTCTTAGATTAGGACTGGGGACATGGTTTACAGGGAAAATTAGTCATTTGAGACTCAAGAAACCTGAATTCCAGACTTAATGCCATTAATATTGGGCAAGATAGTTTTTCTGTGTCTCAGTTGCCACAAATGTTAAATGAGAGGATTGGGTTAGAATTCCATGATGCTAATCTTTAATGAGGCTGTTTTAATTCCCAGGCTAATACTATTTCTTCTGAACATTGAATTCTAAATATGAGCATAGTAAACGGTGGTCTTTACCATCAGGTTAACCTCAGGAAGTCCTGGTTACAGTAATAATCATAATTATTACTCAATTCATGTTAACTATCATGGGACAGATAATGTGATGTGTCCTTTAAAATATATTAGATAAGTTATACTTTTTAAAGTTATTAAGCAAATTCCATTTTTTCATTTTTAACAATAGACACAATTATTTATTTTTAGAAATATATTAAGCACTTACTGAGTATCACCCACATTTTCTGGTCCTGAAGTACAGCAGTAAACAATATAAAAGAGGACCCTCTCCTCAAGGATAGACAACTGACAATGTTTAAATAAAAAAATAAAGATAATCTCAGAGTGTGATAATTTCTTTTAAAGAAATAAAACAGTGATTTTTATAGAGAATATTGGGTGATAGTGACTGTGGGTTGCGAAGAGGTTGTTATAGATTGGACGGTCACTTACAAAAGGGAGAAACCTGGGCTAAAGCATGTATCATGAGAACAATTCAGTTATGCTGAGAGGCACAGAGATAGGAAGATGCAAAAGTCATACAGAAGGAATGAGCTTGCCCTTCAAGGAACAGAAGGAAGGTCAGTGTGTCTAGATATGGGACAGGCAAGGGTCAGCTTGGAGAACAAGAGTTTCCACTGAAATATTATACATCTATAGCAAGTAAGAGCTTTTAAACATTGATATAAATGTATTCAAGGGGAATTTTTGCTTAAAATTCAAACTGACTCTAGATACTTCTGCTTTCTACAGGGTGTGAGTGTGGGGTGAGTGGCGTGCACTTGTGTTGTAAGTGTGTGTCTGTGTGTGTGTTGGGGGCATGAATATTTCTTAAGGGCGGAGTAAAAGTTTTCTGTACTCCTCACTTCCCCTTGTAGAGATTGGTGAAGGACAGAGAAAGCGTAATACCTAGAGTAGATGTTTAGAAGAAGACTTAGTGAGTCTTTACATGTGCCCTGGAAACTCAGAGCTGAGTTGGAGGTTGGTTAGAGAGAAGAGGAATTATCCTACAAAGGAGAAGAAGGTGTTCAGTCCATGTGATATATGACTTGGGTCAACATACTTTTAAGTAGAGAAATCACCAATATGAAGAATTGTGTGTGTTAACTGCCTTAGTCTTGCCAAGCTTTCAGTAAAGTCAGCTACACTGAAAGCTAACTTTTTGTGAGCAGATTTGCATTTTTTTTTGAAGGAATGAAGGAAAAGGGCTGAGTTCCATGTTTGAATTGATGCAGAGCAGAAAGGATGGAACTGATACGGAGTGAGACTCAGAATCCTGTGAAATCTGGAACTTGAGGCCAGAAGAGACCATGAAAATATATGTCCCCCAGGAATGCACAGAATCTTAGGAAGACAATTGCGGTGGACTGGAGCTGGCATGTAAGTTATAATTACTTATTTGTGCATTCATTTTCAGTATCACATCACTGTGAGAAAAAAATAATTGGAGGAGGGAGAGGGAGAGACTGACTCCTTTCTTAGAAACTATAAGCATTCACGATGCCAAAACATCCAATTAGTGAGAAAAAAAAAAGTCAAGTTAGTGTTTAATATGAAGTCCAAATAGTTGGCTGATTGGATAAGTTTTTCACTTTCCAACCCCTTGCTATGGCATAACATAGACACAGTTCAAAAATAAACATTTAACAGTAGACCTACATTTACTTTATTACAAATTCTGAGAAATGCATAAGCATGTTCTTAGTTTTATCAGCAAGAATCCATGCGAATGACTTGTCCCATTTGCTCTGGGATTCTGCAGTCTTAAGTGGGCCAAAGTTTTGAAGTGTTGAAAGATATTATAAAGGACTTACAAGTATTCAGCTGGTCAGACTGCTCAATTAACTGAACATTTATAAACCTCAAAATTTTGACAGAGCATGATTCATGTAGGAATGACCCTTAGACAACAGAAGGCTTTATTGTAGGTAAGCTTGAGAGAAAGCATACAAGGCAATGTGATTTGAAGGAAATACAAATGGAATGTAGGGAGAAAGTAAAATTGAATTTAGAAGCATGGACTGCACTCTTCAAAAAGGAAATTGTTGAAACATATAGCTGATATATTTTTAATAACAGGATGTTTTAAAAACACGTTTACTTAAGAATATTCAAGACATTCATGTATGGGACATAGATACCATAAAAAATACAACATTATTAATATCTAGTTAAAATCTAGGCAACCCACACTAACTCATATTACAAATCTAAATTAATAACTATGTGTAAAACAAAGTAACAGGGTTGGGGGAGTAAGAAGTAAAATGTCAGCTAAAAATCCTAAATCCATAGCATTTTAGCTTCTCTTTTTTTCCATATAACCTATGGGCTGCTTATATTCTGAAGAGTATTTTGAAGAAGTATTAATTCAAAGGTATAACTTAGAATAATATTTTTACCACTAAAATATATCAAATTTTAATTAAGAGGGTTTTATTAGCTTTCTAAAGGGGAAACAAAAGATGATGCCTTCATCTAAATAAAAATATTACTTTCGGGCGTGTGCAGTTTTTTTTAAAACTTGAAGTTAATACTACGTAGAAATTCACTTTGGAGAAAGAAACATCAGATTCTAAAGTATGCTTAATACAAGTCCATACAATAAATACAAAATTTTCTTCTCATTTAGAGCCTATTATGTACATATTATACTGGTGCAACTCTTTTTTTTTTCTTTTCTTTCCTTTCCTTTTCTTCCTTTCTTCTTTCCTTCCTCTCTTCCTCCCCCTCCCTTCCTTTCTCTCTCTCTCTCCCTCCCTCTCTCTTTCTTCCTAGAAGCACAAATCTGCTCATATTACCAGGAAAAAAAAAAAAATCATGGAACAAGAGGCAAGTAAACAATTTCTCCCAGAGGAAAAAGAAGACAACAACGACAATTAAACAACAACAACAAAAAGCTTATAACTACTTTTCTCCAAGGAGGAGTAGCACATGCACACACACGATACCCAGGATCACGTCAGCCTCACGACATCCTGCGCAGTATAAAGAACAGGTACTGGTACCCTTACGCCTTGAAATGTTTCTAGGAGAGTGGCTATCCCATGCCTGAGAGGAGGGCTGCCAGGGAGTAACTTTCCTCTTCTCCCAATCCCACAGCCCTGAGAAAGTGAACCTGAACCACCGGGTGCACAGGGGTCAGCTCTCAGCGTGTCCAGTGCCCAGTGTGAGACGTGGCACTTGACCCGCCATTGGGGGCCCCAGCTCCTTTGGGACTCTGATCAGGGAGGGGAGCGGGGCACTCCCTGGCACACCTGCATCCTCCTGGCCACTTAGATGAGCTGCCCATCTGTGGTTCAGGAGCGCCAGGAACAGTATAGGTGGGTGATTAGATTTTCCACACTTACTGCTCCCATTTTATAGATGGACAACCAGAATGAGGACGCAGCACAAGGAACTCTGACTATACCAAGTTAGCAAGAGGTGAAAACAGGACACAGTCCTTTAAATTCAGAACTCATTACTTCCTCACAACTGCTGCTTACTTGTTAAAGGCATAGTAAAGTAGTATTCCTGCTTATCAACTTTTCTAAAATAAATATGAAAAAATTAGCAATGAAAAAGCAATAAGGAAACAAAAAGGAAGTAGTTTAGACTTTTTTCCCCTCTTTACTTATTTAGTCATTTCCCCCTGAACACTATTAAGCAAGAAACAATTTTTATAGACTAGAATACTAATTCTTGACGAATTGTTTATACAAACTATGAATGTACACTTTAATATTCTTGTGCTTATTTGGTCCTCATTACAACTCTGTAGAGTAGATTATTATTATTAATTATCCTCATTTTATAGATAACATGAAGTTCAAAGAAAATAATTGATCAAAAATCCAACTGCTGAACAGACTACAGTTAATATTTAAATACAGAACTTCTGGCTCTAAATTACATTACATTTCCTTTAATCATGCACCTATAACTCTAAGAAGTGACATAACTGCTTTTCTAAGACATAATTTATTGTAAAACCTGTTATTGACTAAATAGAGACACATACTAAACATACAATTCTTGAGTAATTTTCAGATACCTTACCAAAATGTATCCGTGCACTGAAGATCATTGTTTACACATACAAAATACTATGTTTCAATGTTCGCAATTTGAGTGACCCAATAAATCAGAAAAAGATCATACTTCAACATCTTAGACATTCACTATTTATTTCTTAACCCTTTTCTTTATACATTTTTTTTCTTTTTATGGTTTGAAGAATGAGAACACCTGTCAAGAAATTTAGCCATTACAAGAAAAACTGAGTTAAAAGAAGAAAAGAAATCGGGAGCAAAAGAGAAAGAGAAATCTAACAATAGTACTAGGTTGTTGTTGTTTTTTTTTAAAATCATGTTGATTTAGTAGAGGAAAATAATGAAATACTGTGCTCTATGGGTGCAAATATCATTCGTATGATATATGTCATTTATAAATATTATTTGTACAAGAATGAGCTAAAATTGGCATTGGCTAAAAATGTTTAGATTAAAAACAAAAACAAACGTGACATACATTATTACTGATCGAAGATATAATTAAAGTGCAGAACACAGTTAATTGGCAAGCATGAAATATTTCACAAATTACTTACAAGGACAAGTTAAGCCCTGTGGAGGCTTCTGCTGTCTGCTTCTCTGTGAGATATTCGTTGGCACCGTATAGACTTTTTTGCCCTTCTGCTAAATGCTCCATGACTTTCTTAGTAAGACTGAATGTAAGTTATTCTTATCGAATATCAGAACTGTCATAATTATCATTTTTAGGATCATTCAAATTAATTACAACTTCAAGCAGTGACACAGACTAAAATAGCAAGAGCTGCTGGTGATCTAAAACTACTCAGAGTGTGTCCCAGCCAGTACTTGGCCAGGAGCACATGTCACTTAAAAAAAGCACATAACCCTTTAGACCCAACAGTCAATTAAGGCCTTGGTAGAAATGTCAACCATAAGAATGAAAAGGCCTTTCAATTATTTACATACAATTTTCCTCTAATTAGTGAGACTTGATTTTAATTTTTTTCCCCTTCTTTTCTCAAACAGGACCACATGGGATCAAGTTTAGTGGGCATCTGCTTTGTTAAAGAAAGAGAGAAAATGAGAAAATCAGAGCAAGTGAGAAAGAGAAGAGAGACACAGACAGGTAGTTTTTCTTGTCAGTCATACCCTAGGATTCTTACAGAGATGGGGTGAGTAAATGCCTGTCAGCTTAGCAGTCTTTAAAAGTTTGTAAAGAACTTTGCTAGGGGCTGTGCTGATGGTGTACAACAATAAGACACTTTCAGGAGGATCTGGCAAACAAAGTATAAGCATAATCAGAGTCTGGTGTTGCAAGCTACCGATGCCTGGGTGGAATAAGAAGTGAGGTCCTCTGTCTACCTTTATTTGATTGTTGTGTTGCTTGCCAACTAAGTAGAATAAGACTTTTAAAAAATGTTGATTTAAGTATACCATAGTCAAAAGAATATCTTTAACTTACATTGTAAAGCAATTTCAAAAGGATTTTGAAATATTTGAATAGAATTGACTGTGGAAAAAGATAAGTACTATCTAATCTCTAATATCAGTCTGTAGGTGGAGTATCTTTGGGACATGGTTTGGGAAAACTTTCGTAAGAATGAATGCATTTCATTTTTTATTCCATTAAAAATGACAATAATAATATAATACAATTTCATTTTGCTGAAATTCTAGTTTTACTTCTAGATTTGAGAATATCAGCCTCTCGAGAAAACCACATTAAGTGTCCTTCTAGCTGCATTAACTCCCTAATGTAACTTTTAAAAGTGTTTTAGGTCATCAAGTTATGAAAAGAGGCTTGGACTCATTTACACATTTAAAAGTTTAATTTAAAAATACATTAACTTTTAGAGCTTGATTTACTTGTATTTATTCATTTAAAAATGTTAACTTGGAATCTGCACATGGGGATTTCCAAATGAGGTAGCAAGCATATGCTATTTCTTCAGCAGTGTTTACACCACGCTAACGATAAGAAAGAGTTGTCACTCTAAAAGGAAACATGAAGAATTCTAAAAGAAAACACGAAGCATTCACAGTTTTGTTTCCATTTATCCTGACATTATTATATAAAACAAGCTATGTAAACTGTCTTAAAATCCAAATGTGTGATAACAAGAGCCCAACAGTGCCTTCAGTCTCCCACATGTGGCTCTAATTCAAATAAGAAGCAACTTCACAAGCCAAATACAGGTAACTATCCCAAGAAATCCCCCTGAATTTCCTGTATCGTGATATGAAGATAGACCCAGACCAAATCAGAAAACCCAAACCCAAGACCAAAATACCCAGGTAAAGTCAGAACTTACACGGAACAGCCACTGCTAAGATTCTTTCTGTTTTCATGGGATAGAACAAAGCATTCCATTAATTTGGTTGTCTGGGCGGGAAAGCAGACTCTCAAGAACCAAGCATGTTCATAGTTTGTAAGGAATGGTAATGACTCTCTCTTCCTACTTTCTCACATCCTTAGGTTGAGCCACTATGAAGAAGTGTAAAAATACTGTAGAGAAACAACTCAATCTGGAAGTAGGCAGAGAGGGTCTTTAACTTGAAAACTTATATCCCAGGAGATTCACAGTGTTTTTCAATACAATAGGCTCCAGTGCCACCCCCAAGCTTATGTAACCTCACAAGGGGCCACAGCTTCCAATAGACATTGTGAAGAACAGGTCTACCGGTTCAGACAGCCTCTTCTCTCAAGTTCCAAGAAGAGTTGCTCACATGTTTTCTGTTTCCTTTCTTCCATCAGCCACTTCTAGGTGAAAGAGATTTTTCCCCAGTCCTAAAGCTGTCAACTAAATAATTCTCAACTCCTCTATTCCTACCATATAAGTGAAATCAAGTGATCACAGTGTCATTCAATACTAGAGTCTTGAGCAACTGTCATTTTACAAGGGTTATAGAATAGCTTCCTTTTAACTAGCCTCTATGATTTATTACATATTCCTCCAATTTAAGTCCATGCTATATACCAGAAAGACTTTGCTAAAATGAAACATTTCCTATTTTCAATTTCCTTTTCTATTTTAAATCGTCTTGGTTCTTCGTTACCTATATCAGTGATTCCAAATACAGTATACACTCCAAAAAATCATAAAATACCCTTTTCCTCAACATACTGTACTTGCTTTTTCTAAAACACCTCCTGAAGAAAGTCTACTAGAGTGGGGATCTTTCTCCCAAACCACTTCAAACCCATTTTTGCAGGAAAAGATGGAGCTGAAAAATTGCCAACCAGTATGAGAAGAGCCAGATTTGGAGAAGGACAAAAGGGATAAAAGAAAGGAAGAACCATGGAAATGGGGAAGAAGGGAGAAGGCAAGATTTCTCTTCCAATTCCAAGGAGATGGCCCAATAGCCATGAGTGAGAGGGATAAGGCAGTAAGGTCCCTTACAGGGCTGGCTCCCTAGGCATGTAATCTGTGCAGCTGCACAGGGTCCCACACTCAGAAGAGCCTCATACTTGGTTTAATATTCTGCTGTCACCATCTTGAAATTCTTCATAATTTTATTCTTGAAATTGAAGAATTATGAAATTCTTCATAATTTTATTTTTGAACTTGTGTTTTACAAGTGAAATCTAATGAGACAATTGGGCACTCGAGAGCACACATAACTCAGTATGTGTGTCCACTGTTCCTTGCCACCCTGAGAACACAGAATTTGTGTGGACTCAGAATGTGTGGGAGTTCATTGAGACTCAAGTGAGTACAAGCTAAATGTGTTATGTCTAGACCTTAGTGGGCAGGGATGCTGACAGCCCCAAGCAGCCATGCTTTCCCTTAGAACAAGAACATGCTTTGAACGCAGAAAGAAAGCAATGATGTTCTAAGAAACTCAATGACCAGAGAACCCTCTCATATCTTTTCTTACTAATGTTACTTCCCTGAATTAGCCAACCACTTTTGCTAGAAATGATGACATAGAAGCAAAGGGAAAAATGGGGCAACCCATAGGTCTTTTTCCTTTTAGTCTTTCCTTAAGCCAAAGGTCAAGACCATTGGTAAGCCTAAATGTCCATTGACAGATGACTGGATAAAGAAGATGTGGTGTACATATACAATGGAATATTACTCAGCCATAAAAAAGAATGAAATAATCCCATTCGCAGAAACATGAATGAACCTAGAGATTACACTAAGTAAAATAAGTCAAACAGAGAAAGACAAATATCATATGATATCACTTACTGTGGAATCTAAAAAAATATTGATACAAATGAACTTATTTTCAAAACAGAAATAGACTCACAGACATAGAAAACAAACTTAAGGTTACCGAAGTGGAAAGTGGAAAGCGGGGGGAGGGATATACCTGGAATTTCAGATTAACAGACACAGACTACTATATCTCAAATAGATAAACAACAAGGATGTACTGTATAGCACAGGGAACCATATTCAATATCTTGTAATAACCTATAATGGAAAAGGATATGAAAAAGAATATATATATATATATATATGTATAACTGAGTCACTTTGCTGTACACCTGAAACACTGTAAATCAACTATACGTCAATAAAAAAATTAAAAGAAAGAATGTGTGCATCTTTGGACAAATAAAATAAGAACAGTTGTGTTTTGTGTAGTGTTTTCACATATATTCTTACCAAAAATGCACGTATGGGCTATGAATTGTGTAATTTTGGTGATTACACGTACGAATCAAATGCTCTTATATTTGCGTCTAAAAATGGCACTGTACCATATAAAGATGAATGGCAAACATCATATTAATAATTAAAATTATTAATTTTTCTTTACTTAAAACATTACTGAAAGCAAATTTTAAAAACACCATAGCAAGCTGAAGAAACAAAAAAAGGCTTTCTGTTTTAAGACACACACAGTTAGCACATTTTCTTGCTTTTTGAACAAGCACCCACCCCATTTTCACTTTGCACTGGGCCCGACAAATTCCGTATCTGGCCCTGCCACTTCGTTACCTCCAATTCCCATTTTGGATTCCATAGTTGCAATGAGTTTATTACTCAGACTTTAAGTAAAGGCTACTTGATAGATCCTTCTTTACCTTGTGGCTTGAAAAATTAGTTCTAGGACCAGTTGAGGTATGAACTACATACTCCCTTTCTTCCAACTGTGATATAGTCAGAATCATGGCTGTGGAGAGCCAAAAGAGTGGTTCAACTGTGATATAGTCAGAATCATGGCTGGTGGAGAGCCAAAAGAGTGGTTCAACCCCTGAGAAAAATTCTCCTAATCTGTCATCTTTTCAACAATTTTTAAAGGTAATATATTCTCATAACAGCTGTTAGGACACTGGGGAAAAGTTGCCTGAGGACCCCCTGTGAAACACTCAATTGAAATATCAAAGTTCAGAATATGAGGTATACGGAAGCCGGGCTGGGCTTCCTTTCTGTACAGGCAGTTTCTTGAGTACAGAGATGCCAGCACTCATCTCAGTGGCCAGCACAGAGTAGACTCACTGAAGCCCACTTGAGAAAGAAATGTTGAGGCTTCCTTCCCTCGGTCCCATAATTTGCAGCAGATGTAACTGAAAATCCTGCCCTCCTTACTTAGCTACCTTTTACTTTTTTTCCTGATAGCAAAAATAGAGGAAAAATAGGTAAAACAACAGAGTTATGCAGATGTAATAACAAGAAGGAAAAAACTATTCTCTCCTTTTAAATTTGGGACCTTTTGCCTTGCTAAGAACCAGGAGTGATTGGCAGGCAGGGGCTTGAGCAGAATTGCTCTGCCAGCTTAAAGAGAAGGGAGAGGAAGGGAAAGGAGAGGAGAGGAGAGGGGAGGAGAGAGGAAGGGAGGAGAGGGGAAGGAGACTGACCTGCAGCCATAGGGAAAGGGAAAGGGGTCGCCTTCCCAGCAGTTCAATAGACAGAGACATTGCAGAAATGTCTAAAGGAGATATTTCAAACGGTGGCTGCTGGTTTTATGATGAAATTCTCTCTTAGCTTCACCTGAACATGAGATCTACTTTCTTGCTAATGTGTTGATGGAAGTGGATTTGCATATGTGAGGAAGGCTGGGGTAAAGGCTGCAATGGAGGGGGTGGGGGGAAGGGGGGGCTTTGGATGGAAACTCCTAGAAGAGAACTAGGGAACAGCTGACACCAGTTTGAGTTACACAGATTTTAAAAGATTGTCTTTAGCATTTAAAAGGGTAGGAAAATTAGCTAATTTTCCATTTGATATTCTCTGTCTTCCTGATAACTTCTGGCTCTTCAACTTGACTTCTTTCTGGGCACAGAATCCATTTCCCTCATTCCTTGGTCCCTCTCCAAAGGAAAGAACTAACTCCGGTGTCTCCAGTTTTACCATCTAGCATTTTGTCCAGCAAGTGGACTCCTTGGAAAGATGATAAAAGAGAAATGTCAGTGGGGATATGTGGCCAAGGCAGAGAACATTTTTGTTATAAGGGGAAAGCCTGTTTCCCAGGCCACCCTCAATGACCTATTTGCTCAGCTCTAAGTATAGAACCCCAGGGCTTTCCTCACACCTGACCCTGACACTGCCAGCTCTGGGAGACTGAGCCTCTACTCTAACCTAACCTAAACTCTACGTGTAATAAACAGTATGCCTCAGCCATTCTTTCAACATATTAGCATTTTTTCTTAACACATGATGCTAATGATATATTGTTAGTATAAAATATTTGCTGCTCCCTATAAGTTACTAGGTTTAAACTTCAATTTCCATTATGATTCATAAGTGGGGGAAAAAGATTTTCTGGGGCTGCCTCTGTGTTTTGGACCTTGGCATAGAGTGTCTCAGCTCTGAGAAACTTATTTTCTGGACTGAGCAGCCAGGAGTGGTCACTTGCCTCGTGGAGATGAATCACTTTTGGCTCCACATGGAAAGCATAGCTAATTACTCACAGTCCTAGTCTTACGTTGAGTCATGGTACAGTGGCCTTCAAGCCCCAGAGACCTCACCTGTCCCTGTGGCCTGAAGAAACCATTTGTGGTTTTGATCATGTGTGGTTCTCCTCTGCGTCCAGTTTCCCCTTTCTGGTCAATCCATCACATTTGGACAAAGTCGGCTTTCTACAACACAAATTGTATAGTGTTATTCCCTGCTCAGAAACCTTCCAAGACTCCCTAATGCTTTCAGAAGAATCCAAACACCTTAGCATAGTATTCAAGGCCCTTCACTATCAGAACTCAACCTTCCTATCTGGTACTTTCTCTCCCTGCGCCTCCCCTCACCTATCCATCCCTGACCCTCCTTTAAATATATTTTTTAATACTCCAGGAATTCTAGTTAGCAGTTACTCATGGGATCAGGAATATTCCTTCACTCGTTAACTTAGCATTGGCCATGAAGCCTTACTTCTTTATTCTTGTATTGATGTAAGGAGGAGAAATTGGTTGAATGCTACCCATTCAGCCAAATGTTGTTTATACAATTATTATGGGAGTCATTTGGGACATTTGATTAAAATGCTGATTGTTTAGCACTACCTCAGACCTGAATCAGAATCTTTGGAAATGGAATAAGACAATCTGACGGTTTAGTAAGTTACTCACGTCTATTTGGTACGCCCTAGAGTTTGAGTACTCCATGCATTTGACAGTGAAAGCAATAGCATTTGCCTTATTAATCATACTATCTGTTTTATCTCAATGATTTCTATGCCACTCAAATATTACTATCCTGCCAATGCCTACCATACACCATATCCTGTGTAGGACATACATTGCCTAGAATAGACGGAGTTCTTCAGGTCTTATTATTGACTGAACAGGAAAGAAAGGCTGAAACATACCTATATGTATTCCAAAAATTAAAGGAAATGTGCCAGAATGCTGAGGTTTTGCTGGGATTCTGTGACTAGAACTGGAAATGTTTGATCTTGGAAGGCCTCAGGGAGATAGATTGTTTTGAGGAGAAGAAAATCAATTCCAACTTTGGAAAATGAACAAAACAAAATGTGGAAGATTCAAGAACCCTGATCAAGTTAAGAGTCCATCTTACTGTGTGATGGGAAAAGAGAGAAGTTAGACATGGAGAAGAAAGTGAGCCTTAGTAGGCAGAAAGACAGAAGCAAATAATTAGAAGATTTTGATAGGGACTTTATTCAACAATTATTTATTAGATCTGATCTGAGCATTGATGTAGTTCCAAGAAATGTGAAGTCATTCAGTGACAATAACTGAAGTTCAGTCAACAATTATTTACATATTCACTCAGCTGACTCTCAATATCCCTCCCACCCTTCCTCTTCTGAGGAGAGGAATTTTCTTTCATTCAAGGGATGGGCCAGTCTGGCCAAAGTTAACCCATTCTCTCTTGTCAATTGTTGCTTCTGATCCAATTCTGGACAATGAGATAAGAGGAAATGTTTGCTGGAGGTTAATAAAGGTACAGGAAACCAATTTCTCTTTCCTGTTGGACAGGAAGAAAGAAGCATATGACCTCAATTTCTGACACGAGGGGAGCTAGTTTTGGATGAAACCAACACTGTTGTTGAAGGTAAAGAGATATGGAAAGAACATGCTGGATTAACCATCCCAGAAGCCAGCACTGCCTTTGGTTGTTTTCTTATATGAACTAATCCATTTCTTTACTGTTTAAGCTTGAATATCTTTCCCCAGTATTATTGAGAAATGATTGATAGACATCATCATAGAAGTTTAAGACATACAGCATTATGGTTTGATTTACATATATTGTACTGAATAGGTTTACTGACAACCAAATACATCTTAAGTGACATACATCCATAGCAATTTCTATATCTCTCATTTGATCCTCAACAACCTCATTCAGGAGAATATTCCCTGATAATAAAAATGGAAAAGAAAAAATTTAAAAATGAAGAAAATGCCAGAAAGTTTTTACCAAAATCCAATCATGAGTCTTGGGATTTAGAAATATACAGAATGGAAGCAAGCTAACAGTCACTGAGCATCTCCTGTATGCCCATTACTCCAAGAACGTCACAGGTTATCTAATTTTAATTTTTATAATTCTATGAGTTTGATATTATCACCTTTGTTTTACAGGTGAGTAAACTGAAGTTCAGAGAGTTTAAGGAATTCATCCGAAGTCACAATGTGCTTTGAATATGGATTCAAACTTGGATTTTTGGTCACACATGCTATGCTCTTTCCACTTCACCACAAGCTGCTACTTGTGCGAAGCAGTAGTTTGCTTATGACTGAGACCTCACTCATAAGCATTTCTTATGAGTGAGGTCTCAAAAAGGAATGATCATCATGGCTTGGTTATGTGAAAACCTAAATAAGAGAACATTAGAAGATGCTGAGTCTTTGTGACTGCAGTGATAGGGTGGTAATGGTGAAAGTCATGAAACATTGAGGAATAAAGCTCTGAGAAAGGGTAACTAAATTGATATTAGCAAGAACCTCAAAGGCAGAGTTAAGGTGAATATTTGGTAGTTACTAGCATATTGTACAGGAATCACAAATGAATTACTGAGGAAGCTCAGTGAAGGATATGAGAAAAGGAGGAAACAGCAAAACAGGAAATAGGAGACTGGTTCAAGATGGCACAGTACAAGGACGTGCTCTCACTCCCTCTTGAGAGACCACCGGAATCACAACTAACTGCTGAACAGTCATTGACAGGAAGACACTGGAACTCAGCAAAAAGATGGCCCACATCAAAAGACAAAGGAGAAGCCACACTGAGATGGTAGGAGGGGCGCAATCACAGTAAAATCAAATCCCATAACTGGTGGGTGGGTGACTCACAGACTGGCAAATACTTATACCACACAAGTCCACCCACTGGAGTGAAGGTTCTGAGCCCCACGTCAGGCTTCCCAACCTGAGGGTCTGGCAATGGGAGGAGGAATTCCTAGAGAATCAGACTTTGAAGGCTAGCAGGATTTCATTGCAGGACTTCAACAGGAGTGGGGGAAACAGAGACTCCACTCTTAGAGGGCACACGGAAAGTAGTGTGCATGTTGGGACCCAGGGGAGGGAGCAGTAGCCCCATGGGAGACTGAATCAGATGTACCTGCTAGTGTTAGAGGGTCTCCTGAATGGGCACAGGGTGGCTGTGGCTCACCATGAGGACAAGGACACTGGCAGCAGAAGATCTGAGAAGTACTCCTTGGTGTGAGCCCTCTCAGAGTCAGCCATTAGCCCCAACAAACAGCTGGGTAGGCTCCAGTGCTGGGTCACCTCAGGCCAAAAAACCAACAGGGAGGGAGCCCAGCCCCACACATCAGCAGACAAGTGGATTAAAGTTTTCCTGAGCTCTGTCCACCAGAGCAAAACCCAGCTCTAACCACCACCAGACCCTCCCAACAGGAAATTTGCACAAGCCTCTTAGATAGCCTCATCCACCAGAGGGCAGACAGCAGAAGCAAGAACTACAATCCTGCAGCCTGTGGAACAAAAACCACATTCACAGAAAGATAGACAAGATGAAAAGGCAGAGGGCTATGTACAAGATGAAGGAACAAGATAAAACCCCAGAAAAAATAATTAAATGAAGTGGAGATAGGCAACCTTCCAGAAAAAGAATTCAGAATAATGATAGTGAAGATGATCCAGGACCTAGGGGAAAAAATGGAGGCAAAGATCGAGAAGATGCTAGAAATGTTTAACAAAGAGCAAGAATAATTAGAGAACAAACACCTAGAAGAATTAAACAACAAACAAACAGAGATGAACAATACAATAACTGAAATGAAAAATACACTAGAAGAATCAATAGCAGAATAACTGAGGCAGCAGAACGGATAAGTGACCTGGAAGACAGAATGGTGGAATTTACTGCTGTAGAACACAATAAAGAAAAAAGAATGAAAAGAAATGAAGACAGCCTAAGAGACCTCTGGGACAACATTAAACACAACAACATTAGCATTATAGAGGTCCCAGAAGGAGAAGAGAGAGAGAAAGGACCCAAGAAAATATTTGAAGAGATTATAGTTGAAAACTTCCCTAACATGGGAAAGGAAATAGCCACCTAAGTCCAGGAAACGCAGAGAGTCCCAGGCAGGATAAATCCAAGGAGAAACACACTGAGACACATAGTAATCAAACTGACAAAAATTAAAGACAAAGAAAAATCATTGAAAGCAACAAGGGAAAAACAACAAATAACATACAAAGGAACTCCCATAAGGTTAACAGCTGATTTCTCAGCAGAAACTCTAAAAGCCAGAAGGGAGTGGAATGATATATTTAAAGTGACAAAAGGGAATAACCTACAACCAAGATTACTCTACATGGCAAGGATCTCATTCAGATTCAACAGAAAAATCAAAAGCTTTACAGACAAGCAAACGCTAAGAGAATTCAGCACCACCAGACCAGCTCTATAACAAATACTTAAGGAATTTCTCTAAATGGGAAACACAAGAGAAGGAAAGGACTTACAAAAACAAACCCATAACAATTAAGAAAATGGTAACAGGAACATACATATAATTACCTTAAATGTGAATGGATTAAATGCTCCAACCAAAAGACACAGGCTCACTGAATGGATACAAAAACAAGACCCATATATATGCCATCTACAAGAGACCCACTTCAGACATTGGGAGACATACAACTGAAAGTGAGGGGATGGAAAAAGATATTCCATACAAATGGAAATCAAAAGAAAGCTGGAGTAGCAATACTCATACCAGATGAAATAGACTTTAAAATAAAGAATGTTACAAGAGACAAGGAAGGACACTAATGATCAACAGATCAATCCAAGAAGATATTACAATTATAAATATATACATAGGAGCACTTCACTACATAAGGCAACTGCTAACAGCTATAAAAGAGGAAATCAAAAGCAATACAATAATAGTGGGGGACTTTAACACCTCACTTAAACCAATGGACAGATCATCCAAACAGAAAATTAATAAGGAAACACAAGCTTTAAATGACACAATAGACCAGATAGATTTAATTGATACTTATAGGACATTCCAACCAAAAACAGCAGATTACACTTTCTTCTCAAGTGCACACGAAACATCCTCCAGGATAGATCACACCTTGGGTAACAAACCAAGCCTTAGTAAATTTAAGAAATTTAAAATCATATCAAGCATCTTTTCTGATCACAATGCTATGACATTAGAAATCAATTACAGGGAAAAGATGTAAAAAACACAAACACATGGAGGCTAAACAATACGTTGCTAAATGACCAAGAGATCACTGAAGAAATCAAAGATGAAATCAAAAATTACGTAGAGAGAAATTACAATGAAAACACAATGATCCAAAACCTATGGGATGCAGCAAAAGCAGTTCTAAGAGGGAAGTTTATAGCAATACAAGCCTACCTCAAGAAACAAGAAAAAATCTCAAATAAACAATCTAACCTTACACCTAAAGGAACTAGAGAAAGAACAAACAAAACCCAAAGTTAGCAGATGGAAAGAAATCATAAAGATCAGAACAGAAATAAATGAAATAGAAACAAAGAAAACAATAGCAAAGATCAATAAAAGTAAAAGCTGGTTCTTTGAGAAGATAAACAAAACTGGTAAAGCATTAGCCAGATTCATGAAGAAAAAGAGGGAGAGGACTCAAATCAATAAAATTAGAAATGAAAAAGGAGAAGTTACAACAGACACCGCAGAAATACACAGCATCCTAAAAGACTACCACAAGCAAGTCTATGCCAATAAAATGGGCAAATTCTTAGAAAGGTATAACCTTCCAAGACTGAACAAGGAAGAAATAAAACATATAAACAGGCCAATCCCAAGTAATGAGATTGAAACTGTGATTAAAAATCTTCCAACAAACAAAAGTCCAGGACCAGATAGCTTCACAGGGGAATTCTGTCAAACATGTAGAGAAGAGCTAACACCCGTCCTTCTCAAACTCTTCCAAAAAATTGCAGAGGAAGGAACACTCCCAAACTCATTCTAGGAGGCCACCATCATCCTGCTACCAAAACCAGACAAAGATACTACATAAAAAGAAAGAGACCAATATCACTGATGAATGTAGATGCAAAAATCCTCAACAAAATACTAGCAAACAGAACCCAGCAACACATTAAAAGGATCATACACCATGATCAAGTGGGATTTATCCCAGGGATGCAAGGATTCTTCAATATATGCAAATCAACCAATGTGATGCACCATGTTAACAAACTGAAGAATAAAAACCATATGATCATCTCCATTGATGCAGAAAAAGCTTTTGACAAAATTCAACACCTGTTTATGATAAAAACTCTCCAGAAAGTGAGCATGGAGGGAACCTATTTCAACATAATAAAGGCCATATACGACAAACCCACAGCAAACATCATTCTCAATGGTGAAAAACTGAAAGCATTTCCTCTAAGATCAGGAACAAGACAAGGATGTCCACACTCACCACTATTATTCATCATAGTTGTGGAAGTTTTAGCCACAGCAATCAGAGAAGAAAAAGAAATTAAAGGAATACAAATTGGAAAAGAAGAAGTAAAACTGTCACTGTTTATAGATGACATGATACTATACAGAGAGAATCCTAAAGATGCCACCAGAAAACTACTAGAGCTAATCAATGAATTTGGTAAAGTTGCAGGATAGAAAATGAATGCACAGAAATCTCTCACATTCCTATACACTAACAATGAAAAAACTGAAAGAGAAATTAAGGAAACACTCCCATTTACCATTGCAACAAAAAGAATAAAATACCTAGGAATAAACCTACCTAGGGAGACAAAAGACCTGTATGCAGAAAACTATAAGACACTGATGAAAGAAAATAAAGATGATACAAACAGATGGAGAGATACACCATGTTCTTGGAATGGAAGAATCGATATTGTGAAAATGACTATACTACCCAAAGCAATCTACAGATTCAATGCAGTCCCTATCAAATTACCAATGGCATTTTTTACAGAACTAGAACAAAATATCTTAAAATTTGTATGGAGACAAAAAAGACCCCGAATAGCCAAAGCAGTCTTGAGGGAAAAAAACGGAGCTGGAGGCATCAGACTCCCTGACCTCAGACTATACTACAAAGCTACAGTAATCAAGACAATATGATACTGGCACAAAAAGAGAAATATAGATCAATGGAATGTGATAGAAAGCCCAGAGGTAAACCCATGAACCTCTGGTCAACTAACCTATGACAAAGGAGGCAAGGATATACAATGGAGAAAAGACAGTCTCTTCAATAAGTGGTGCTGAGAAAACTGGACAGCTACACATAAGAGAATGAAATTAGAACACTCCCTAACACCATACACAAAAATAAACTCAAAATGGATTAGAGACCTAAGTGTAAGGCCAGACACTATACAACTCTTAGAGGAAAACATAGGAAGAACACTCTTTGACATAAATCACAGCAAAATCTTTTTTGATCCACTTCCTAGAGTAATGGAAATAAAACCAAAAAGAAACAAATGGGACCTAATGAAACTTAAAAGCTTTTGCACAGCAAAGGAAACTACAAACAAGATGAAAAGACAACCCTCAGAATGGGAGAAAATATTTGCAAACGAATCAACAGACAAAGGATTAATCTCCAAAATATATAAACAGTTCATGCAGCTCAATATTAAAGAAACAAACAACCCTATCCAAAAATGGGCAGAAGACCTAAACAGACATTTCTCCAAAGAAGACATACAGATTGCCAACAAACACATGAAAGAATGCTCAACATCACTAATTATTAGAGAAATGCAAATCAAAACTACAATGAGGTATCACCTCTCACCAGTTAGAATGGGCATTATCAGAAAATCTACAAACAGCAAATGCTGGAGAGGGTGTGGAGAAAAGGGAACACTCTTGCACTGTTGGTGGGAATGTAAATTGATACAGCCACTATGGAGAATAGTATGAATGTTCCTTAGAAAACTAAAAATAGAATTACCATATGACCCAGCAATGCCACTACTGGGCACATACCCAGAGAAAACCATAATTCAAAAAGACACATGCACCCCAATGTTCACTGCAGCACTATTTACAATAGCCAGGTGATAGAAGCAAACTAAATGCCCATCGACAGACGAATGGATAAAGAAGGTGTGGCACATATATACAATGGCATATTACTCAGCCATAAAAAGGAATGAAATTGAATTATTTGTGGTGAGGTGGATGGATCTAGAGACTGTCATACAGAGTGAACTAAGTCAGAAAGAAAAAACAAATATCGTATATTAACACATATATGTGGAACCTAAAAAAATGGTACAGATAAACCAGTTTGCAGGGCAGACATAGAGACACAGATGTAGAGAACAAATGCATGGACAGCAAGGGGAGAAAGTGGCTGGGGGGGCGCACGGGTGTGGTGTTGTGATGAATTGGGAGATTGGGATTGACATATATACACTAATATGTATAAAATGGATAACAAATAAGAAACTGCTGTATAAAAAAAATTAAATTAAATTAAAAATTAAAAAAAAAAGCAAACAGGGAATAAAAAGCAGGATAAATATAGGCTCAACTATAAGCAAAATCATATGCCAGATTCCTGGAAGAAGAGTTTGAGAAGAATATGAAGAAAGCCTGTCAAAATGAAAAATGGGATAATTCATCATTATGCTTTTGGAGTCTCATATTCAAGATCAGAATTATAAAGTAATTGAACCAAGTTTATCTGCCTGTTCTTTTGAGTAAAGATGTTCCTGGGAAAATACCCCAAATTTGAGAGGTTTTTAGAAATTAGACCTTCAATTCTCTTGCAATCCAAATGCAATAAATTTCCTGTTGCTTGGAGGGGAAGGGAAAGTGGAAAGGAACTTATTTGGTAACTGTTATGGGGAAGACTCCACTAAGAACTTCACATATAATTCTTGATCCATTATTTTGCATGAATCTCAGAATAAAGCTTCATCATAAAAGCCGCAGAGAAATGATGGTCATTTAATCCTCATAATAACCATGCGGGGTTATTGTGCTAGCTTCTGTTTTACCTTTGAAGAAGGGAAGCTCAGAAGGATTAAGTCAGTGGCCATAGGTTATGCCACTTACAGGGGTAGAATCAGGATTAGAAAATAGGTTTGCATGACTAAAGCTCCATATTTATCCGCTTCTTGTAGATCTTTCACCAATACTTTACTTCAAATAGTCTTTCCACGAGAAAAAAATATAAAGTAAAAGATTCGAAGGTGATAAATAATACCAGGTATTTATTCAAAAAAAGCAGCTTTGTTTAGCTCAGTCACTATACTCTTTACAGTACTTTCTAGTCAATATTCACATACACACCATCATAGATACTTTGCTCGCTTTTGTAGAGTAGCCCAGGTTGCATTTACCCTTCTACTTTAAACAACTAGACAGGGGGCTTCCCTGGTGGCGCAGTGGTTGGGAGTCCGCCTGCCGATGCAGGGGACACGGGTTTGTGCCCCGGTCCGGGAGGATCCCACATGCCGTGGAGCGGCTAGGCCCGTGAGCCATGGCCGCTGAGCCTGTGCGTCCGGAGCCTGTGCTCCGCAACGGAAGAGGCCACAACAGTGAGAGGCCCGTGTACGGCAAAAAAAAAAAAAAAACAAACAACAACCAACTAGACAGCTAAACAAAATCTCTAAAACAATGTTTTCAGGCACCTAACATAGGCAGCACAGATCAGTGATTCCTGAGACAAGGGAAACAATGCCATGAGCTTCAGTTCTCTGCTAGGGGAGTAGTGCCAGGCCACAGTGCAGGAAGGGTGAAACCAAACAGCTTAGTGGGCTTGCTGAATTGAGGAGACAGAGGTAGAAGTTTGGGGAGGCCACAATGGCTAGAATTTCAATGGCAGAATAAAAGGATCTGGACAGAAGGAGAACTCTAGAGACCTACAGAGGGGCTCCCTTAAACCTCTGGCTGAACAGCATGGATACACGAGGAGAAAATACCTGAATCCAGAGAAAGAACCACTGGGAAAAAAATACCTGGGGAAATTTCCCCAAGGCTCATACAGGACTAGATATGGTGGTTGTGTTCTCAACAAGAACACAAGAATTTAAAGACCTAGTACCATGGAGTATAGAATCCTTAAAAGGTATTGCAATTGTAGTGAAGATAAATTAGTCATAGACTAAAGGCTGTACTGGATCCACCCTAACGGAACTTAAAAGTGGATCTTAAAACTGATTTATAGGGCTTCCCTGGTGGCGCAGTGGTTGAGAGTCTGCCTGCCGATGCAGGGGACACCGGTTCGTGCCCCGGTCTGGGAAGATCCCACATGCTGCGGAGCGGCTAGGCCCGTGAGCCATGGCCGCTGAGCCTGAGCGTCCGGAGCCTGTGCTCCGCAACAGGAGAGGCCACAACAGTGAGAGGCCCGTGTAACGCAAAAAAAACAAAAACAAAAAAACAAAAACTGATTTATAAAAGAGATGTATCTGAAAAAAAAAAAAAAAGAGAGATGTATCTGTTTGCTAGAACAACTAAAATTATTTAAAGAATTTCTAAAAAATCTAGTACCCGAAATATAAAATTATCAATGTCTGGCATCCAGTCAAAATGTAGCAAAGAAGCAGAATCATACAATCCATAATTAGGAGAAAAATTGCCCAACAGAAGCAGACCAAGCAATGACAAAGATGACAGAATTAGTGCATAAGGACATTAAAACTGTTGTAAAATTAAAGGAATAGAGTATCAATGAATGAGGGACAATGTCACATGGAATAACATACGTATAATTTGAGTCCAACTACTATAAAGCAGAACTAAATCCATTTTATAAATCACTAATTATGTTCAGTATAGTTTCAATTTAAAGTTCAGTGAATATACAAATACTGATCACTAACCATGTGTCCAATATAATAATTCATGTAATAAATGAAGAGTAAAATTCCTGCTGTCCCTGCTCTCAAGGATTTCACAGTCTCTTCAGGTGCAGAAGGCAAGTAGAAGCTCTGCTATTTGTCTGGTACAAGGCAGAATATATGAGGCACTACAAAGAAAATAAAATTTAGAGCTAGTCTCAGAGAAATATTTTGTAGAGGGAGGGATACTTCTGCTGGATATTTGAGAGTGAGTAGAAATCTGAGGCATAATTATGGGGTACAGAAAATTCTAGATATAACAAAGGATTCAGAAAAATGCAAGGGTCCAGAAAATGAGGAGTATGCTTTAAGAGTAGTAAGTGCTATAGTGCTTTACATCAATTAGGAAAGAAGGCATATCCACTCAAAATTTCAGAAAGAGAGCTAATGTGGGTGAAATCCTGTTACCTCTCTATTAATTCCTACTACGCTTACCAATTATTTTAGGAAATTCAGGAAAAAAATTAGATATGTAGTCTTTATATTGTACTGGTGGATGTTATTGTTTTGGTAGGGCTATCATGACAATGTACCACACACTGGCTGGCTTAAATAACACACATATACTACCTCACAATTCTGGAGGCTAGATGTGCAAGATCTAGATGTTAACAGGGTTGGCTTCTTCTGAAAGCTGTGAGGCAGAACATGTTCTGCACCTCTCTCCCTAGCTTCTAATGCTTTGCTGGCCATCTTTGGCTTTCCTTGGCTTGTAGATACAGCGCCCCAACTCTGCCTTCACCTTCACATGGCATACTCTCTGAATGTGTCTATGTGTCCAAATTTTCCCTTTTCATAAGGACACAGTCATATTGGATTAAGATCCCAACCTACTCCATTCTGACCTCATCCTAACTTCGCTAATATTGTTTACAATAACCCTATTTCCAAATACGGAATAGTAAATATCACATTCTGAGGTACTGGGGGTTAGGTGTGCAACATGTGAGGTTTGGAGGGGTACAATTCAACCCTTAACAGTAGGGAAATGTTGGCAGCTGTGTAGTAGGAGAGGGTCCTGATCAGAGTTGTCCTTTAGCAAAAGTCATTTGACGGCTGTGTGTGACTCAGCCTCTGAAAGTCTCTGGTCACATCCTTTCCCCTTTGCCCTGTATCCAAACACACACACACACACACACACACACACACACACACACACACACAGAGTAACCAAGATGTTCCCTAGATTCGCCATACTTTTCCCCCCACATCTCTGCCCTTGCCTATGTTGTTCCCACTCCTGAGATTTCTCTATCCTACTTATGACTAATTCCTACTCTTCCTTCAATTCTTATCTCAAGTGTTTTAATCATGTTGATAATATATAGGATGATATTTAGCCCGTTTTAGGTAGTCTTCCCTAAACATGCTACATCCCTTCTAAGTGGTGGAGCTCACAATCCCACTGTCATGATCCCACTTTTTAAAAAAATTTAACATTCATGTGTTATCACATGCATTATACTTTCTTCTAATTTGTGTATTGATACATAGTTTTTTTCTCCATGAAATTGTGACACACTTCAGGATGGATCCAGTGTCTAATTTATCCCCTATCTTTTGCAACTAGCTCTATGTGTACTATAAAATAAAGGCCAAAGTTAAGAATGTAGATAATTTCTCCCCATTACTTAAGGTTTATTCTTAAAAAAAATTAGTGTGTATTACAAAAAGTAACATCTACATTGTGCTTGCTATATGCCTGGCACTGTTCTAAGTGCTTAGTATATATTAACTAATTTAATCTTCACAGAAACCCAGTGAGTTGAGTACTACTATTATCCTATTTTATAGATGGTGAATCACGCACAGAGAGGTTCAGTAACTTGCCTGATGTTACACAGCAACAGAGGGGCAGATGCTACAATCCATCCCTGAACCACTTTGCCAAACTGCCTCTGAAAAACATTTGCTCTCTCAACCAGAGTCCTTTAATTTTGGAAAGTTTTCCAGCCCTGCCATGATTCCTAACCAGCCACATGATTTGGAACAAAGTTATTCAGTTTCTCTGTACTTTAATTTTATCAATTCTGAAATAGGAATAATGATAGTACCATCCTCATAGAATTAATACATGTAAAGCACTTAAAGTGGTTTCCAACACTAAGACCACCACACACACACACACACACACACAAACATACACACACACGTTGAATAACTGAGAATTTATTGTATACTATGTAGCTAATTGAAGCCATACTGTCTCCTGCTGATGATTAATAGTGTCTGGATTCTGAAGAAGGATGGTATTGGCAGATTTTTTGCCTTTTTATGAAGGATGGGACTGGGCTGTCACTTTCTCTGAAAATGAGAAGGAGGAGGTCAGAGGTGTTTGTGATAGCAACACAAAGGACCTTTACATGGCTTTAGAAAAGGTTGTAGTGTTAGCAGTCTGAGAATCTGGGCTTCCATTGGCTTACAGCACTCATCTTGACCTCTCCTCCCTCCTTGTAAAGGGGCAATGGAAAGGCACCAAGGGAGAAGGAAGAACACTTCAGAAAATCTTTCAGAAAATACAACCTTGAAAGGAAATTAAAAAGTCAGAATTCTGCACAATAAGAAAATTCTGTTCATTGAGCCTGTTGAACAGTTATCAACAATTCTTTAGAAGATTCTAGCACTTTACATGTGGAGCCAGTTGCTTTCTAATTGCTACAGCAGGCTACCACTGGGAAGAACAAAGGAAATATTTAGCACATCGTAAATTCTTCTGCAGCCCTGTGGAGTGGCTGGAGTTCAGATTACACATTTATAACTAGCATTTGAGAGCAATTTCTACTTCACTTTGTGAAAGTTTTGGGGAAGCTGTTCAGCACTGTTCCTCCTGTGATTCTGAAGAAGGACAGACCAAGTGTTTAAATTCAACAATCCAGTTCATCTGTTGGGGTCCAGTGAAGCTTGGAAAGATGTAACAGTGAAAAAACTCTTCCCTTCTAGAATTTGCTTTTTAATGGGAAGTAGATTTCTCAGTGGGTGGAAAAGTGTACCTCAGATACACTGGTGGGGTGCCCTGACAGCTCTGTATAGTGGACAGTGGTCTTCACATAGGCCAAGACTGAGACAGTCTGAAAAATAGGCAGGACCTAAAAATAGATTCAATTCTCACTGCCAAGGAGAGCAAGAAAGAGAAAGGGAGTAAACATGTTTCATGTCACCAAAGATGGATTGAAGAAGCTGCACCACATAACTAGGAAAGAAACCATCACAGTCCAGTATAAGCAACAAGAAACCACTGGGATATGAAAAGTCAGAGGTCAGCTAAGACGGCTCTCGAAGTTCTTATATTTATGGTACAGCTGATCAATGTGTAGATCTGAAGTCCCTTTGCCTGGAGAATATGGTTCGATTCTCTATACATTTTAATGGGCACATTTTCTCAGCAAATAAAAACATAGTTTGGAATGATTGGCTGATAGTTTATTATTTATGAGTCGTCTCTGGCCTTAGGTCGTTGTGCCGGGCATAGCCATAAGGACTACCTTGTAATTCTTCACCCAGATGATTGACAGAATATGGGAGGCCATTTCTCCCCACGATAGTAAATGAATGTCTACCCCAGCACATGGTAGATCTTTCCAATGAATGAAAAATGAATTCTTTTCTGGGTTGGTGGTGGCTACATTTCCCATCCTCCCCATAAAAGAACTGGTAATCTTACTAACTTGCCCAAACTTTTAATTGCATATTGGCTAATACTGGGGGAAATTTCCCAAATAAGGTAAAAAATAAAATAATCTAGATGAGCTTCCTACTTACTGAGACGAATTCCAAGGTAAAATCTCTATAGATTTAAACTACAGAACGAATCTTGTTTAACTCTTTCAGGAGGAACATAAACTGTAAACTCAGCATCATCTCTCTGGCCAAATTTAGAACTGTAGCATTTTTTTGTTTGTTTGTTTTAAACATTAGTGAGAAGGGGATATGGTGTTAGTCTCCACTTTAGGTTTTGGTTTTGCTATATAAATAGATAAACTGATTCAACTGAATAAAGCATGCATTTAGTTGTTACATTTTTAATATAATGTTTACAGTTTCTCTTCCAACATCTTTCAAAATTTTATGCAATTATTGGCTATTTGGCATGAAAATTTTTCTATTATTTCTTATATATATATCCTGTACCTCCGTAAGAAAGAATCAACCTTTTTTGGTTACTCAGCAAATATTTTGAACACAATCCGGTTATATAGTAAGATTTCTTTTTTTTAACCTGCATGATGAAAAAAAGCGCTAAAGGCAAATGAAAAATGATTTTAAACCATTTAAATACCTGAATTGTCTTCGGCATCAATCTGATGCCCACAAGAACTACAGGAATTTATAGCATGTGCCCTATGTTGCTTGAAAACCAAACCGAGACTATCCTTACCTGTGTAAAGAAATGTATACTTCAGGGCTTCCCTGGAGCGCAGTGGTTGAGAGTCCGTCTGCCGATGCAGGGGACACAGGTTCTTGCCCCGGTCCGGGAAAATCCCACATGCCGCGGAGCGGCTGGGCCCCTGAGCCAAGGCCGCTGAGCCTGCGCGTCCGGAGCTTGTGCTCCACAACGGGAGAGGCCACAGCAGTGAAAGGCCTGCGTACCGGAAAAAAAAAAAAAAAAATGTCTTAAGGGCTTCCCTGGTGGCGCAGTGGTTGAGAGTCCACCTGACGATGTTGGGAACACGGGTTCTTGCCCCGGTCCGGGAAGATCCCACATGCCGCGGAGAGGCTGGGCCCGTGAGCCATGGCCGCCGAGCCTGCGCATCTGGAGCCTGTGCTCCGCAACGGAAGAGGCCACAGCAGTGAGAGGCCTGCGTACCAGAAAAAAAAAAAAAAAAAAAAAAAAATGTCTTAAGGGCTTCCCTGGTGGCGCAGTGGTTGAGAGTCCTCCTGCTGATGCAGGGAACACGAGTTCGTTCCCCGGTCTGGGAAGATCCCACATGCTGCGGAGCGGCTGGGCCCGTGAGCCATGGCCACTGAGCCTGCGCGTTCGGAGCCTGTGCTCCGCAACGGGAGAGCCCACAGCAGTGAGAGGCCCGCGTATCGCGGAAAAAAAAAAAAAAAAAAAAAGAAATGTATACTTCAAAATATTTTCAGTACTTGAAAAAATGTCTAGAAAACGGGTGAAATGTATAAAATGAGGAATATTAGCTAAAATCTTGTTAAGTGATATAATATTTGTGAATGTACACTGTCAGTTGATTTTCACAACAAATTAAAATCTTCACACAGTCAAAAGATGTTTAAGCTGCACCCAATGACTTGCTTATCTCAAGCAACATTTGATACAAACAAAATCCAATGCAACCAGTCCCTTGGTTTCAGTCTGATGGGATTTATTCTGCTATTCATAGATATAAATATTGGTCTAGCATAACCTATGTCTTTGGAAATTTTATTGAATAATTAAGTGCTATGTTTAACCACAGGTTCTTACCAACATTTTAGAAACTACACAAATTCAAGTATTTAAAAAACAAGTATAAGAAAAGAACAACCCTAATAAACATAATTCTAAGAGGGAATCTTTTATTGTTGTGAAGCTTATTAAAGTTGAAGGTCTCATGTTTTAAGAAGAAGAAAAAAAGGAATTCTTTCTCTGCCGTGGAATAAATGGACTATCTCACCCATGAATAATGATTAACGTCCTTTCACTCAGAGAAAAGACTTGTAGGGGTTCACACCTGCAGCATTCATGAATTGCAGGCCCCGTTCCCTTGAAAGAAACTTAATAATCACTATTCACAGGTGAAGTGTGCTTCAGCTGGATATAAAAAGTTGAGAGAAAACCAGTCAGCTTTGTTTCCAGTGCTGTGATTTTCCCAGCATTCCATCCCCTCCAGCCACTGCAAAAATACTCGAGCAGCTTTAGAGTTATCCAAAGGTGGTGGTGTAAATACCTTTTCTTCTCAGCTTAGTTCTGTGTTTATCAGAGATTCAGAGGTGGTTTTAAAGGTCAGAAAAACAAGCTGCCTGAAAACTTGGATTCAAACCCAAGTAATAAGGTCGGCATTTTTACAACTGGGCTCTTCCTGTTGCCATCCAGGTCTAAACTGACCTTATTTCCTCATTCTAAGCCCCAGCCTGACAAATCTGGCCATATAAATACAAACACAAATGTAAACATACATACCCATTTAACTAAAAGGATAAATACAAAGTATAAGTGTATAGATAAGCTTGAGTATAAATTTAAATATAAACAAATACAAATAAAAACATACACATAAATATGTCTTCCCAATTTGGTAGGAAGGTTTTTGACTATTTTCGTTGCTGTTTTAATTCAAGGAAGATGGTTGTGGCATCTTCTTTCTACTTAAAGGCCGCATGGCCCATATGCCACCTATGGCTTGTTCACATATTTTCTTGGTTCACAGGGGGTTTTAAAAAATATTAAGCCATAATTTAAAAACTAAGATATTTTGCCTTAAAAGAAATCTAAATTTCTTAATTACTTGAAAAGTCTTCAGCTCTGACGACACTGCACTTACATTCCCTCATAGTAAGAACTGCCAGGGGCTGAGTTCTGGGTCTCTTGCTGGATGGCCTGGCATGGCCTCATACATGACTCCATTACTCTTTCCTGCGTGAACCTCCAGTGTATGATCCTAGAATAACCACGTTGTCATTCCTTCATAGCCCTCATCTCTCTCCATATGGTTATGTGCTTAGTAGTCAAACCAAACATAACTGGTTTTCATTCTGCCCCTGAAAGTGCTTAGACCTTTGGATGGAAAGTGGAGTTCAGCTGTGTATTCTCTGTCCTTGACTTTTAGACAAGCATTTTATGAAACGCTGGGGGTAGGAAGATACTACGGCAATTCTACCTTCAATATTAGATACAATTTAGTTGAAAACAAAGCGATACACATTAAACATAAATAAAACTCACGGGTGCAGTGATACAGATAGGAGAACGAGAGCTTGCAGACGAGGGTTAGCTGACTTCAGCAGGCTGTGGATGGAATGGCAGGGAATATGTTCAAATATGGGCAGAGATATCTTCTCCCCTGGGCCTTGGAGATTACAGAGGCATTAGGAGCAGCCGAGGGTGGGTGGGGGACAGGATGGAGTGAGCCAAGGGTTGAGTCTTAGTCTTATTCTTGTTTTGTTTTGGCTTTATGTATGATAACCTACTCTTTGACTTCCAGTCAGGTAATGCTCTTATTAAAGAAAACAAAAAGAACTCAATATACAGGTATAGTTATATTTAAATTACGTATCAGCTATCTCACCGAAAGTTCTTTCTCCAGCTCTGAATTCAGCATTATACACACCTAACACTGAGAAGCTTTACTGAACATAGCTCAACCACAAACTTGACCGCTATAAACCATGTATATTCCAAACATATATTCATCTCTGCCTCAAAAATAATTTTCAGATTTGCCTCTATGAACAAATTTGGGGATATTTGATAACACATATGAGAATAAAAACATACTGACTGTTTAGTAAAATGGGAACCTACCCCACAAACACACACACACAAACACACACAAAGAAACCTTACGTGTTTCTTTGCCACTGTTATTAGCCACGGTTGAGATTCAGCAAAATGGACCTTAGACACTAAAAAGAAGGGGGACGTTTTTTTCTTCAAGTGTTTAGAAATTAAGTTTTAATATTTGGTCACATCCAACATTTTGGTTTGAAGAGCCAAATGGTTCATTAGCATTTCAAATCTTAAAATTCTAATTAATTACATTTATGATTACAAAAAAGAAGAACGTGTGAAAAACAAGTCATAAAACATTCTAATTTAACTACAGGGCTCAGGATTGTTTAACAAATAATTCATTCGTAAAATGCAACTTTGGTTTCCGATTTAAAAGAAAAAAAAATTAAATTAAAAAAATGTGGAGTTCTTGTGGGATTGGCATTGGTATGTATAAAAGGACAGTACTACTTTTCTCCCATAACAGAAATGTAGTTTGTAAAGAATGAAACATGCTAATGTTTGAGTATCAGGATTTGTTTTTAGGTAAAGCTATCCTTTATTTGAAAAGAATCAACAGCAAGTTATGAAGCAAAATAAAGTATTTAAGTCTCTTCCTACATATGCTCTTTTTCAGTGAAATAATGTCAGTCATCAGAAGGCATTTAAAGTGCAATCCATACAATAATAGTTAACCAGATAAGTTCAAGTTTGCAGTTCTTGCAGTGTGTTCGGCTTCCAACTGTATTACCAGTTCTAGTTTCTTTGTTAGTTGAAGTAGTAGGCCTGCTGGGTTTTTTCTTTCAAAAGCTTATAAAGTTCATAGTTAAGAGGCAGGTCTATGAAAACTTAAAAACAAAGGAGAAGATGAATTCAAAAGCAGCTGCTTATGCAGTTTGATTGTAGTATTTCACTGCAAGTCATGATGTCTTCACAGCAGCTTCATACTTAAAAGATTCTGAAAGTTGATTGATTGTTCCCAAACTGCTACATAGTTTTATTTGATTAACCACGTATATTTTTGCCAATATGTCTGGCTACCTATTTAAAGTTAGTTCATTGCTGGCAGTATTACAAAAACAGATTTTAAGGATTGGAATCAGATTTGGCAGTAAAGGATTCGGTTCCAAACTCATAGGTGATCTTAAAATTTCATTTGACATAAAAAGAAAAAAAAACGCAGTCAAAAACAAAAGACTGTACTTTTGTTGAAAAAAGCTTTTTGGCTGCCAAACATGTTTATTTTTCCTATATATTTGCTCTATCACTGGTTCCTTTGAAGACAAATCTTCAAGTGATATTATTTTTTAAAAATTATATGCACACATACATTTAATCAAGATCTTTTTTAGATGTGAAGTTAAATCTTACTTCTTTAAAGTAAAAAAAAGGACATATTTTCAAAAGTTCATTGCAATAAAAGAATCTTTTGTCCTTCCTCTTGGCATTTTAAGGTTTTAACGAGTTGTTTATATATCTCAATGGCTTGAAAAGACAGATGTATTTTATGTAATCTTCCATGTAAGCTTTTTTCATTTCCCTTATAAATTACTTTTCCATATTTTAAAATGTAGTTATGTTTTCAGGGAAAAATGGCCAAAAAAATATGAGCCATTATTTGCTGGCCACCACGAACCTTTAGATAAATAGGTATAAATCACAGTAAGCAAAAAAATTCCATCCTAAAAATAAACCACAACTTTATTGCAGAAATATCTATTAAAAGTGTGTTGTCTCATTTTCATTTTACCTGAACATTAATGTATGAGTTTCATTTGAAAACTGTTTGCAACCCATGTTTTATATTCTAATTAATGTAAAAGAAATCTGTTTCAGTTAAAGAAAGCAAACTTCTTAAAGATTCAACGATAAACTGCTTTTATATCCTGTGAATTAGGGTAGTAAATTACATGTAACACACTGAGGAAGAAAGTAAAGAATAAAGATGCCAACCCCTGAAATATATAATTGATTAATAATAATTTAAGTACACATTTCAGGTTGTGTGTGTAGTAAGTTCAACCCACAGAAGCACAGACCTAACAAAATGGTTTCTTACTTTTTAATCTCCATAAGACTTCCCTGCTGCTTTTAACTCTTATAGGTTTGAATAGAAATCAAATGTAGACCTTACTTCATCTGGAGCTGGAGTCCAGCAGACAAACAGAAAACAAAACAACTTCTGAAATGGCTTAAACAGATAAACAAATGTGCACTTTGATGGATGTTTAAAAAGGCTCTCAAAATTAAGAGGGACACTGCTGAGTAGATGGCTCACCTTAATATTGCTATAGTGGTTAATGTGAGTCCTCTGGTTTATAAATACCTGATTGTAATTAAATAATCCACTCCAATTTTGCAGTTAAGATCCAGTAATTTCTGTTATTTGTGGGATACATTTTAAAAAAGCTATGTGAGAGCTCCCCCTATTGACTCACAATAATGCACAATGTACCCTGAAATACACTTCCAAACATCCATAATCAATAGAACATTTCAGAAGGCTAAGGGGTATTAAAATTAATCTAATTTCAATTTATAATTGTATACCTGTAGAAACTGAGGCCTAATGACATTTACTGTCATGGAACAAATTTAGTGGCAGCGTTGGGATTAGAACCCAGGGCCTTTGTCTCTGAGTCCTGTTTTCTCTGCGCTATAGCATGACGTCCAGCAGGTTATATAATTCAGAAGTGGGAACGATATAGTAAGATCCTACTGATCTAACTCCAACTTCCTCTGGCCAAGGAGACCCAGAGAGGCTAAGGGACCTGTATAAATCGCACAGCTTTTTACTAACAGTCAAGAATGACTGGGTTAAAAGTGAAATCCCAGTTATATGTTCTACCTCGCTACTATCTCTACTCAGACCCTGTGTTCTGTTTTGTTTGGGACCCCAAATCTTTACATTCTTTCACCATTTAAAAATATGTTTTTCAAAAATATAAGAATTTGAAATTCTGGAAGACATGAAGACATTCATAGTCGCTAAATTAAGTATTCCTCACTGTTTGATGATACATATTTTCTGTAAGTTAAGTACAGTATGTATATTAATAGGATTTTATATTTTCTTACATGCCTCCCACTCTTAGAATACTTATAGGGTTATGCATGCAATTGTGCAAAATGGTAAACTGCTCTTAAAATAAATCACAAAAGCATAAAGTATATTTATTTTTCTTTTTGGTGAAAATATTGGTAATTAATTGGCCAGCATTGATATTACTGCTGTCATTTCTGTAATTCATCATGAGATATTGTTGATTCCATTTATGAAATGAATAGAGTTTCCTCCTCCCACCCATCCCTGAAGATATAGAGATAAATTTATAAATTAAACTATTCTAACTCCTAGAGGACAAGTGCGGCTTTCATACATCTATTTTTCCATCTATTGTCTTTTTTTTTTTTTTTTTTTTTTTGCGGTACACGGGCCTGTCAATGTTGTGGCCTCTCCCGTTGCTGAGCACAGGCTCCGGACGCGCAGGCTCAGCGGCCATGGCTCACGGGCCCAGCCGCTCCGCGGCATGTGGGATCTTCCTGGACCGGGGCACGAACCCGTGTCCCCTGCATCGGCAGGCAGACTCTCAACCATTGCGCCACCAGGGAAGACCCACATCTATTTTTATACATCTACTTGTTTTTCAAGCAACATGGTTGCAAGAACACAGGGCTTTGAATGAAAGCTCTTGATTTGTCATTGTTTGTTACCCAGCTTCGATTGACATCTGCTCAGAGGTGCCACTACTGATCTGTTCACTCCAGTTGCAGTGTTTTTCAGAAGCCCACAACAACCCTAATGCCTTGTTCCAAACGTGACACTCTTTCAAAATGCCGAGGTCCTGTGTATGTTACTAAATTATCTTCCTTTATCCTGTATGCATATCCTCTATTGTAGTTAATTGTAGAAGTGCATGTGAAAAGAAATCAAATGAAATATTTGTTGAATAAGATCCTGTGCTGTGATGAGAAGAATAAGATGCACGTTTTCAAATAATTTGGGACTAGAAGAGAATAATACTGTCTCCTTGAAAAGTTGACCCTAATCCATATATTCTTTATACATGTATGACTGAAAATGTAAAGGCAACAGAAATGGTGCTATTTGTTTTTAAAATGAAATATGTATGTGGCTTTTTTTTTCTGGAATCGCCCATGTATTTTAAATTGTTCAGCCATCTGTTACCTTTCTGGATCCTCCCCGACCACTCCCCCAACCCTGGCCAGACTCTTCACCTCACTAAGATAGAAACAGTATTATTAAAAGCTCAGCGCACAAAAAGAATATTTATACAATATATTTTATCAAGTTTGAGAATCAGATTATTGCATTCCAAGATGATACACTTAAAGTAGAAATCAGATAGCTAAGTGTCAGTTCCCATGTTTGATTTTACCTTAAATAAGTTAAATAATGCTGGTTAAAAAGTGTTTTCCTTGACTCTCCCATAGACACACAAGTATTTTTTAAAGATGCATGGAATAGCTTTCAAACTTTATGAGCATAATGGATGTAGTAATACATACCTTTGCCTTTTACAGATCTAACATCTCCTTTTTTTAAAGTTGGTTACTTGGTTAACTATCCATGTTCTGTCTTTTATTTACTTGAAAAAACTTTTTCAGAATTACTAAATCTAGTGGTAAATCAGTTACTGGCTTCAATTCTGGTTTTCCAGAACTCTACGTGGAATTTAGAATTGGAAGATGAAAGTATGTCATATTAAGGTAACTTTGATGACAGGACTTTCGAAAAAAAAAAACAACTAATGGATATTAGTACTTCCCAGCATTAGTCCTTCCAACAATATGATAGGAATGAACAATCTCTTATGTGATCTGGAGAGGCTGGGTCAGATGGCAGCTGGAGATGAAACAAAAGCAAGAAAAAGAAGGCAGGTGATGATGAGTAAAGGAGCTAAAAAAATAAACAGTGAAAGTGGACTTCAGTCAGGTATTTGAATAGTTATCTAGTCTCAATAGAAAGTTATCTAGCCTCTGTAGGGAAAATCAATTGGCTTCATCTGTATTTCTTCCCTGTCGCTGTGGATATTCTGTGAATGTGTGAAGGATTTGGTGAGGGGCACTCAGCACAACCAGAATGATTAGAAGTTTAGCCACTGGCAAGTAAGAGCAGTAGAGCTCATGGTCACAAGGAGTCTTTGAAATAAATATTAACATCCACTGATGTCATCCCAGGCAGGGCCATCAGGGTCATGGGGTGAGCCCATATTTTGGCCGCAGACATTTCTGGTTACCAGCTGTTACACATGAAGCCAGTTCTTTACTTTCATTGAACTTCATTTCCTAATTCCAAAACTTTAGGATCACTGTGTTTAACTTGCAGGGTTGTTGTGAGAATTAAATGAGATAAGGTATGTGAAATGCCACGGAGGCAGTAAATTATAATGATCGTTTTCCGATAAAATCAAACTAAGAATGAAACAAGAGAAGCTGAAGGGAGTGACTAAGGTAGTGTTCCAAAAGGTGTTTATTCCAAGAACACAATGATGGCTTACATTTAGATATCTTTTTCTAAAATACTTCAGAGTACTAAGTGTCAAAAGGGAAAGACTACATGATGGTTTTGATAAATTCTGAAAAAATCATTTGATAATATTTTACATTTATTTTGGATTAAAAAGATACTTTAGTGCAATTAAAATGTTTATACTTGTTGGTGAAACAAAGTGTGACCATACATTCAAGAATAAGGCAAGATAGAAAACACAAAATAAAACTTTCCCCCTCTCAATATTATTCACAGATAGCTAAACTTTCCCCCTCTCAATATTATTCACAGATAGCTAATCTTATGTAACCTTTTAGGAAACAAACCTCAAAAATCATATTTTATTTTCACAGATGATTTAAAAGTTAAAAGGATAACATATTATAACTATGAATTTAAAAACTTAATTTATTAAGGTTTGATCCAGATAGTAAGAAATATTTACCTAGACCATCCAGCCAAAATCATAAAAATCAAATGTCACAACATATTTATTTCCATCTTTGAAGGTGGAAATCTATTTATAACTAACATTTAAGTAGCTTTTTGATGAAATAAAAAATCTAGTTAAAATGACCTTTAAGCTAGTAAGTAAAAGTAACTGCAAAGGGTACTTGATTATATCAGGTCTGTTCTACTGGCAAAATAGTTTTCTTATTGGAAATGAAAGAAATAAAACTCAGATTAAAAAAAAGTTGATTGGGATTGACATATATACACTAATATGTATAAAATAGATAACTAATAAGAACCTGCTGTATAAAAAAACAAATAAAATAAACTTCAAAAATTCAAAAAAAAATTATCTCTACTACCTTACTCATTCAACTATTTCCCTATTCTTGGTCTTTGGGAAGTCTTTAAATTTCATTTCAGTAATCTTCAATAATTTTGGCTAGAGACAATTTTTTTCTTTCTTAAGTAAGAGTCCATTCTGATTAACGGTATAGAGTTGTGTATACAACTGTAATACACATGTAGTTGGAAATTCTAATACGTGAGGTTGGAAAGTCTTCTCAGTCAGAGCTATCAGGCAGAGTTGCAGTGGAAATTATAATTTATACCCCGAAATAGGGAATGTTTTCTTTCTACTTGAAGGACTGAGAATAATGTCCTTTGAGGGTTTTGCAACCTCTATAGCTTTGAGTGGGTGTTAGGTTATTAACTGTTGGGATTTCCCACAGCACCACCACCCTTCACCAAACTGCTCACCACCTGCACATGGAAGTTTATACTGAAAGGTGAAAATTCTCACAAACGGATGGGAAAATGAGTTGGTTTTCATGATAAGGCAATATGGTCTTTTAATTAAAGTTTGTGTGAATCAGAACATGCCATAGGTTTCATTCTGAGTTCTGGATACACTTCTGAAAGAGCAAATTCATAGTGGAACATGGGCAAAAATATTTACAGTAAAGTAAATTTTAAACATGGAAAGAGTGAGCCTTCAAATTTATCATTTAAGCAATGTAGCACAAGCAAAAACCTGATTTAGCAAACTTTTTACCTCTTGACATTATAATATAAAAGTGTCTTTAGATGTTTCTAAGAATAAATAGAGCCTTATTAAATTATTTGCATGGTTAGTTTCTGACAATATGTATATTAGATATCCTTTTTGAAAAAATCATCCTTGTAAAAAAATCCTAAAAATGTTGGATAAAACTTTAAAAAATCCATCTTTTTAAATGCTTAACTATTCTGGCAAGAAATGAAGGAGGCAGATTCATAGAGGCCAAAAAGAACAAACAAGCATAAATCTGGAGATCTATTGCAGCACTAAATTGGACAGCTGCCCAGGGGGACATCTGCCAGGACTTGGTGGCCCAAAGCTTTCTTTCAAAGGACGAAGTGGACTATAGGTAGTCAGGCTTATGGACTAATCAAGTTGGGAAATTTAACTATAGACACCCTCATGATGCCAGAACCTTCAAAATGCAACATCTTTGGTAAAGAATGAACTAGAAAAAGTACACCCCAAAAGGAAAAACTAAAAAATTTGGCTGTAGATAGGGAAAAAAAAAAAATCCTTTCCCGAGATTTGTAACCACAAGCAAGGCATTACTCAGGTTCTGGGCCAGAATTCATTCTATTTGTGTGGTCTAAAAACCCCAAGATGAAAATTTCGTTTAAATTGATCCTGGGTTGCTAGTGCCTCTAGCCACCTGGCAGAAGCAAACATTTATCTTCTGTAGAGGAATACATGTTAAATCAGGGCCACAAAAAATATCCCTATAAAGTATTACATATATAAGGTCTCAATTCCAAAATTATAAAATACACAGAGACCACAGATTTACTTGTAATAAAATATGAATGCTTAGTGTATTGGGGGGAAAAAAAAAGCTAGAAAAAGTGTGACAAAGGAATTACATACTATCTCAAATGTAAAGGGATTTAAAAAATAAAAACAACAACCAATAGAATCTCTATAAATGAAAAATAAAGTAATTATTATGAGAACTCAATGGATAGACCAAACAAAAGATTTGACACATCTGAAGAGTGATGTAGTAGATTGGAAGATGTATAAGAAATTATCCAGTTTTCAGAACAGAGAGATACAGAGATAAGACATAGTAAAAATGGATTAAGAAATATGTAAGACAGAGTAAGAAAATGAAAACTATTTTGAATTCTAGAATGAGAGAGTAGAGAAAATGTGGAAAAGGCAGTGTGTGAAGAAGTAAAGTCAAGAAATTTCCATAATTGATGAAAAAAATTTCAGATTGAGACAATTCAATGAATCTCAAGCAACATACATAAAAAGGAATCCACACTTGGACAAATTGTAAAAACAGAGCTTCAAGACAAAAAGAACTGAAGAGAAAAATTACTTATGAAGAAATGAAAACTAGACTGATATCTCAGTAGAAAGAAAAGTATCTAGAAGATAGCATGATAGAGCTTTAAAGTCCTGAGAGAATTACCTGCAAACCTAGAATTTTATGAAAGAGTCTATAAAAATATTTTACACCAAAACTAAGGAAGTTTACTACTAACCGACCTTCTCTAGAGGAATATCTGAAGAACAAACTTCAAGAACAAATACATTCCCAAAAGAAATGTCGGAGGTGAAATAGGAATGTTGAGCAAAGAAAATGATAAATGTGAGGGTGATCTATACAGATCTATACAGGTGATCTATACATTGATAAAATGATAATTGTCCAATTTATGAGGTTAGAAAAACAGCAGAACTAAAAAAATAAATAAGAATAATATAATGGGGAAAAGGGTGTTTAGAATGTATTCAAAATGTCTAGAATTGCTTGAGAGAAGTAAATGAATTGATTACATCTGGACTTTATTAAGGTAACTATTAATTTTAAAATTTCTGGACTAATAGAACAGAAATAGAGTATAGAACTTCTAAACTACTAGATAGAAGACACATGCATGCAAGCATGTATAAATACATCAATAAATAAATTGGATAAGACACAAATTAGTGAAATTAGAAACTAAAAAAGTGTTTAACTTGTGGCACAGATTTAAAAGATTAGAGATTATTATGCCAATAAATTTGAAAACTTAATTAAAATTTCTAGGAAAATATAACTACCTAAAACTATTTTAAAAAATCTGAAGAGTCCTATTATATTAGGAAATTGATGTCACTTAAAATCTTTCCATAAAAAAACTAATAAAACTGGATGAATTTAATCATGAGTTCTATCAAATATTCGAGAAAGAGGTAATTCTTATTTTCACCAACTTTCCAGAGACCAAATAAATGACAAAACTCTTTAACTTGTTTTGTTAGGAATTACCTTTATTCAGAAAAGGAAGTTTGAGAAAAATATAGGACATTCTTATTCATGAACATAGAGGGAAAAATAAAAGCAAAATATTAGCATGTAAAGTTTGCAATGCATACAAAGATTCTATATCATGACCATTTGGATTTATCTCAGGAAAACAATATTAATAAGTTAGAAAATGATTTAATGCAATTCACAACTTTACTAGATCCAAAGGCAAACATATGCTTCTCTCATATTCAGAAACAACATTCAACAAAATTTAATATTTATTCATACTTTAAAACAAAAGGTAAAAATTTCTTGGCAAACTTCCTCAAACTCATAAATATAATTATCTAAAAATATCCTATAGTAAACCTCATTAATCATGAAGTGCTAAACATTCTCTTTAAAATCAGGAACAAAATGAGAATTCCTGTTATGATAACTTTTATTCAATATTGAATTGTAAAACCTCACAAATATAATAAGGTGAGAAAAATAAATTAAATACCAAAGATTGGAAAATATGTAATAAAATGTCACTATTCTCATAAAATATGATGATTTACCTAGAAAACCCTAAATAGTTTATAGGTATATTAACAGAACTAGTAATTTTTTTAGCTCTTTTGCTGATGTAAGATCAGTAATCATGACTGTACACAAGCAACAAAATAGACAATAAAGTTTTATAGACCATATTATTTACAATAATCTATAAGGTACCTAGAAGTAAATCTAACAAAAGATATATAAGACCATTATGGAGAAAATTATAAGTTTTAATGTAAAATATTAAAGAAAAAGTTAACAGATAGATGACCATATTTATGGGAAGAAAGACTCAATATTTGGAAGATATCAGTTCTCCCCAAATAATCACGATATTTAACTTAATTCCAATTAAAATCTCAAGTTGAATTTTAAAAATATATGGAAAAGCAAAAGGCAAGAACAGTCAAGATTATCCTCAAGAGCTAACAGATATCATGACTTATAATAAAGCTACTATAATTTAGTAAGTGTGATAAGGTACAAGAATAAACAAACAGCCAAATGGCACAGAACAAAGATCTCAATGGGCTTATGCGTACCTGGGAGCATGATATATGACCGAGGTTGGAGGACAGATCATGGGGGAAAGGGTTCAACAAACAAAACAAGTCCAGTTGGCTATCCATATGTTAACAAAAATAAAATCCCTAATTTATGTCTTAAATAAAAACAAATTCTAAATGAATAATGAACATATGTGAAAGACAAAGCTTTTCAGAATTTTGGAAGACAATGTTAGTGAATATCTTTGTAACTTTGACACAGGAAATAATTCCTTAAATAAGACACATGAGGCACAAAGTAAAAAGGAAAAGACTTACAAATTCGACAATATTAAAACTGAGAATTCTATTATCAAAAGACACCATACAGAAAGTGGAAAGATATGCCACAAATTGGTAGAAAATATTTGCATAAACTGGTAGAAAATATCTTCCTTTGCCAAAAGATTAGTATGCAAAATATGTAAAGAATTCCTACAAGTTGACTTTTAAAGAGGAAAATAACCAAGAAAAGGGGAAAGACTTGAATAGACATTTTATTGGAAAAGAAACTCAGAAGACAAACAGGAAAAGACGCTCATTTCATTAGTACTCAGGAAATCAGGTTGAGATATCATTTTACACCACTAGAATGGCAAAGCATTAAAATGTCTGACAATCAAGGGTTAGTGAAGCAATGACAACTCATAAACTGCTAATGGGAAAATAAATGCAACAGTTTTGGAAACAGTTTGGCATTTTCTAACAGAATTTAAAAGGTGCATAATCGGGACTTCCCTGGTGGCCCAGTGCTTAAGAAGCCACCTGCCAATGCAGGGGACACGGGTTCGAGCCCTGGTCCGGGAAGATCTCACATGCCGCAGAGCAACTAAGCCCACTAGCAACAACTACCGAGCCTGCACTCTGGAGCCCACGAGACACAACTACTGAGCCCGCATGCCACAGCTACTGAAGCTCACGCACCTGGAGCCCATGCTCCACAACAAGAGAAGCCGCCGCAATGAGAAGCCCGCGCGCTGCAACAAAGAGTAGCCCCCGCTCACCGCAACTAGAGAAAGCTCGTGAGCAGCAACAAAGACCCAACGCAGCCAAAAATAAAAATAAATAAACTAAAAAAAAGAAAAGGTGCATACTCTGGGAGCATTTCCACTCCCAGATAAATACTTTCACATATACACAGAAATCATGTACACAAAATTCTTATCAACATTGTTGATAAGTTGTAAAACACTGAAAACCAAGCCAGTTCTATTTAAAGGAAGATGAGATAAATATGTAAAACACCAGGTGACATTTTTTGGCGGGAAGATGCATACATATGTGGTAAAACAAAGAAAAGAGTAACACAAGAGTGATCGTTTTAAAATTCAGGAGAATAACAATGAAATCTTTTAGGGGTGCGCATGGGACTTCCAAGTGTTGGTAATACTTCACTTCATAAGGAGGGTGGCAGATTTTAACATGCACATATGCTTCACATATAATTTTCTTGTGTAAAAATTTTGTAACGTATTTTTGAAAAAGTTTCTGAGCATTTGTTGGATTTCACAAAGAGTAGAAACACATTCTTTCCAAAAGCAATTGTGATTTTGGTGTTAACGTAGATGGCTAAGTAAATACTTTCAAAAGTAGCCTATCTGGCATTGTAAAGTAGAGTCAATCCTATTTTATGAATGTTTATAATTCTAAAAGAATTATACGCTTCATTTTTTGTTAAAGTATTAGTGAGTAGAATATATTGCCCTACTCCTTAAAAAAAATCAAATAAAACCACAAATGTCATTGTGTATGTACTACTAAGATTTGGAAGAGGTCAGGGCAGCATTTTAATGATGGTGAACCACACAGTGTGGATATTGTCTGATTATCAACATAAAGTCTCTAATCAGGCATTGCATCTTGCCTCCGAAGACAGATGTTTGGATTGTCCCATTCATATGATATTTTAAGTATTGATTTCCTATTTCAACAGATATTTCTTTTACAGAAATTTTGTACATAGGATATGGAAACTGCATTGCCATAAGGAAATGTTTCTACCGCTATTACTCTGAAATTCTGATGCAGAGGATTTCTTTTTTTTTTTTTTTTGTATTGCAAGAATAATGTCATGAAGTAATTGGTTTTCACTTACACACAATGAAATATCAGTATAACTTTATTGTTTAATCAAGTAGGTAGAAAGCTGATAGTTCTTATTCAAGCTTAAACAAGGACTGTCAGTCAATACACTAAGCTGGTTTTGCTGTTAACATAGACAAAGAGGGAAAATGTGCCTGGTGCACAGGATCTCCACTAAACTAAAACACATTTAGCAAAAAAAGGATTAAGGATTTAAAAACTCGGAATTCATCTGGAAGTAGGACCAGACTCCTTACACTGGCATTCCATTTGTGACTTGGAAAACAAAATGCCTTGTGATAAGTAATCAGATACATCATTATACACCTGTTAGAACAAAAAGTACTGTAGGCTGACTGTCATAAAGAGTAGGAAGTAGGGACTGGATGCCTCAAGAGATTGAGTAATAATAAAGAAAAAGGCATCCTTTCAACTCAGAGGACAGTAGCTGATTCTGTTCCAGACAATGCTGGGAGATGCTGGAACTGGGACTCATTCATACCCGATGACTAACAAGGACCTTATACAGAACATCAGATGGTATCGGTATCAGTTTAGAATCTGAGGGAAAGCTGTCTACATGGTCAAAGTTGGTATGAAGTATCATAATACATTGTGAGCAGCCTCAGCTCAGAATTTTTTATTATCTCCAAAACCAGAAAGTAAACCAGATCTTAATTTTGTTCCAGCCCAAAGAAAAACGCATTATGGATTTTATCTCTCCCTACTTAGGGGTTGCCAGATCTACCAAATAAAAATAAAGGAAGTCCAGTTAAATTTGTATTTCAGATGAACAATGAATATGTTTTCAGTGTAAGTATTTCCCTGATACATTGGGGGACATACTGACACTAAAAAATTATTTATTTTTATTCTAGCATCCTGTATTTTAGCTGGCAACCTTTACTCCATATTCTCTCCAAAGTTCTAAGTTTTTTGGTGATAGTTTATCTATGATGGATTTTAAAAGCAATATGGAGTGATGACTCTGTATTTATCTTGAACCTGAGAGAGTAATTCGAAACATCCAGAAGAGTTAGATCATGTAGGTTTCTTTGTTACAGATCTGGCCTGTTCATGTCAAGAGTAAATGAAATCTCTAGGTTAGCCAACGTGGGGGGATCTTTGGCTGTTTGCCTGGTGGTGCTTCACTGATTCTTCTTGGCTTGCTTTGCAGAAGAATAAAGGATTAAGCAAGAATGGTGAAAGGCAATAGCCTTTGCAAGGTACTTCGATTCTCTTTTACACAGTATGACTAAAAGCAGCTGGCCTGCCTGAAAAAGACACTCTTTTTTCAGAGAAAGCCAACATCGAGAGGTAAATGCCAAGTGTTTAAGCTACAGGTTGAAAAACTCTGTCCCCTGAGAATTTTTGTGCCATTTCAAATCACCCTCAACACATAGTATAATTTAAAAAAATGTTATTTAAATTGTCCTTATATCTCAAAAAAGCAATAAATAATACTTGCCACAATCATTCTGCCTATAAGTATTGACACGTGTTAAAAATTTTAAGAAAAAGACATAAATGTATAACACATTGTGCTGGCCCCTTCCATATCCATTGTATCAGTGTTATAACAGAGTTATAATAATTTGATGGAAGAAGCATAGTGGGGATAGTCAGTGGCAGTATAATATAGTAGAAGGATTGTACACTCTGTAATTAGACCGGCACACCACACTGACTTTGAATTCCCTGAGGAGACGGCCTTGCTCTCTCATACAGCTGTATATTCTTCCTAATCTTTTAAGTATGCAACAAGAAGCCTTGGAATATTTCTCTCTACTTATATCACCCCATGTGTGGGATAGAATCCAAGCACCCGTGGTGCTTCTTCTGTGGTGCAAGCTCTCTGCCCACTTTGGGCACTCCCAGAAAGTTTCTCAGACTTTACTCCAGATCACATCAGTTCTTCAAACGTCTTCTTCAGTGATGTGTCCTCTCAGCAGGCCCTTTGGCCAGCAGAGCTCATGGCAGCCACCCTAGGAAGTAGGGGTTTATAGGTGGGCAATAAGGCGCACCTTTGCAAACATCTTTGCTACAAAAAAGACAATGCTAACCGAGAGTAAGGAAACCCAGAAAGCACACACATTTTATTTCATCTCTTGTCAAGACCAATGCATGAAATTAAGGACCATTTGGGGATTACAGCTATAGAATAAGGAGTAACACCAGAACCAAAGTGAAGAGGTGGGAATCTGTTCACCTAAATAAATGCTTCAACCGTAAGAAAATAATTTTCTAGATTTAACTCTAGCTAGTAGCCATTTTTTCATTGACAACAATTTTGCCTAATTTTGGCTTCTCAAAATGGTACTCTCTGAAGTATGACAATATTCGCAAGTAAGGATACTCATAATATAATTCAATCTAATGAGCGAAGAAAAACACATTCCCTCTTTCAGGCAGTTCTCTGGGTTCAAAGCAAACATTCCATGTCCAATTAACAATACCCTGGCCTGATTAATCCTCCTTTCTCTTTTTAATTCTTCTTTGGCTGGCAATGTTAAACCGACTCCCTACCCACAAAAAAAAGGTAGCTGCTGAATTTTCCTAAAAGACACTCAACCCAGTCATTGTTCCTTAGCTCTTTATTTACTAAAAACACACACAATGACATGTATCCTTATACGTTTGATTGTCACTGTGGCACTTCTACCATAGAGACTGATTTATAAAGAAGTAAAAGCCAGATTATTTGTAGGGTGACTCTAGGGGCACTATAAAGCATGAGCAATATGATATGAACAGGAAATGCTATTGATTCATTTAATGTCACCACTTGTAATACTGTTTTTATTTATTTATTTATGTAGGCCACGTCAGCGGCGTACATGATCTTACTTTCCCGACTAGGGATTGAACCCATGTCCCCTCCAGCGGAAGCGTGGAATCCTAACCACAGGACTGTCACGGAATTCCCACCACTTGTAATACTGTTATAAAACTTACCTAAGCCCAAATCTTCTTTATGAAGTCTTTGACCTAATTGAAAAGTCACTCTCTTGTGACGTTGTAGTACTTGCCACCCTCCAGGGAAGCTCCATGTTTCTCTATCCCACTCAGATCAGTTGAGTGATACTCTAAGCATGGCCACTGCCAGTTTTTACATCTCATCATAGCCTTGCCGTTGATCTATGCTGCTCTTTAAGTATGACTGACTCCTTCAATTCATTATGCCCACTATGGTGTATATTGCTAATACAGTGGCTCCAAGCCTGACTGCATAATCAAAATCTCTGATGTTAGCTCCTAGGAATCTATATTATTGAAAAGCACCCACCCCAGGGGATTCTGAGGCAGCCAGTTCATTGACTAGTATTTGTGGACTTTATAAGATTAGCCTGGGCTTTTAAAATTTCTCCTTAACTTCACTGTCAAATATCCCAATACTACCAAAATTCCCATCTTGACTTTTGACCGTTCAAAGTAACTAACCTGTTACTGTCTGCTTTTGCAAATCCAGTTCCAAGCCTTGGGATATTGGAGAAACATGAACAATGAGAAGATATGGTTTTCTACCAATGTTTAATGTCCAGCTTAAAGTGGGCTTTACTGAAGATTTATTTTATTCACTACTGATTGATTGCCCTGTTGGACTAATGGCAGCCCATCTAGACCTTCTCTCTCCTCATGTCCCAATACTCTCTTGCCTTTACTATCATGCTCAGCAGATGCCCTTGGACCTTATTCAATAAGAAGTTTAGAAATGCCAGATTTTAGCTTCTGAATGGGCTGTTACCTAATGTCTTAAGCATCGCTCCTATTTGATAAAGACACATGTGCCCTGGATTTTTTGAATAAAGGTAATTCCTAACAAAACAAGTTAAAGAGTTTTGTCATTTATTTGGTCTCTGGAAAGTTGGTGAAAATAGGAATTACCTCTTTCTCAAATATTTGATAGAACTTATGATTAAATTCATCCAGTTTTATTCGTTTTTTTATGGAAAGATTTTAAGTGACATCAATTTCCTTATATAATAGGACTCTTCAGATTTTTAAAAATAGTTTAAGGTAGTTATATTTTCCTAGAAATTTTAATTAAGTTTTCAAATTTATTGGCATAATAATCTCTAATCTTTTTAATCTGTGCCACAAGTTAAATACTTTTTAGTTTCTAATTTCACTAATTTGTGTCTTATCCAATTTATTTATTGATGTATTTATACATGCTTGCATGTATAAATGTAGGTCTTCTCTATGGCACATGTGCCCTGGAAACCCTTCCTTTTTGATTCCCAAGCTCCTATAATGGACCCTTTCTCTCTAAAATTGTCCATGTCTCCATTTTCTCTGACTTATGTGTTGAAATTCAGCACTCCTGCAACAGGATGTCAAGGTCTTACCAAGGCAAGCCCATCCTTTTTTTTTTTTTTCTTTTTCTTTTGCGGTACGCGGGCCTCTCACTGCTGTGGCCTCTCCCGTTGCGGAACACAGGCTCCGGACGCGCAGGCTCAGTGGCCATGGCTCACGGGCCCAGCCGCTGCGCGGCATGTAGGATCCTCCCAGACCGGGTCACGAACCCGTGTCCCATGCATCGGCAGGTGGACTCTCAACCACTGCGCCACCAGGGAAGCCCAAGCCCATCCTTTAAGACACAGTAAATGACCCATTCCTGATCACTCCCACAGTAGCTGATTGTTATCATCTTTTAAACTCTTTCAAGCCTAAACTATGTTAAACAGTTTAATGTTTAACAGTTTAACAGTTTAATCTTCTACATCTAGATTTTAAGTCACTTATGGAAAATAAGTGCATATAAGATTCTGTGGAATTGCATCCCAAATGAAGACTTCAATACTATCTTGAAGATTAATTATTGGAGATAATGAAAAGAAAGTCTGGTGGTAGAATTTTAGGAGAAGAGGGCTCAGACTGTGAAACCCAAGTTCTAGTCCTATCTCTGTTGGAAACTAGATATGGAATCCTGGAGAAATCATTGATCTTATTGCAGGCTTGGTTTCTTTATCTGTGGAAAAGCAGTTGAAAAAATATGATTTCTAATGGCTCAGTCAACTGTAAAGTCCTCCCTCTGGGGACACTCCAGCTACCCTAGGAACATGCTGAAGCAAAATATTTATTTCACCTGTTTTCTCTGCCTGGAACATTGCTCTTCCAGATGTCCACTTCGTTCACTCACTCACTTCTTCCAAGTCTCTGCCTACTTTTCACCTGCTCAACGAGGCTTACCCTGCTCACGCTATGGAAGCCTCCAATCCATCCTTATTCTTCACCCTTTCCTGTGCCACAGCACTCCTGGAACCCTTTATGCTGTTGAACATTTCAATTTTTTTCATAGCCTTTATCACCTTCTGACATACATGTAATTTTAGATTTATTATGTTCTGTTGTCTGTCTCTCGCCATGTAAGCCTCAGAGGCCACGAGCTTGGTCTGGTGTCTCCACTGATGTTTCTCAGGCACATAGAAGTACCTGGCAGTTGCTGCCCAACAAATATTTGCTGAATGAATGGATCCATTTATAATGGGAACAACATTTTCTAAATTAGAGCTTTGGAATCAAAATTCCCTATAACCTAAAACCATAAACGTCATCATTTTGACTTTTTCTATTAAAATTGATAAATAAAAGCATGAAGGCAGGAATGGGGTATAATTCTAATAATAATATATCACATTAATAAAGTATTTCTTTAAAATGGGTCAGAAGAGATTTTTCTCAATGTTTCCCTGACAAGATCTACATAGAGTAAAACTGTACCTCTTTATGATCATTGGGAAATGAAACATCTGAGTTATAGATTTCAATCTTTTTTTCTTGAAATATATATAAAATGTGGTACCACATATTCATGAAACTCTATAATCCTGAATATTAATGATTTCTCTTTGATGAATACATATTTATAACAACTCAGTGTTCTGAATAGCAAGTAATTCTCTTGCTATTACTATAAAAGAAGATGGAGGAAATATAAAAATTTAAGATAAATGTGTATTGTCCAAGTACCTACCGTAAAAGTTATATTTGGGACTGTTGTAAAATTCTTCTTATGATTTGCTTGTTTCTCCTAAGAATGTTTTAAAGAAAATGAATGGAATTGATTAAGGATTACAATCTGATAAAGATTTAGTCAAGACTTTATTGTAGAATAAATTTTATTTTTGTCTTTCTATCACTATTCTACTTATTTTAAAGTTTCGTCTTTCCCTTCATCAGTGTCCAGTTTTGTGGTTTATTTTAGCATCTTGGCACCTCATCATCCTCCCAAGACTAAGAAAAACAGAAGATGAAACAATGTAAAAATTGGTGCTCTAGATTCCAGGGGGGAATTGAAAAGTTTGGCCTGGGACTTCCCTGGCAGTCCAATGGTTAAGACTCCATGCTTTCACTGCTGAGGGCCCAGGTTCGATTCCTGGTTGTGGAACTAAGATCCTGCAAGCTGTGGGGTGTACCAAAAAAGAAAAAAAAAGTGTGGCCAAAAGGTGGACACTGAGGGGGACCAATGTGCCTGAGGCCACAGCAATGGGCAAAAGCAGGTAGCAGCAGTGGCCAGCCACTTAGATAAACCAGGACATGAGAAGTCCTGTCCTTGGAGGTTGTAGGGAAATGGGATTACTTCCCAGTTCTCCTGGGAATATAGTTTATACTGTGATCCTCCAGAAGAATCCATTCTCCCTCATTGTTGACCAAGAGGGACAAATCTCATTACAATACAACTATGGAAGGTTGTACACCCACAACACTCTAAAGACTTGAGTGGTTCCAGGGTGACTCCCAGGTGTTTAGGGACCAAGGAGACCATGTTTGTGTGTTCATTCCTCTGCACACATTTTCTTTTGACTCAGTCATTCTGTAGTTAATTTTACTGAGAATGACTTTGAGATTTTGGTCCCTTTATAGGAACATTGAGTATTGTCAGTTGAGACCCAGCATTAAAGCTAGGAGGTATTCATCATGCTGTTAGAAAAGCTTCCCTCTGCCATCTTCCCTCCAACAGTGATTCACTTATTGTTTTAAATAATTTCTGATCATGATTATGAATGTGAACATTTTCTAATACTCTTAGGCCCTGCTGGAACTCTGAACACTTGTGGAGAATTTATCAGTATGCAAACAGCCTATCTTGGGCGCGTTGGTATAGGCCAAGTACATACATGTGTCAGAACTTACCTTACTGTGTGTTGCTATCTATTGATGTATCTATCAATTCTATTAGACCTGAGCTCCATAGGGGCACATGGCTTATTATATTTCCATCCACTGTGTGCTTAAACTATGGCAGGACTTTAATATTTATTGGGTGGAAGTATCAATGAATTAATTTTAAACACACTGTTTACTTAGATATAAAATCCCTTGTAATTCAGTTTCTAGCTTGCTTATGTTTTAAAATCTACCTGAAAATCAAGAATCTCTCCACAGTTGTCAAGCATAATGTAGTATTAGAATGCACACAAAATTAATATAAGGTACTTAAAAATGAGAAAAAAAACATGGAAATTGGAAAATAGTTTGTTGTAGAATAATTCTTAGTTGTATTCATGATCTAAATTCTTTATAACTCAAACTCAAACTAAATAAATACAGATATAATATGCACTTGGAGGTTTATTTCATATAAAATGTAAAGCGTCATATGAACCTATTGGGTTAGCCAAAAGTTTCATTCGGTTTTTTTCCCTTAAGATTGCTCTAGTAGCACTTAGTTGTTTCTAACTTCATTTGAAACAATTTTGTTAGATTGTATGTGACAGCTGTCATGTCAGTGTGCATTTAAAACAAGACTTATCAAAATTGGTGAATTTTTGCATAGCCATTTTAATATTGAAGATGGAAGAAAAGAAAGCAACGTTTTCGGCCTATTATGCTCTATTATTTCAGGAAAGGTAATAACACAACCGAAAAGCAAAGAAAGATTTGTGCAGCGTACAGAGAAGGTGCTGTGACTGATAGAACGTGTCAAAAGTGGTTTGTGAAGTTTCTTGCTGGAGATTTCTCGCTGGATGATGCTCCATGGTCGGGTAGACGAGTTGAAGTTGATAGTGGTCAAATTGAGACATTAATTGAGAACAATCAACGTTATACCACACGGGAGACAGCTGACATACTCAAAATATCCAAATCAAGCATTTAAAGTCATTTGCACCAGCTTGGTTATGTTCATCACTTTGGTGTTTGGGTTCCACATAAGTTAAGTGAAAAAAACCTTCTTGACTGGATTTCCGCATGCGATTCTTTACTTAAACGTAATGAAAACGTTCCATTTTCAAAACAAATTGTGACGGGTGATGAAAAGTGGATACTGTACAATAATGTGGAACAGAAGAGATCATGGGGTAAGTGAGATGGACCACTACCAACCACACCAAAGGCTGGTCTTCATCCAAAGAAGGTGATGTTGTGTATATGGTGGGATTGGAAGGGAGTCCTCTATTATGAGCTCCTTCCGGAAAACCAAACAATTAATTCCAACAAGTACTGCTCCCAATTAGACCAACTGAAAGCAGCACTCGACGAAAAGTGTCCAGAATTAATCAACAGAAAACGCATAATCTTCCATCAGGATAACGCAAGACCGCATGTTTCTTTGATGACCAGGCAAAAACTGTTACAGCTTGGCTGGGAAGTTCTGATTCATCTGCTGTATTCACCAGACATTGCACATTTGGATGTCCATTTACTTCGGTCTTTACAAAATTCTCTTAATAGAAAAACTTTCAATTCCCTGGAAGACTATAAAAGGTGCCTGGAACAGTTCTTTTCTCAAAAATGATAAAAAGTTTTGGGAAGATGGAATAATGAAGTTGCCTGAAAAATAGCAGAAGGCAGTGGAACAAAAGGGTGAATAGGTTGTTCAATAAAGTTCTTGGTGAAACTGAAAAATGGGTCTTTTATTTTTACCTAAAAAACCAAAGGCACTTTTTGGCCAACCCAATATTATATTATATTATATATATATATATATATATCTGTTATAAATCTATTAAATATTATATTAACCTGTTTTTTAAAATATAACTGCATGCTAAATTGTGTTTGATATAATTACTAAAATCTTACAGACTCTATATGGATGCTGGATATATTTGCCAGAACAATTTGTCAAGTGAGGTAATTTGTTAGATTGAAGACAATGGCCATTGTAAGGGAAAATGAATTGGCAGATTATATATTGTAGTTCTATTTAGTCTTCAAATTCTCAGGCTAATAGTTTAATAAAAACTCTACCTTAATGATAATTGAGTCAATTAAACTGTATTTGAGTCTGTATATCTTAGATTTGTTGGAATTCTTTGCAAGCCGATATTATACTTCTCATAAATCAGATTCTCAATTTCTTAAACTTATTCTTATATCCTTTCTTATTCATAGAAACTCATGTAAATATATAAAACTTTTTCTAAAGCATGGAATCTGAAATGTCATGTTTCTTATTTATTAGTACTCTTGTAAACTGAAGATTTTAGGTCACTAATGTACCAAAAGGCATGTTTCCAGCTATTGGATACCAGACATTTCCAAAATGACTCAGTGAGATTCTATATTTTAATAATTTTCTTTAGTGGGTGTTTTGGTCAATATCAATAGAACAACTTTACCTTTGTGTTTCATAATTTTAGTATAACATCTGTTCTAAATCTATGAAAAAAGTTGTATGGATTATAAATTTGTCTTTTTAAAATTTATTTTGGTATCATATATATAACTTATGAGATAAACTTTAATTACCCCCACTAACATGCTAGAACCACTCAGAAATCCTCGTGTGTTTGTGTGCATGTGTGTGTGTTTGTTCTTCAAATTATTACTGTGAAGAATGTTTCCAATCAACCTATCCAAAATATGAATTGAACCTCAAAATTATTTGGATTGATGTATATGGACAGAGGTTTATGTCCCTTTTTTTGGTAATGGCAGCAAACTGTCAGTGATAGATGAGCTGTAAAGTCCATGACTGATGCCTTCAGATGCTTACACAGAGTGTGGTCTCTTCACTGCCTCCGTGGTGTAGACATACAGCATTCTGCACAGAGATTTATCCAGAAAGACTATTTCCTATGTTTCTCCTCAGGAGGCTGTCTAATGGTCTCCTGAAATACTGATGAGATCTTTCTTACACAAGCTGGTTTATTCTCTAGATTACTGGCTCTCTAACTGTGGTCACAAAATCCGGTAGGTGAAAACCATTGCAAGGAGAGTGTGTAAATATAGTTTCTAATAAAGTCAAGCGTTGGTGATTGAATGAATGAACAATATGTTTTGCACATTTATGCAATGTCAGTTTCCCATATAAGGACCCAAGAGAGGGGGTGAATAGTTGGAGTATAGAGGATTTTTAGGATAGTGAAAAAACTCTATAAGATACTATAGTGATAGATGTATGTCATTATCCATTTGTCCAAACCCATAGATTGTACAGCGTCAAGAGTGAACCCTTGTGAGAACTAGCAACTTTGGGTAATAATTATGTGTCAATGTAGGCTCATTGATTGTAACAAATGCTGATAATGGGGAAGATGTTGATAATGGGGGAAGCTATCCACTTGTGGGGAAAGGAGGTATATGGCAAATCTCTGTACCTTTCTCTCAATTTTGCTATGAACCTAAAACTGCTCTAAAAACTTTTTTAAAAATAAAAAACTCAAGAGGCAGAGGAAGAATACTGATGAACTCTGATCACTTTCATGGCATTAAAGTGTACTTTACTATTTACTCATGCGTAGAAATATATAGAGTCAGTATTGTAGAGCTGGACCCCGAGCACTTCCCCCACAGCTGAGAGAAAATGTCAAGTACAAACAGGTTATTTGTTCTTTTTTGCATTTGAAAATAAGACCTGAGTTGGGAAGCTCTGGGATAGCCTCTTGCTATTCTGCGGGGCTGTTTTGCATAGATTCATTAGCTATGGGAACAGCCAAGATCCTCCAGCGAGAAAGGGGAAATGGGGCTCAGTGAGCCCGTTCAGTAAAAAAGGAAAATCCAAGTTTAAATCAGCCTGAAGGTTAATAGAGAAAAGAATTACATAAATGCATTCCTTTTCCCCAAGGCTAGGCTACTGTCAGCAGAAGATGATTGAGTTAGCAAAGGCATTTCCCCTTTTCTTCTAAAAACTTCAGCCTCGAGAATTCCACCCCTGCATACTGCTCCCTCTCGTCACTCACCCTGCCGCCCCATCACACCCTTTAAAGAGAGCATCTAAGTCTGCCAACTGTGTGAACCTCCCCGGTGAACTATGACAGGTTTCTCATCACAAACACACAGCATGATAGGGGAAATTGTTGAAATTGCTTTAAATGGTTTAAAATAGCCATTCCATTGTATTGGTGGGGAAGGAAAATGGGAATTGCAAACAGACCAGTAATCATGCTCTGCTTGCATCTATAAAAAACGGTGCTGACAACTTATGCAGACTTTAGTTTTTATTGTTCCACTTTAATATTTTCAGAACAACTGCTCTGTATCTCATAGTTGGTGATCAATGCAAGGGGACCACAGAAGAAAGTATCCTTCTGAAGGAATGAATGACCACACTATTATATATGTCAAATATTTGACTCTTGTTTAATGACCCAAGAATTTTTATATAATATAGATACTATAGATTTATTTTATTACTTTTCAATACTTAGTGAAAATGACATCATATATTTTAAAGCTTTTAGATTTATTTCTGTAACAGGTTTTAGAAATTGTCTGGGTGACTTTCTAATAAAGATCCCATTGTCCTACTACTAATTTTCAAGCTTCTATCATTGGCTGGAACAGTGTTAGAACTTCTATTACATCCTTAATGTTCTATTTCATTATTACTTTTTGCTCCATTACTAATAATCACAAATAGGATTTTATCACATGCAAAAACCATCTGGTGTGCTCTAGACCGTGAGATCCAGGAGACTTGTGCTACCTGAAAAGGACTTGATTCATCTAGCATCGCTCATTTAAAATATTTTCTTTGGTTTGTCTAGTGCTTGTTTTAAATACATGAGTGCCCCAGGTTAAGATTTATTATGCCCGTTAGTATTGCTCTGTTGAAACTGTAGGATGCATTCTACCAAGTATCTACAATTTATGATGATAAGTTCAAAGTTTTATAATTATTGTAGTAATTTCCAACTCATTCACTTGTCATTTTTTATTTCCAGACCTTCCCACAGAAATTTTCAAAATTAAAAAGGCTCTTTTCCAACTTGCTCTTTGTTCAAAAGTTAATAATTTTAGCTTTGGTAAAGCAAAAGTCGGCCTTCAAATATATCAGCCATTTTTCCTATTTAGCATATTAAGGATGGGTTAACAAACCTCAAAGAGACTGGAAAAATGACAGAAACACTGGAATGGTTGACTTCTGGGGGTCATTTTTCCAGAATGTACTCTTTTGTACTAATATTTTAGATTCAAAGGATGAAAGTGTTAGAAGCTTTCATCTAAGATAGTTTTGAAATCCCAGTTAAGAAGAGCTTGCTAGATCACATGGGGGAATGGAGCTCAGCCTTTCTATCCCGATTTATCCTCTCATGGAGTGAAAGTTACTGCAGTTAAGATGTGCTATCTGAGCAGCATTGCCATGCATAACATCTGCATGGGTATCCTGGTCTTCTACCATTGCCTATGATGCCGCCCCACTGGACCATTTTTACAGCCAGTACTATGACTTCACAGAGGTGGCCATGCACTGGTCTTTGGATTCAATAGAGCACTTTGTTTTGGTTTTTCAAAGACGTGTCTCTTCCTGACTAATGAAATTGTCTCTTGTTAAAAGAATTTAAAAGTTGTGATCAACTGACAATTAGAACATGGCATAGATATTTTCGAGAAATTATTTGATTCTTACCATAGCAAATTACTAGGTTTCCAAAAAACCTCACGGTTTTCCTAAAATAGTTGTGTGTTCCACTGAAAACTTTCATGCAGGTGACTTGTCTTTAAGTAATTCTAATATCTATCTTTCAAACTTTCCTTACCAGTGATGTGCTTCCTCCAAATAAAACATTATTATATATCTCAATATATCAATAAAAAGACAAAGTGAAGTTTCTTATTAAAGTGCAGACAGGGATTCAGAGCCCCATCAGCTCAGTCCTTCTGCTATTTGACATGGTTTCTGAGGCAGCTCCAAGGAGTCCTAAGGCTCTGAAAAGCAAAGTTTGAAAATCATTCTTCAAAGTCCTTATTCTCAGTCTGTTAGCTATAGATGTTGTGAATAGGATTAAGGCACATACATTTTCATGTTAATCAACATCAAGTAGGGGAAGTAACATCTGCATTTTTCACTCTAGACCTAACCCCAGAAATCTATCTAAATCCAATTCTCAAGCAAATTGCGTCACCTTGCAAAGCTTTAGTTTCCTCCTCTGAAACTCACGATTAATCGTCTACCCTGCACGACGATTGCTGAGATGAATGCAACAACATACGAAGACCCTCAATAAATATAGCCACCATTTCTTTCCTGCCTTTGGTAAGCAGGTTTTTCAAACAACTATTTTGTAGATCACCTATAAAACTCTTGCTATTACATACACTCACCATACTGCTTCTCACCACACCATGATATCTCATCTGAATCAGAGAACTATTGCTCTAATACAGCTTTTATAGTGGAACACTGGCCTCTTTTCACTGAAATGTCTAGAATAATGTTTACGGTCAGGTTTGGTATGTTGTCAACCTATTTATCATCTTCTGCATAGCTGTCCTCTTTTACAGCTGCCACCATCTTGTTTCCCATTTGGTGTTCTTACCCTGTAAAGCAGGGTAGTGTCTCCAACAACCATTCAGATCCCTTTGACTAATGATGACCAAAAAGAATCAGAGATTACTTAAGTACAACAAAGAGGAAATTTACTTACTTTAGAAATTTGTGAGGGGGCATCTTATAAGGATACGGTAAAATTGCTTATCGCTGCCGTCACAGTCTCCACAATATTTTGTAAATTGTGTTGCGCCTTTGTGGAATCTCAGCTATGCAGCCACAGAATCATCAAGAGGTCATCTCCAAGGTGCTGAGAAACCAGTAAAACTGCCCTTCTAGTTGAGTTAACGTTATTATTTACTTTGCTTAAGACATTGAAGAGACTAGTATGGTGAGAGGCCAAATGAGAAGTACCCTGATACAAAAAGTCTTAAACCCCAATTCACAAAGTCACTCATACACTTCCCTGAAACACCTTGCAGTATGATTTTAAGTGACTAAGTTCCTATTTAGTGCCTTTGAGCAGGAAAGGAACCTGGAATAGTGGTCATCTGGTTTAGTTATCACACCTGAGAGTAAAATTGCATAGGATTTTTTTTTTTTGCAGTACGTGGGCCCCCCACTGTCGTGGCCTCTCCTGTTGCGGAGCACAGGCTCCGGATGCGCAGGCTCAGTGGCCATGGCTCACGGGCCTAGCCGCTCCGCGGCATGTGGGATCCTCCCGGACCGGGGCACGAACCCGTGTCCCCTGCATCGGCAGGCGGACTCCCAACCACTGCGCCACCAGGGAAGCCCTTGCATAGGATTTTAAGACACATACTCAGTGTTGAGTACTGGTTCTTAGTCCACTTTGTCAGCCCGACAGAATTTTTTAGAAGTATTAGTAAAATTTGTTTTAGCTTATTAACATGCAAAGAATGTTTACCTTCATTTCCATTTGAGAGTAAAATATATTCAGCTTTATCTTAGTTGAATGCTAGATGAAAGTACACAGTGTTTAGTGATAGGTTACTGAAGAAAAACTTGACTGTCAAATCTGAGGGATTTTCAGAAAGTCACTTCTGAAACTTTTCTTCAGGTTCTGGCCCTAGGAATGAGTCCTCTGGCCACTCAACTGAGCTTCCTCAATTATATTGTTTTTTTCGTTTTCTTGATTTTACAGCTAGTCCTTGTTTTCTTAGATGAGGTGAGAACTTCCTTCTGAGACTCTCAAAGATTCCTCCCCAGACTCTGAACCATCTTGATAATCTTTTTCAAGATTCTTTATTCTTTTTGGAATACTACAATGTTCTAGTTTCTTTCATTCATTTTCTCTAATTTGATTTTCTTTTCCCAAAGTCATACCTCTGATTATAGGTGGTGCAGCTCAGTTTCTATACTAAACCAGCATCTGTAACCAGCCTGAGCAACTGTCATCCCAATGCCTGCTGCTCTCTGTCACTCTGTTTCTCTCTGACCACACCTCACTTCTACCTACATTTGTTACTCTTGTTGGACCTTCCAATATGTTCTTATTTCTAGTCTGAAAGCCATCTAGATGACACATCTATATCATATCATGGGACACATCAGAAATTCAATAATTATTCACCCTTCAAGTTCTCAGTTTCATCACCTTCCCTTGATTCTTCCTGGTAATCAATTCAAGTACCATTCAGGAGGGTGGTCTTCTGAAAATTATAATAACAGTTTTATAGCACCAGGATATCACAAGCAGACAATGAAGAAAAACCACTGTAATTTCCCGCAAGGGAAAAGGAGAGTTTTTCCATTAAATTCTTACCATAAGCTGGCATTTCTGAAAATGTTCAAATATTTGAATAAAAGTTTTTATGTTTTAACCTTCTGGAAAGCAGTAAAGTCACCACAAGATTTATTACACTTTTTGTTCAATTTGGTAGTCTTGGACATGCGTGCCACACCTTCATGAGTTTTGTCTGTGATGTATATTCTGGTATAAAAATACTGTTTATAGATCCAGAGTTTGTTTTTATATAGGCTACCAAAATGTGTAAAACACCGTGCAGGTATCAAATATTGTTATTACTAAAGCAAATATGATCAGACACTTCTTTCGTGGAACATAGCAGCAAAAGAAAAATTTCCTAAAGTCAAATACAGCTTGTCACTGATAGAATCTTCTAAGTTAATTAGTGATCTTTTATCTCTGAGTTTGAGTAACTTGAAGAATACATAAGCCTAAGTATTACATTTATGTTGATTTAGTGATCTTATGTCTCCAAGCTTGAGTAACTTGGAGAATACAGAGATATATAGGCTTAGTGTTAGATTTATTTAGAGATGAACTCTAATTAGAAAGAATTTTCTTGAGTGGGTTTTCCATTTTCATTTTCGTATCTGTTATCAGCTGTGGTGACTGGCCAGAAAAAAAAAACATAACAATAATTAAACCAAGTTGTCCATACTGCCAGAGCTGAGTCTTTCGTGTTTTGGGAGGGAGAGGTGAGGAATAAAAGATGGAAGAGAAAAAGCAGTGTTAGTTTCCTCAAGGGGAATTAAATTCAAACACAGTAGGACAAATTAATTGCTTAATTACTTGTTACACTTTTGAACTCTTCTATAATGTGTCTATCGTCATTCTAACTTGAATCTCATGTGCACTATTACCACCAGTCAGGGCACACTCCTGTAATTTGTTAGTCATCTTTTGAAAAAGTTTCCTCTGTGCGAGACTATGTCTTTCCTCCTCACAAGATGGATTGTAGATATTTAAGGGGGCGTGTTTCTGAAAAAGGAAAAGATGTTATCTGTTGAATATAAATATGGGGTCTAAAGTATATTTTTAATGTAATAGAAATCTATTAGAGTTATTTGGTTATGTTTTCTAGGGGATCCGAAAGTTTCAGCTTTGTATCTAATAAAATTCAACAAATCTCAAAGAAAAATAAAAATTAGATCCTGAATAAAGTATGGTATGCTTAGGAAAATCTCTGTGGTCAATGATACGCAGTAAGATGATGTATCATCAGCCCTATCTCTCCTAGCAGGAAAGCTTTTGGTGACTGTTGTAGGATTATTTAAAGTATATTTTTCATATCGCAAAATATTAAAGAGACAGCTTTTCAAAAGCATATTGTTTATATCATGCAGAAATCTATGTCCATTGGGTCCAGCAGAACATTGAAATACGTGCTTCAGAAAGTACTTAAATGCTGCTAACCTTTGGCTCTGCTGGTAGAAAACCCAACCAGTGCACTGATGGTTGAATCAAGTTTCAACAGCATAGATTTTAGAGGAGGAAGAACCGGCTGCACAGAATAGTGTTCATAATCTTGCAGGCTGAAACCCAGCGCCTCTTCAGCAACTCCTAATATCTGGCAACAGTTAGTTATGATTATTTACCTGGCCATAATGTGCAGGAATCGTATCATAAATAATTCAATGATACACTGGACTATACAATATTTACATAACAAATTTAAATCAGAAGTTGCCAAATAATTATTAGGCCCTTACTGTTTGTAAAACACTGGATGAGTAGCTGGAAATGCAAAATTGCATATATGAGTCTATTTCCAAAAGAGACCGTATTTTGACTAAAGGACCAATGGAAAAAAATTGTAAGTCTTTTATGGTTTTCATAAAACAAAAATTAGCATAAAAAAACGGAAAACAGGGACTTCCATTGCTTTCTTTGCACTATTGCTCGGGACAGTTCTCTTTAAAGGAAGACTCCTGAAGTCATCTTGTTTGGTTCTGTCTCATTTGTGGTTCACCCCTCGCAATCTTACTGCAACCCAATCTCAATTAAGTCTTGATTCTATGCTTGTCGTGCCCATCCCCCCATATGAAGTGATGCTTTGGACAGTCCCTGTGATTCTGGATGCTCTCTAACCAGTCACCAATCCAGCCCAATCCTACACCTAGCTCTATTTCCTTAATGTAGACAAGACCAGAATTCTCAGCCTCCCTGCTCACATGGGAGGTTCACACACCAACAGTGTTCAATAATTGGTTATTGGATAAAGAGATGAATATGATAATATCTAAATTTTATGGTATTTCTATTCCAGCTTTAATTGACTGTGTTTCTTCCTGAGTTTCGAATTTCTACAGTGAGATATTTCGTATTTTCCTTTTTGTTTTTATTTATTTACTGTAAAATGACTTATTACCTCATAGTAAAAGATGACTATGCATATAAGAATGGATGCTAAGAAGTTTTTTTAAATTAATTGCTTAATGGCTTCATTGTGTCTTCTTTGCTGCACATGGGCTTTCTGTTGTTCCGGTGAGTGGGGGCTACTCTTCGTTGCGGTGTGCGGGTTTCTCATTGCGGTGGCTTCTCTTGTTGCGGAGTCTGGGCCCTAGGTGCGTGGCCTTCAGTAGTTGTGGCTCGCGGGCTCCAGAGCGTGGTCTCATATGTTATGGTGCACGGGCTTAGTTGCCCCGCGGTACGTGGGATCCTCCCGGAACAGGGATCGAACCCGTGTGTCCTGTGTTGGCAGGTGGATTCTTAACCACTGCGCCACCAGGTAAGTCTACTGAGAAGTTTTTTACACTATGGAAATTATCTAAGTCTAGAGGAGCCGATGGCCCTGAAACTCTATTGTTTACTCCTGAGACCATTTCCTTCAGCCTTTGAATTGAAATGTTGCTGCCCTGACCCTCTGGCTGTATCCAAACCTGGGTTTCCTGGTGCTGTGCATGTTGATGTTCTGTGGGTGTCTAGTCTCAAGCTAGCACTATTATGTGATTTACCACATTGGATCTCAGCTTGGTTCATGTTTTGAATGCAGTGTGGAGGGCAGAGATAGTAATGTGCTATGCTTATAACAGACATTGTCTGCTGTATGAATGAGACTGTACACAGAAAACTTAGAAGAACTGATTTCTGTTTACTTGTTATGTAACTTCATCCCCTTTTTCATATCTTTGTATGTTTTAAATTTATCTAAAGCTTATAGTGCATGACAACAACTCACAGAGGTTTTCCTGGAAGTCTTACTTAGCATAACCATTTAGACTCTTCAGTATGTCATCCAAAACAGAAAATTGCTTCTTTCTTCCCAGAAACTAAACAGTAACAAATCATTCCCTATGTAAAAAAACTGGATTTTACTCACTTTCCTCCTTACTCCTCAGATGTGGAGGACTTTTTATTTTCATGTTTAATTCATAATATTTTGGGTAAGATCACACATTCTGAAATTCATGAGGTTGAAACTCAGTCAATTTCTATGCTTAGCTCTTAAAAAATTTACTTGAATCCAACCTTGTACCCCACAAACTTCCAGTCTACCCTTTAATGCACAAATAAGGTATATTTCAGGACTTGTTGCATTGACAGAATTTTATGGTGAATAACATTGGCCATGTACTGTTGAAATGAACATTTTTCCCGTTAGTATATTATGTAATAGGCTACAACCTCAGAGTGAACATCTGTACTATGGAAACACCATGCGTACAAATTTGAGTTCGAGTAATGTTAAATCTATGTTCTCCAAAGTCATAGTCTCTTTCATAATAAATGACATACAAATGTAAACTTTATTATGTACCTAACAGCTACAAATCTATTATTATTTTGACCCTACAATAAAATTTCCTTATGACAATGCCATTATTTTAAGTGTGTAATATATCCAGTATGCTGAGGGTCAAAGAGCAGGCTGCCTAATTTGTTCTCTCTTTTTCGCGTTTTTTGGACAATTATTTCCTTCCTTCTGTTAGCTTTGGGTTTGATTTGCTTTTCTTTTTCTAGTTCTTTAAGGTATAAAGTTAGATTATTGATTTGAGATCTTTCCTATTTTTTTCATATGGGCATTTATAGCTATCAGTTTCCCTCTGATCACTGCTTTTGCTGCATCACGTAAGTTTTGGTATGTCACGTTTTCATTCATCTCAAAGCATTTTCTAATTTCCCTTGTGATTTCTTCTTTGACCCATTAGTTGTTTAAGAGTATGTTATTCAATTTCCACATATATGTGAATTTTCTAGAGTTCCTTCTGTTACTGATTCCTAGTTTCACTCCACTGTAGTTAGAGAAGATACTTTGTATGGTTTAAATCTTTATAAATTTATTGGGACTTGTTTTGTGGCCTAACATATGCTGTGTCACTCCACCCAACAACAGTATAATACACATTCTTCTCAAGTGCACCATGTGCACTTGAGAAGAATGTGTATTATACTGTTGTTGGGTGGAGTGTTCTATTTATGTCTGTTAGGTTGGAATATTATTTTTGACAAAGGTTCAAAAGCAATTCAGTGGAAAAGGGAAAATATTTTCAACAAATAGTGCTGGGCAATTAGATATCCATATAAAAAAACCAAAAATTCAAAACACTTCTGTCCACATCTGGCACAATATACAAATATTAACTCAAAATGAATCACACACAAAAATATAAAACCTAAAACTATAAACTTGTAGAAAAACAGTAGGAGCAAATCTTTGCGACCTTGGGTTAGGCAATCATTTTTTAGAATTGACACCAAAAGCATGGTTCATAAAAGAACACATTGAAGAAATCGACTTCATAAAAATTTAAAACATCTACTCTTCACAAAAGAAGATATATACTGGGAGAAAGTATTTGAAAATCATATATATGATAAAGAACTTGTATTCAGAATATATAAGAAACTCTAAAAGTATAATAAGGAAACAAAAATACTAATTAAAAAACAGGCAAAAGATTTGAATAGACACTTCATCAAAGAAGTTATATAAGTAGCAAACAAACACAAAAATATACTCAATATCAGTAAGGTAGTCATTAGGGAAATACATATTTAAACCACAGCGATTAGCACTACATACTTCTTTAAATTTTAAAACTTAGAAGTCTTACCACACCAAGTGTTGGTAAGGACATGGAGGGACTGGAATTCTCATACACTATTGACACAAATGTAAAATAGCACAGTTACACTGGAAAACTATTTGACATGTTTTAAAAAGTTAAACATGACCTATCATATCATCTAGCCATTCCATGTCTAATTATTTACACAAGACCATAAAAACATATGTTCTTACAAAGACCTATGCATGAATATCTGTAGCACCTTTATTTGTAACAGCCCAAAACAGGAAACAACCTACATGTTCATCAATAGTCAAATGGATAAACAAATTGTGGTATGTTTGTATAATGAAATATTACTCAGTAATAAAAGGGAATGAACCACTGATATATAGAGCACTGACAAATCTAAAAATAATTATGTGGAGTGAAGGAAGCCAGACAAAATGAGTACATGCTATTTGATTCCATTCATGTAAAATTCTAGGAAACATTAATCTATACTGACAGAAAGATCAGTTGTTTGTTGGACTCCTGGATTTGGTTGTGGGAGAGAGGAGGAGAAAGGGCTGATAAAAGGGCTCAAGGGAACTTTCTGGAGTGATGGATACGTTCACTACCTTGATTGTGGTTATGGATATATATATATAATATATATATTATATATATATAAATATATAAAAATATAATTATATATATTTATATAATATATATTTAATCATATATGGATATATATTATATATATTATATATATATAATTCCATGCAAAAAATAGTTTATTGTATGTCAATAAAACCTCAACAAAGGTGTTTAAAAAATAATAAAACAAATGGGATCATGTCACTTCTCTGGTTAAAATTCTTCAGAGCCTCCATAGCCCAAGATAGAAGCCAGCTCCCTGGAATGGCATATAATATTTGTTATGATAGAGTCTCCTGTAATTCCTCCACATACATCTTGTGTTCCTACCATAGAAAAACTTGGAGTTCCCCCAAGAAACTATAATTTTTTGAACCTCCTCATTGGGAAAACTGTTTTTTGCTTGGTTTAAAGCTTCTACTTCTTTCACACGTCAGGCAGACACCTGCTTATCCCGTTAAGACTCAGTTCAATTACTTTTGTTGAGTCTTCTCTCCAATTCACTAAGGAGCTAGGTTCTGCCTCTTCTGTAATCCCATTACACCCTGTACAAACCACTGTGATTATACTCTTGATGGGTTGAAATTATTTGTTTATCTTTTAATCTCTTTTCCATTAGATCGTGAGTTCTTGTGGGATTCTGCTTTATTTGACTTTCTCCTCAACAGGTAGTAGAATTCAAAAAAATTTTGTTAAATAAATGTATGATCTCATAACCAATAAGGTAAAAACATAAATTATATAAAATGATGGTACACAAAAGCCAACTACTGTTACTGTCCTGAATAGATCCTGAGGATAAAAATCATCCCAGGAGCCATCAAAGCATCTTGCCCAGAAGGAAGAAACAAGTTTACATCATCCTTTCCATCAATAAATTATTCCATAGTCTCTATCATCTAGATCTGTATCTCTCTCTGAACTCAGTGAGATCTTGATGTTCATACATCTCAATTTTCCTAGTTCTCACATTACTGAAGTTAAAACAGTTATTTGATTATAATATTGCCAGTGTTTTTAGATGGGAAATAAATCTATAAAACTGTTAATAAAGGCATAAAACTGACTTAAAAGCAACTTTCTACTCTTGCAGTAATAGTATAATTAAGTTTTAATTCATTTTGTCATGTTTTCTTTGGGTAATCTTAAAACAACACAATGCTTTAAAAATATTTCCTGCTTCCTGGTTTTTCCACTTTGATTTTATATAATGGTTGCTCTTTCTTAATTAAAAAGGCTGCTGGAGGATAAAGGGGTGGTAATACAATCAGGCCAAACTTTTTCAAATTTCTTTCTTTATTGCTTTCTACCTTAATGAAAACGTTCTCACACTAAGCCATAGTGATATAAAGAACAACATAGCATTGCATTTCGCATTATAATCTAAATCAAAGAAAACAATTTTGTTGCTCTCTAAGGAATCTGAAGGCAAGTCTATAATTTTTAACATTTGGATTTGACACAGAAATATCATTCTTACAATTAAATTTGCTAATAATTTCATTATAAATATTTTCACCTATTGAATCATGTGAGCACGTCACCTTCTCTTCAATTAAAAGGCCAAATGACTGGTGACTGGGAAAATTCAGAAGGGACAAAGTTACAAGACCAGCTTCAGAAGACAGACTCCTAATCCAATTGATTATGCCTCAGAGAGTCTGTGAGTTCCTTTTCCATAGCTTAGCAATTCTTGTCTGCTCAGCTTTAAATAACTATGAAATCCAGACCGGTGGAACTACTCCAATCTGTGGACAGTGTGATTAATTCAGAGCACTTTGGCACAGTAACAAAGTCAAGTGTTTCTCACTGTGAGAAATTCTCAACTTATTTCATGGATAAGATAGAACAGATTTGGAAGTACACTGCTTCTATGGGAATAGCATTAGTGACACTTGGTAAGGGAGGGTCTGGAAAAGCACTACCATTGCTGCTGGTTTATCATAGAGTTTCACCAAGGGCTTTGAGGTCTTGAGGAATTATAGCCAACCAATGAGGGAATAAAGACTTGAAGTTCATTATACCGGGGAAAGGTGACTCATTAATCAAGCACCAATGTTGACCCAGTTATTCACTATATAGTGAGCATCTATTACATGCAGGGTGCTGCTAGGCATTCAGAGTACAGTGAGAAAGACACTGAGAGGCCTATTTTTAGTCTGAGAGAATGTTTCTCAAGGCGTGATTCTAGAACGGTCTTCAGCAGAGCTGCCTATGTGTATGTCAATAACCTAGGCACCATCCAAGTTATTGAATAAGAATTTTGGGTAGTTTGGCCTGGAAATATGAAGTTTAACTATTTTCCCAGAATTTTTTTTTTTTTTTTGCGGTACGCGGGCCTCTCACTGTTGTGGCCTCTCCTGTTGGGGAGCACAGGCTCCGGACGCGCAGGCCCAGCGGCCATGGTTCACGGGCCCAGCCGCTCTGTGCCATGTGGGATCTTCCCGGACCGGGGCACGAACCCACGTCCCCTGCATCGGCAGGCGGACTCTCAACCACTGCGCCACCAGGGAAGCCCCCCAGCAATTTTTATGTATGCTAAAGTGTGAGGACCACTGCTCTTGAGTTTCCATTCAATGAAGAAAAAACTGACACGCTACAATGATACATGGCATAATTTGATTTCTGTAACGAGAGAGTTAGAAACTGCTATTTAGATTTTTAAAAGGGGGGAGAGTATGACTGGCAATAAGAATCTGAAAATATCTAAGAAAGAAGGAATGTTTGAGACAGACTTCCTAGGATAACATGCAGCATTTCTATAGTTGACATTTGAAGGAGTCATGCTCTAGAGGAAGGGAAAACATCTGTAAAAGCAGAGTGTGTTCATGAAATACTGAACTTTGATTAGTATTTCTCAACCTTCACATTATAATACCTGGGAGCTTTTAAAAATGCTGATGCTCAGGCTCAGACCTCAAAATTCTTATTCTATTTGTCTCTTGCAAGGCTTTGACATCAACTTTTAAAAATTTTTTAATTTTATTATTATTATTTGAAGTATTTTTTAAAAAGGAAAATCAAGAAGATGAGGTGTTTGGCAAGGGGAAAAAGGTGGGTCTAGTGAGCAAAGAAATGATAAATTTTAATTTGAGAGATTATTAGAATATTCAGGTGATTAGTTCTGGAGTTCTGGAAAGAAGCTAGAGCAGGTGGTGTTGACTTGAAAGGGGTTTTTCAAAACTTTGAGTATGGACGAAGAGAAAAATGCAATTAGGATTTAGAGAGGCAGGAGGAGAAACAGACATAGAAGTGTTTAGAAGTATAGCAGAAGAATCAAGACATAATCACCAAAGTGAAGGGAGGAAAGAGTTTTGAGAGAATTTGGGTGATTATTACAATGACCAGCTCTAATAATAATTCTCAATCTTAGCTTCACATTAGAATCGCCTGGTAGTTGGGCACGTTTCAGAACCGCTGACTACAGAGAAGTTGAAAAAGATAGGGATAAAGGAAAGCTTCGGAATTGGGTGATTAGGAGATCACTGGTGATTTTTGAAAGAACAGTTTCAATTTAACATTTGGGGTTGAAAGCCAAATAGCAAAAGAGTTAAAGAATGGGAGACAGTAAAAAAGGAACTCTTGTTAGATCACACTGTTTTAGAAGAGCATTTTGAAACAAAACTAAGCCAATTTTTTATACTTTCTTGAAACTAATTTAGAGAAAATAACTATATTCAGAAAATATCACTGAAAAAAATCAAACCAGTCCATGATCTGCTAGGCTTCTGTGACTAATTATCACAGGGGACAGGGCATGGATGAAGCAAGAAGCTTGGGATAATATGTCAAATTTGGGGAATGCCTTTGTTTTTTTATTATTATTTTATAATGGAGAATAGTTGATTTACAATGCTGTTAGTTTCAGGTGTACAGCAAAGTGATTCAATTATACATATACATATATCTACTCTTTTTCAGATTCTTTTCCCATATAGGTTATTACAGAGTATTAAGTAGAGTTCCCTGGGCTATACAGGGAACTTGTTGATTATCTATTTTATATATAGTAGCGTATATATGGTAGGGAATGCCTTTGGATGAAAATGATAGATGGAAATGGTTCCACCATGTCCTCCATGGTGATTCCCCTCTTTCTTCCATATGTATAAAATCTTTTCTCCTTTCCATTTTCTCTCTTTATTCCCTTGTTGCTTTCTTACATAGTGAATCAAAGTAATCAAGTAAGCTGGAGAATTCAAGGCTGAGAAGTAATTTAACTTGAAATATCTTCTACCACTAAGTTTGTCGATTGAAGCATATCTTTCTTATTTCAATGAAATCTTCATTCTGATGCAAAGAAGAGAAAAACATTAAAATTTACCTTTACTTTCTGGCAAATAAATATATAAAATGTATATTTGAAGTTTGGTGCCCTTGCATATTTTGGTGTACTAGGGTCACATCTACACTTTTCTTTCTTTTGTTTTGTCTTTTATGCTTAGACTTAGAACCTGTATAAGTCAGAAAATAATGATTCTTGAATTTAAGTGAAAGTATCATTGATGTTATGGGTGGAAGTTTCATGACTGTTGATGCTTCTAGTATTTAATGACCTTAAATTCTGAATTTACTTCAAACTGCTTCCTCTTTCCTGGTTTGCCTAGAAAGCTTTCATTTCTGTTTTCCTCCTCTTTCTCCTTTTTCCTTAAAAAATTTTTTTTTTCTGGCTTATCCCACCAAAACACCACACATATAACTCTCTTATTCTCAATTTTTCTTCTGTTTTGGCAGTCAGTGATGAGTATTTAAGGGAGAGGGATTAAGGCAACATAAAAATACAACTATCTCCTTTTTTTGAGGAACCTCAATAACATTTTTCACTGTGCCTGCACGACATTACCCCTCCACCAACGTTGTACAAGGTCCAGCCTCTTTAATGCTTGTTATTAATATGTATATATATATATATATATATAAATGATAGCCATCCTAACAGGTGTGAAGTAATACCTCATCATGGTTTTGATTTACATTTTGCTGATGATTAGTGATGTTGTTCCTCTTTTCATATACTTGTTGGCCATTTGTGTGTCTCCTTTGGCGAAATGTCTATTCAAGTAGTTTTCCAATTTAAAAAATCAGGTTATTTATCAAAAAATTTGAAAATAGACATACTATTACACTTCTGAGTGTGTATCCAAAAGAATTGAAATTAGGATCTCAAAAATATATCTTATTCCCATGTTCATGGCAGCTTTATTTACAATAGCCAAGATACAGAAATAAGCAAAGTGTCCACTGACAAATTTATGGATAAAAAAATGTCATATATATTTACGATGGAATATTAAAATTCTGCCAAATGTGACAACATGGATGAACCAGGAAGACATTAGGCTAAGTGAAGTAAGCCAATGACAGAAGGACAAACACTGCATGATTCCATTGAATGAGGGATCTAAGATAGTCCAATTCATAGAAAAAGAGAGTAATATCGTTGGCAGGGGCTGGGGGAGGGGGAAATAGGGAATTGCTCAACAGGCATAAGGTTTCAGTTATACAAGATGGACAAGTTCTAGAGATGTCCTGTAAAACACTGAGCTCGTATTTAACAATATTTCTTATGCACTTAAAATGTGTTGAGGGTAGAATTTATGCTATGCTCTTACCACCACTGCAGCAAAAATAGCATCAACAGAAAGTAGTGAGAAAAACATCCACATAATCTTATTCAAAACTATATTTTTACCTTACAGTTTTATTCAAAAGTCGGTTAAAATTTGTTATAGAAATAGCAGCTCTTTCTAGAACAATCTTTTTAGCCTTTATGGCCACCCAGTAGAGCCAGGGATAGGCATATAATCCAATTTGACTCTTTTTCCTTCTCACTTTCTCTCCTCTTTGCATTGTAGATGAGAAAGCACCTATCCTCAGGATTATGTGTAGCAAATCAAAGTATGAAGTGGGCATAAGGGGAGATAAAACATATAGATAAGATAACCATGCTTCCTCTAGAACTGCTTCAGTCACATGAACGAACAAATACTCTTTATTTTTTAGGCCAGTCTGAGTCGAAATTTATGCTATTTGCAACCAAAGCACTCTTCTAGAATAGAAGAAAAATCAACGGACTAGTAGTCCAGAGACTAAGAAAATATTAGCTGAGTGAATAGATTTTCAAATTTTCATTATCTCCCTATGTGAACTTGGGCAAATCACATTATTTTAGTGTTTTTGATTATAAAATAAAATGTTAATGAACATTTTTCTAATATCACTTCCCACTAAAAATAACTATATATTTTCTATGAAGGTAACTGTAAATATTAGCTACCATTATTAACATCAGTTTCATATTTGAAAGATTTTCTTTGCATGTTTCTGATTTTCAATTCTCTTTTTCTCCTTGTTTCATTGAGCATCAGCATTTTACAGCAAATTAAACATGATAAAAGTAATAAGCATTATATTTGTCAGGAAATATATTCCCTATATTTCAACACTCCATTTTTGTATCATTAAAAACACAAGATACTTATAATAAAATTGTTAAACAAGAAGACATTTAATATTAAGTCACAATAGAGATCGTACTGTTTCACTGTGTACTGAAAACTCCAGATCATTGCTTTCTGCAAGTGTATCAAATATATTGCAACATATAACTGTTATATGAGTTGTAGAAATATCAGCTACTTATCAATAACAACTGACTTCTAAGCTTATTGCAACAGTTACAATTTTTTAAATTGTTTTATATTGTATTTCTTTTCTTTTGCTTATATGACAGAAAATTGATGACACTGAAATACTAAAATTATATATAATCGTTGTGTCATTACCTAACAAAGGTTAAAACTGATAATTCTACTTCAAGGCTTTTGAATGGAAGGTTAATAATTGTACTTTATTCCCTTACTTAGAGAAACCAGTTAACAAGTTATGTAGAGAAAAGAGAATGATAACTTGAATGAGAAGAGTTGAGGAAGAGTTCCTTAAAACTACAACCTATTAGGATTTCTACAAATGTCAGAAACAAATTCATCTTGGATAATGTTGAGTATGTGCGAGGGTTTGACAGAGTTTGTAGTAGTTGCTATGAGGTTTAATTTGGAAATTGGTCAGACTCCTTAATGTGGCTGAAGAGGCCATTACTTAAAATGAGATAACAAACACAACTTCCTAAACTCATATTAATTTAAAGATTTCAGGACCCTGCCTAATCTATCAGCAGGAAATGAAAACACTAATTTGAAGAGATATGTGTACCCTTATGTTCACTGCAGCATTATTTACAATAGCCAAGATATGGAAGCTACTTAAGCATCCACGAATAGATGAATGGATAAAGATGTGGTATATATATATGTACAGTAGAATACTGCTCAGCTATAAAAAAGAATGAAATTTTGTCATTTGCAACAATATGGATGGACTTGGAGGGTATTACACTAAGCGCAATAAGTCAGACAGAGAAAGACAAATACTATAAGATTTCGCTTATATGTGGAATCTAAAAAACAAAACAAATGAACAAACAAGACGAAACAGAAACAGACCATAGATACAGAGAACAAGCTAGTGGTTGTCAGAAGGCGGGATGGGGGGTTGGGCGATATAGGTGAAGGGAACTAAAAGTTACAAATGAGTCATGAGGATGTAATGTACAGCATAGGGAATATGGTCAATGATATTGTGATAGCTTTGTATGGTGACAGATGGCTTCTAGACTTAACATAGTGATCGTTTCATAATGTATATAAATGTTGAACCACTATGTTGTACACCTGAAACTAATATAATATTGTATGCCAACTATATTTCAATTAAAAAAAAGATTTCAGGATCCTCTCTATAAGTGTGTGACATCAAATCCTAATATCTGCTCCAATTTTATCTGAACTCTTGTTTTTTCCTTCAAAATGACGACTCTGGTCCAGTTCTTAAATACTGTAATTTGTGGCATTCGAAGACTGTAAATCAACTTGAGACAACTCTGAGCTGTGTTCCTTTTGGGTTACAAGCAGGCTTCTAACATATGATTATATTCAGAGTCAAAACTCTAATAATATTTATCAAGGAATTAAAGAACCACAATAGGGACTTCCCTGGTGGCACAGTGGTTAAGAATCTGCCTGCCAAAGCAGGGGACACGGGTTCGAGCCCTGGTCCGGGAAGATCCCACATGCCGCGGAGCAACTAAGCCCGCGAGCCACAACTACTGAAGCCCATGCGCCTAGAGCCCATGCTCCGCAACAAGAGAAGCCACCGCAATGAGAAGCCCGTGCACCTCAACGAAGACCCGCTTGCCGCAACTAGAGAAAGCCGTGCTCAGCAATGAAGATCCAACGCAGCCAAATAAATAAATAAATGTATAAAAAAAAAAAAGAACCACAATAAATAGGTAACTACCAGTCCTCTGTTGTCAAATTCAGTCAGATGGAAGGTGATTACACATGTAGTATAAATAAAAAATGGATGTTTAAAAATCATCAGTTATCTCCTAATATTTGAAATTTTAGTGTGAAATGTCATTCCCCAAATATTATGAGCAGAGAGGCTCAAAAACTATAATAAATGTAGAATATAGCTTTTAAAAGACACAAATAATTCTTTACATCTTGGCAAAAATAAATCATCAGAGAAGCCATGGCTTCAAATGAAGGCTGTGGCCATATGAAATGTTCTTTTCATTGCTTATTCACGGAGAACCTGTTTTCAATTGCTCTGTCCAAGTAACAATTTTTTGGTAATAACATAATGATGTATTCCATTCAGTGATCTTCTTTATGCTTTATGTTCTAATTCCCTAAAGGTAAGGAGAGAGCATCTAGAAGGTATCCTAAGGTCTAACTTACTTAAGTTTTTATTCTTATTTAAGAAACATTACTGCTACACTGGCCAAGGATTACAGTGCAACTAACATAATATCTTCCTAAGCTATTATTCAATTGAGAAATGATATTAAAACTTTAACAATATTACAAGTTCTTAAAACATTTATAAAGAGCCCTATGACAGAATTGCAGCTTGAAGGAGGGAAAAATTACTTAAAATGTTTTTATTTCACCAGAAAATGCAAATTCAGAGGCATTTGCATAATTATGTTAAATGACAGGTTTATACCAGGGCTCTGAAAGAGATGAGAGATTAATTTTGGTGCAGTATGTGCTTAAAAGAGATTTCATCAGGACTCTAGTCAAGATAGACTCCCCATGTCCCCTGCAACAGTAACTGAATATGGTTTGAAGAATGAAAGGTAGGAAAATTAATCTATAGTGATAGAAGTCAGAATAGTGGTTACTTTTTGCAGAGGGCAATGACTAGAATGGAGCTTGAGTGAGGCTTATGGGTTCAGGTAACGTTGAATAACTTGATCTGGGTACAAATTACATAGGTGTGTTCCTTTTGTAAAAATTAATGGAACAATTCATTTAAAACTTGTGTACTTTACTGTATGCTATATTTCAGTAACAAAATTTACCGGAAATATGAAGGTACATTCTAAAAGACAACTGACCTGGATTCTTATAAAAGTCATCAAAAGAAACAAAACAAAACAGAAAACAACCAGTGGCAGTGAATGTATGACTCTTGACTTGATCTCAGATTAAAAGGAAAATAGCTATAAAAGTCTATTGCGGATAATTGGGGATATGTGAATATGGAATGGATAGTAAGTTCTATCATGAAATTATTGCTAAAAATTCTCTTAGGTGTGATACGGTATTGTTATATGGTTCTCAGGAAATGCTAACTGATGTAATTAAAGTGTCAGGATGTCTGCAGCTCACATTCAAATGGTTCAGAAAAAGGTGCATGAGTGTGTGTGTTGTATGTATGTGTGTGAGTGTGATTTTGCATGTGAGTGTGTTTGTGTATGAGGGTATGTGTGAGTTTAACAGTGTGAGAGAGAGAGAACAAATGATAGCAAGTGAGATGAAATTTTAACAATTGCTGAATCCCAGTGTAGAGTATAATTTTCTTTCAACAGTTCAGTATTGTAAAAAAAAAAAATCCAAATAAAAACGTGACTTTAAAAAAAGGTTAGGAAGAAAAGGGAAAAAATGATCACCTGACCTAAATCTTCAGTCTCGAGCTTCCTGCTGAGCTGTTCTGAGGACCAAGATGAAGCTGCAAGTACGGTAGAAGAATGTGGAAATAATGGGGGCTGAGACGTTGGAAGAGTTATATCCCTACATACAGAGCTCCTGAACACTCACCGTCCTAAATTTTATTTTTATATGGTACACATTTAGAAAATTTAGGAGTGTCCTGGAAAGTTGTAACAGCTGGTCTGCTAGTGTTGGGCCCCGGGGCTGGGGGTGGTTGAATGTCTGAGGAATTCCGAGGCCTCTGAGAGAAGCCTGTTTCAGAGAAAGGCCCCGAACTGCCTGGGGACCCACAGTGTGAGAAACAGACCACTGGACGGGCCCTGACAGATGTTATGAAAGGGTGGTGTTAAGTGCCTTTTTCAGGATATTAAACCAGCATCCTAACTGGCAAAAAAATGAATTGTCACTGACATTATGTCGGCCCATTGGAGACCCTCTCTGCTACTTTCCGTGATCTGGGAACCATTATACATGGTAGATCGATAGGGTCCCGGGCAGGAATTTAAATAATCATTTCTAATAAAACCTATTTTAGACTGTTGGGGCCAGAGGATAGAGACAAGTCACAAAACATAATGTGTTTAAAGCCGCTCTCCCTCCCTTTCTCTCTTCTTTAAAGAGGGGAATAATGGAAGCGAGATCTGGCGATAAGGCACAAAAAAGGCCTTTCGGTCCTGGCCAATCTGCTTAGCTAATGGCTGTAAACTGACACCCCTAATGAAATAAAAATGTCTCAGTTCAAGTGCATAGCTGCACAATTGTGAACAACCCTGAACTCTGGCTGTGATCCTGGTGACGGGTACTAAGTAACGCCCTGACAATTTCCCATGACTCTTCCTGCCTCTCAGCCCCTGCCCATTGACAAGCAAATAAAAGAACCCTGCAGCAAATTAAAGGACGGTAGCATCAGGGATTGAGGCCAGAGAAACAGTGGAGTGTATCATTTTTATCTGTCCCGTCTGCTCGTGACAGTGGACTGCTTGTTTTTCCTGTCGAGTCCTAAGGCCCGGGATGGGTCATTGGCAGGGAGGTTTCTGATGGGCATGGGCTTTTTAAGAAGGTGCAGGTGGGGTAGAGACACAGAGGTGTGTGCAGCCTGGAGGCTATCCCAGCCCCTCATTCTCCTGTTGCTGAGCTCCTCTGAGCTCTGGGGTGCAGACGGCAGGGGGAGGAAAAACCCTGTTCGAATGTGCTAAGACTAGATGGCTGCGGTTAGAATGGTTTCCCCTGGCTCCCCCTCACAGCTTGCAGTTGTCTGATTTCAATCAGTGGCAGTTCCCTCCACATGTCCAGCCATCAATCTTCCGCCGCCCCTGGATGAGTGTGGCACAGCACGGGGCATGTTCCAGTTAAAAAAGAGCCTTTGCCACAGCTTTCCTTCTTCAGCCACTGATAAGTCTGCCTTTGATATTTTTATTAAAAAAGAAAGAAAACACATTGGGAAATAGGTTTCATTTCTTACAGCCCGGACCAGAGCCCCTGAGGTGGAGGCGGATTGAGGCCTGTTGAGGGGGACCCTAGGGAGGGGGGCTGAGGGCTACCTTTGAAATTCCAGCCTTGTGCCAGGTGGGAAAGGAGGGCTCACTCCTGAACAACGCAATCCCTACACTCCGTGAGGGTGCTCCCGTCACAATGATACACAAGGGCATCTTTTCACAAGCAACAAAGCAACGTCACACTCTTCCTCCAAGGAGGAACATGCGTTTTAGGGAGAAACCTGGTTTTGAGAGACAGAATTTGAAAATAAACTGTGATCTCGCCCTTGACCTTTTTGTCATACCCCAGAAGCTTTTGATAGCACCTTTGATAGACTAGCCGAATCTCCTCCTTCACTGCAGGCTTGGCGGCAGGAAGGCAGGCAGTGTGGGAGGTGGTGAGTGTCACTCCCAGGCCGGCTCTCCGGGCCGGCCTCCAGGAGATGCCTGCCCACTGAGTCACCTCCAAGAGACGACACAGTAAACATTCTGTAACCAGGTTCCCGCTGCCTATTTTAAAATAGACTGTTTCAATCTTCTTATCATCAGGGGTCCACCTACCTTCCTGGCAGAGTCATTAGAGAACCTTCTGGAGGTATAGTAAGGTAGCCACCTGATCCCTGCATCTCCACGCCTCTAGCCCTCCGTTTATCTGTAAGGCTAAGGAGAGGTGAGTCTGGGTGAGGGTTCTTCCAATTAGTTATTTTTAATTTTTATTGGAATATAGTTGCTTTACAATGTTTTGTTAGTTTCTGCTGTACAGCAAAGTGAATCAGCTGTACGTATACGTATATCCTCTCTTTTTTGGATTTCCTTCCCATTTAGGTCACCACAGAGCATTGAGTAGAGTTCCCTGTGCTGTACAGCAGGTTCTCATTAGTTATCTATTTTATACATAGTATCAATAGTGTCTATATGTCAATCCCAATCTCTCAATTCATCCCACTCCCCCCTTTCTCCCTTGGTAACCATACATTTGTCCTCTACATCTGTGTCTCTATTTCTGCTCTGTAACAAATAAGATCATCTATACCATTTCTTTTAGATTCCACATATATGCGTTAATATACAATATTTGTTTTTCTCTTTCTGACTTACTTCACTCTGTATAAATGAGGTCAGTCATCCATTGCTAGGAGGGACTTTCAAGATATCAAGCCTTATATCTGGCAACATAAGAATGGAATTTAAAGTAAAAGATGACCTCTCTGCATCCCAGCCTCTCATGCCTAATATTCTTTGGAGGTGGAGGCATAGATGATAAAATCCTCTGCCATCCTTATGGTGTATAGGGCTTCCAGCAGGCTCAAGAGCCTAAGAACATTGTTGGAACATTAGAAAGGAAGAGGGGAGGGTTTCTAAATGGTGCAGTAGTTTGAGATGAACAAATCTGTAGGTCAGGGAACAATTCTATTTTGGAAAATCTTAGAAATAGCAACAAAAAAGCCAGGACTTGAGGAAATGTTACGAACTTCTTTTTAGGCATCTGGTACCGGGTATGCTCCAAATAAGGGTTCAAGGACATGGTGAGCCTTCTGCCCCGTGCAGGACTACAGACAATATTTATGGAAGGTATCCCCATTTCAAAGGACTAATTCATGTTAGAGAAGGGAAGGTGAGTCATAACAGCTCCAAAAGGACATGAAGGATGCAGTCTCTTCATTAAGTACCAGTTAAATGGTTTGTCCGTCTGGTTAAGCCTTTCATCAGAGACTAACTGAATTCACTGACTTCCCCCACTTGCTGGCTTGCCATAGGCCATAAAATTTTACTAGTTCTGAAATTTTAAATTGTTGAATGAATGAATAAAATTGCGGTTTGTGTTGATAGTGATGATTAGGGTTTCTATGGTTTAGGACATAAAGTCTAGAATAGAATAAAAAAATGATTCATTTACTCAACAAATCTTCGGGAGAAGTCTGCCATGTGTTAGGCAATGTTCAGTTGGGATAGAGTAGAGAAGAATAAATATTTCATGGAGTTTTTATGCTAGAGGAGGATACAATTATTTATATGATGAGAATGAGTGAGCCAGAGAAACACCTGGGAGAGGAATGTTTTGTGCGTGTGTGAGAAGAAGCAGGCAGCCCGGTGGTGGAGTGACCATCCATCCCAGTTTGCCCATCACTGAGGGGTTCTCAGGACTTGGTACTTTCAGTGCTAAAATAAGGAAAGTCCTGGGCAAACTAGGAAGGATTGACCACTCTCTGTGTTTCTGGACATGTCAAATGAGAAGATGAGTTTGGAGAGTTGGGCATGAGATCATGTGGGCCCCTAGAGGCCATGGTCTGGAGTTAAGTTTATTCAGAGTTTGATGAGAGGCTTTTGTAGGATATCTGTGGGTCCAAGGCTCTTATTCCAGAAACCATTCCTATCGCATAATGACATTGACACTTTAATGATTTATTATTCAGTATTGACTGTATATGGGGTTAGATTAGCAATGTTCTTATGGGTGTTTTCTTTGTAAGGAATTTTGGAAAAGTAAAAAATATACCAAGTTTGGAGTTGGAATGATCCAGCTTTGTAATTTGCTGAAGTTGCTACAAAGGCTTCAGCTACAGAATGGGAAGAAGGAGAGGGACATGGCTTTGGTATGAAGACTTTAATATTGCAGATCTTCATCTCCCGGTGGGATCAAGGGAGGGAAGATTTGTTTTGGGGGGATTAAATTTATTTGTGGGAAAAAAGTTGGTTTGACTTATTGTATAAGGCCTTCATCTATGAGACTTTTATAATGAGAGGGGTTGTATTATTAAATTTTATCAAGTGGCAGGAAATATCAGACACTCTATGTTGGCATTGAGTTACTTAAGTTATGTTGTAATCTGTGCTCGTTGTATAACCCTTTCTGGTGAGTCTGGGTAGACTTAGAGCAGAGCGTAAATCAAGATGGAAAATAGAATGGAAGGTAACAATTGGAGATACTGTGTAATGTTACCTTGGGGGAATATTCGTATCCTGTATTTGCCCCTACCAGAAGCTTCTGGAGGCGACATTAAACAAACATTCATCATAGGCCTTGGGAAGTGAACTGACCATTTCATTGGTCCCCCGTGGCTACACAGTAGCCAAAGACTAGGGAAAAAGCCCCACAATGATGGTGGTGGGACATTCCTGACACCGTTAAATTTGTTTCTCAAGGGAAACAACCTTATCTCTAGTTGAATGCTGGATTGTTAGTTCACAGGCCCATCACCTTTTAAATGAATGCAGGAACTTTCTCCTTATTGGTCTCCCAAATTCCATTCTTGTCCTCCTGGAACCTATTCTCAGGAGAAGTCAGAGTGATCTTTTAAAACAAATAAGTTCATATCTCACCCTGCTTAAAAGTCTGCCAATAGCATCCCATGATAGCAAGAATAAAATCCAAGCTCTTTCGAGTGGCCTGCAAGGCCTTACCTCTTCCGACCACTGCCTTTTTCTCCAGGCTCATGTTCTAGCACTTTCCTCTGCCCTCAGTCCACTCCAGCCACTCTGGACTTCTTGCTCTTCCTCCCGCTTGTTTCCGTTTTGAAGCCTTTATACTTGGTAGTCCCACTTCCTGGAATATTCTTCTCCAAGTCTTTGCTGGACTTATTCTTTCCTGTGAGGTTTGTACCACTTAATGTCACTCCCTTAGAGAGTCCCTTTCTGTCTCCAATATCTAAAAGAGCCACTGCCATCCTGTCACTTTCTATCACCTTAGCCTGCTTTATTTTCTTCATAGCACTGAGGAGCCATCTCTTCACTTATTCAACCAGGATTTGTATAGCTTGAAATCTGGAAAGAAAAAAAAAATCATTTCCTCTCACTCTCTGTAATAATCTCCCTAAAGAACTCTGATTGATGCTGTTTGGGTCATATGCCTAAACTGGGCTAAGTACTTTGCTTAAAGGGATAAAATTATGTGCCTACCCTTGTATTCAGGAAGTATAGTAATGAAATTGATGGCCCCATCATAATCACAGTATGAGGGAGAGGAAGCAGGACAGAAAAAATAAAAAAATAAATAAAACCAGATGTTTGCCATGATACAGTAAATATACTGTTACTCTGTAGAGGTGATGTAACTTTCCTAGAGGTAGCTGATCAGAAGTCACTCAAGGAGCACTTCATGACTTTTGATATGAACATGGCAATTTATAGTCAGGATTCTCCACTTTTATGTTTGGGTACTATCAAAAAGAAAACAAGCAAAATTAAATATAAAAACATACATTTCATTTTTGATAACACTTGGAGTCAGAAAATTTCTAAAGCTTGCCAAAGTGGTAGTGTTTACACAGAAGCTGTAGAGAAGGAAGTGGAGAACAGTGCAGAGTCAGAACATGATGGTGGAAGATTTCTGAATGCATATCTGAAATAGTGTTCACCAAATAACTTCATGAAGGGGATTATAACAGGGCCACAAACACTGAATTTATACAATAATCTAAAAAAATAAGAAGTAATTAGCACACATCTATGCAGAGAAGGCATAAAAATAAAGGACGAAACAAGCAAAAAATTCTAGTAACAAACCACTTGCCAGGTTAAAAAAAGTGTTGTCATGGAACAGACTAAATTTTAAACAAATATTTTGCTATAGAAATTTTTTAAGTGAATGAGGACAAAACAGAAGAGAAAGAATTTGGGGAATAGAAGAGAAATGATAGTAGCAGTTAAAGTAGCATAATTCAATACGAACGTAGGAAAAATAAAAGCATCAACAAATGAGGAAGGAGTTAGAAGGACCTCAAAAGTGAATAAAGGGCTTCCCTGGTGGCACGGTGGTTAAGAATCTGCCTGCCAATGCAGGGGACACGGGTTCAAGCCCTGGTCCAGGAGGATCCCACGTGCCGAGAAGCAACAAAGCCTGTGCACCACAGCTACTGACCCTACACTCTGGAGCCTGTGAGCCACAGCTACTGAAGCCCGCATGCCACAACTACTGAAGCCTGCAGGCCTAGAGCCCATGCTCCACAACAAGAGAAGCCACCACAATGGGGAGCCTGCGTACTGCAATGAAGAGTAGCCCCCACTCACCACAACTAGAGAAAGCCCACGTGCAGCAGCAAAGACCCAACTTAGCCAAAAATAAATAAATAAATTTATTTTTCAAAAAAGTGAATAAACATTGGAGAAAAAACAGTAATGGACACATAAGAGAAATGACAAAAATAAACAAAATACAATTGCAATAGTTAAAAAGAATTAGAGAGAAAATGTTGGTAATAGAAAATAGGAAAAGGAAATATACCATATGCATAATTGGAGTCTACAAAAGAGGTAAAATGGAATAGATCAAATATTGAAAGATACAATTCAAGAAAACATTTATAAAAAAAAGCACTTGAATATAAATATAAAGGGCAGGTCAGCTGTTATGGATATTCAACACCTGAATATTTTTAGTAAAGTTACTAGACTTAAAAAAATCCTTTGTGCAGCTGGGAAAAGATATCACTCAAATGGGAGAAAAACAAATCATTCTTCTCTCATAGATCTTAACGGCAATATTTAATGTCAGAAGTCACGTGATATACGTATATCAAATACTAAACCATGAAAATAGAGAATCCATCTTATTTTCAAGTGCCCATAAACCTTTCACAGACATCAATCATACTGGACAAGAAAGAAAATCTTAGTATACTCCGAAAAGTAAAATTAATATAGAAAACATTCCCTGATCACAATGCAGTGAAACTAGAAATTGACAAAAGCAACAAGAAAATGTACCCACCCAGGAAATTAGAAAGTTCTTAGCAACAACTTACTCAAAGAGAAAATTTAAAGATAAACATACCTTTATGACAAAGCCTAATAAGGGCTATCCCTGTATTAGTTTTTGCACTGCATAATAAATTATCACAAATTTAGCAACCTGAAAAAGCACACATTTACAATCTTATATTTTCCATGGGTCAGGAGCCCAGGCATGGCTTAATGGGGTTCTCTGCCATAAACATATCATCTATGATGCATTCTTAAATGGATGCCTGATTAGGGAAAAATCTGTTTCCAAGATCATTTAAGTTTTTGGTGGAATTCACTTCTTTGTGGCTGTAGAATTCATGGCAATTTGCCTTTACAAAGCCATCAATAGAGGACAAGACTCTAAAAAAATTTGTTAGAAAGATGGGGATTTATTTAAGGTAATGTAAATATGAGAGTTATATCCCATCACCTTTGCCATATTCTGTTGGTTAGAAGCAGGTCATGTATCCATCCCACAATCAAGGGAAGTTAACCATACAAGGACATCAACACTGGAAGTTCACTTAAAGTCTGTCTACTATATCCTCTGACAGAAAATTGTATGGCTCTCTCATATATGAATGTCACTGGAACTTTTGAATAAAACTTTTGAATAAAATATTGACAAAAAGAATATAGCAACATCCTAAAAGAAGAGAACATTATAATCTAGTGAAGATAACTCCAGAAATGCAAGGATGGTTCAATAATGTAAATCTATTATTGATATTATAATACATTGTATTCATTGATCTAAAAGAGAAAAATATTATTTCCATAGATTCTGAAAAGATATTTAACATAATTCAATATCCACTCTTATTTATTAAAAAAAAAACCAAAACTCAAGGTCTTAGTTAACATAACTTAATTGCTCCTTAACATGAGGGAGTATATCTTATGTAATAGCCAGCTAGATGATTCCCTCTAACTTAGGAAGAAGAAAGTACACTACAATTATTCAAAATTGTATTGGGGGTACCAGCCAATGTGAGTAAAATAGAGAAAGAAACCAGAGACATAAAAATTGGAAAGGAAGAAATAAAATGATTACCTTTTGTAAATGATATCAATATGTATCTGGAATGCCTAAGAGAGTTGACTGAAAGCTCTTACAAACAATAATAGAATCCAGTTAGATAACAGGGTAGAAAATAAATATAAACCAAGACCAAGCTCAACTCTTACATAAATAAGATGAATATGGCCCCTTGTGATTCAAGACTCAAGCTACTAGTGTTCCACCCTCTTCAAGCACCAGCATCTCAATCTCACTTCATGACTTGAAAGACTTTCCTTTGGTTCTCCACACTTGATGGTAGTTACCATAATGCTGCATGTTCAAGGCCACACTGTTTATGACACCATATCTCTGTTCTCTCAAACCAAGGCCCGCAATTCAATTCCCTCAGGAAGGCATCTCTGATTATGCTCAGCACATTCTCTGCATGCCACTATTCTGCATGCTCGCAACACCTGTGGTAGCAGTGTGTTGTGTCCTAATTTGTGTTTCCTTATATGTTGCTTGCTAAGTGGTGTATGCTTTTTTTGCCCAAATCAAGATTTTGAGAATCTTGTCTCTTCTATCTCCCACCATCCAGAGCACCTAGCTATAATAGTCTATACCAAAGTATTCAATAAATAGATCTTTTAAATGTTTAATCAGTTTTAAATATATGGAACATATTTCCATGTTTCAGACATTTCAAAAGATATAAAGGCATATAGTGAAGAGTCCTTCTTCCATCCTGTTCTCTATCTTCTCAGTTCCTATAACCTCCCAGGCAACATCTATCACTATTTTCTTGTTTATTTTTCCAGAAAAATTTTATGCCTGTGTAAGCCAATAGCTATAACTCCTCTCTTTTCTTATCTTTTTTATATAAATGGTAACACAATATATTCATTTCTCTCAACCTTGCTTTATACCTAAATGGTATATTCCAAATATCTTTCCCTTAATATATAGAGGGCTTCTTTAATTTTTAAATTACGCATTTCATTATTAGTATATACTATCATTTGCCTAACAACTACACTATTAGTAGACATTTATGTTGATTCCAATCTCTTCCTATTACTAATAGTGCCTTCCAATTGGCATATTAGATAGACATAAATTTGCATTAAAATTATAGATCGATAGATAGATAGATTCACGATGAAATTATAAAGTCATGACCTAGAATTACCTTGGCTCTCTAAGATAACTTTTCATATTAGTGTTCTAATTCATAATGTGTTCCTGGAGAAAGTCTCACTAAAAGCTATCTCCCGTATTCCCCACCCCTGCTTGCACTTCAATTGTAATAGGAAAACAACCATTTTCAACAAGGAGGGGAATCACTCAAGGGGAGAACTAGCTTTATTCCCTTAATTCAGGATTGTGAAAATAGATAAGATAGGGGACTTCCCTGGTGGCACAGTGGTTAAGAATCTGCCTGCCAATGCAGAGGACACAGGTTTGAGCCCTGGTCAGGGAAGATCCAACATGCCACGGAGCAACTAAGCCCATGCGTCACAAATACTGAGCCTGCGCTCTAGAGCCTGTGAGTCACAACTACTGAGCCTGTGATCTAGAGCCCGCGAGCTACAACTACTGAGCCCACGTACCACAACGACTGAAGCCCACACGCCTAGAGCCTGTGCTCCGCAACAAGAGAAGTCACCACAGTGAGAAGCCCGCGCACTGCAACGAAGAATAGCCCCCACTCACTGCAAGTAGAGAAAGCCTGTGCACAGCAACGAAGACCCAATGCAACCAAAAATAAATAAATAAATTTATTAAAAAAAAAAGATAAGGTAGCTGATTTCATCTCTTCCTATAAAAACTTCTTCAGCAAGGATGATATTTCTGGACACTTAGGCAGATGATTCATGTGCACTGAGGCAATCAAAATAACTACAGTTGTGGACCATATATCATCATATTGATTAAGAGCTTGGACTTTGGGAGAGAATGGATACATGTATATGTATGGTTGAGTCGCTTTGCTATGCACCTGAAACTATCACTACAGTGTTAATTGGATATACTCCAATATAAAATAAAAAGTTAAAAAAGGAAAAGAGCTTGGACTTTGAAACCAGACTAATTCCACCTCTGACTTTGGGCAACTTATCAACTTATTTGCATGGCAGATGAGTGCATCTGTAAAATGTGGATAATAATAGTCCCTATCCAGTATCTGAGAGCCACATTATATGTGTTAGTTATTATTATTCTTTTTTAGTAAACATTAGCCAATATGTACTCATCATTCATAATAAAAGCAAAATGCTTCCATTCTGCCTTCAGCCCCATAGAAGACACAGTTGAAGCAGACATGCTTAGAGTTTGTTCACATTGATGCCTAGAGCTATCAAACTTGATTAGGACCTATGAACCATTTGGGCAAGCTCACCAACCAGAAAGTGACATTTGCACCAATGCTTTTGCACAACCTTCATTTCTATATGCAGGCATAGGCAGAGGCTTACCTTTATGTGTTTCCCTAGACTCCTGATTGTTCTATTTACACATAGTGATCCGCAACTTACTTGCTTCACTGTAATCCTCCCTAAGGATACCACCTAAGCTGTGGGATTGCTTCAGCACAGAGAGTGATAAAGCAACAAAGTCACCAAGAACTATTAAAACTGAATTGAGGAGGGGTGGGATAGGGAGGCTGGGAGGGAGGGAGACGCAAGAGGGAAGAGATATGGGACATATGTATATGTATAACTGATTCACTTTGTTATAAAGCAGAAACTAACACACCATTGTAAAGCAATTATACTCCAATAAAGATGTAAAATAAATAAAAAATAACTGAATTGAAACTATGGTTTAAAATAACAACCAGAGAATTCAAGCAAAGTTAATATATATACATATATGTATATATCCCTCACTGTGCTAAACAGGGCCCATTGCAGAGCCCCCCCCCCCCCAATCTCCTCTCAAATCACCAATAACATCGAGTCCATTATACAACTAACCTTTCCCTGGGAGTCTGAAGCTAAAATTAGAGACAGGACTGAGGCCACTGCTGCTGGTAATGATTACATGTTAATATTGATTTATTTCACTGACTGGTTACTGCCCATCAATATAATGGTAGATAGATGGCATCTTTGCTGAAGCTAATAACTTTTAGATTTATTTATTTGTTCTCTGCAGAACTTCTTAGGAAACAAATCCCTCTTAACCCCCAAATAAAGCACAGTTTCTCAAATACAAATGCAATATGTGCTACCTTCCCTAATATACTTTTAAAACTGACTCTGAAGCATAGAAGAGAGTTTAACAACTCTGAGTGAAAGACTGAATAAATGTAGCTCTAAGACATAGGATTCTGACACACAGAATTTTCCATTTCTCGTTTCCAAAATGAAACTTTTATAAAGAAAACAAAAATGCTTCCTCTGCATGGGCTGTCTATTGGCATCTTGGAACCATTTCCACACCCTTCTTTGTTCTTTCCTGTAGCGCAGGAGCTGAAGGCCTGAAAACCACATTTCCCAGATGCCCTTTCCACCAGGCTCCTGTTTAAGGTCTGGGAATTGAGGTCCGTGTGTGAGATTTGCCTGGGAAAGAGAGGAAGAACCATCACTGCTCCGTCGCGGCCAGAAGGCATATGGACTTCAGCAGAGGGCCAGGAGACAGATGTGAGGATTTTGCCAGCGTTTCCTGGAAACCATGTACTTGAGAGCTACAGGCAGTGAAGTCATCAGCAGGTCATCTCCCTGAGATGCCCAACCTTCCTGATTTCCTGAACATTAGCAGCAACTTCTTTGGCCTTTGTGCAATCCACTCTTCCATTGGTTTTGTAAATCTCTGATCATTATATTAAATCCCTTCCCAACTGAACATCCTAGAGCAGTTTCTACTTTCCTTTCTAAATTCTCACTGATGCATGGTTGGTACCACATGTAAAAGCCAGCGGAGTCGTTTCCTGACTTTGGGCTGCAGCAACATTTCTTGCCTCACTTTAAGCATGTCTTCCTGTCCCGTGTGGTTTTACTCCTGAGAGATGGCCAATGGAATGGGAGTGCCGCCCAGGTGTGCCCCTCTTGCCTGACGCTTACCAACCTCCCAAAGGTGATTCTCCTTTCTTTTCCCACCAAAGAAGCTGAATGGAGCTGGCTCCTGAAGGAGGGCAGAAACCGGGAGGAAGAAAGTGCCCTTCTAATCAACTCTGGAGCAGAGTCCTGAATTCGGTCTTCTCGCCCATGCAAGCCTCAACAGCATGGGGAAGGTAACACTTCATTGTGAGAAGCCACTGAAATTTAGAGATTGTTCCAGCACCTGCCTTCTTCAGTTAGTACACAGTCTTTGAAAGCAGAAACTATATTCTACAACTTGTGTGTTTCCCATGGAGCCAAACATACATCTATGGAGAGAATAAACAGTCAATAAATGCTTGCTTTATGAATGAAGAGAAAGAGAGAGGAGGATACATATATTTAAGTAAGGGCAACTTAATAATTGGGTGATCACTGGAGGACGTAAGCTCTAATATACACTAGTGATCATTACGTCCATGTGTTTGAATGACAAAAATGTGCTAGCCTTCCAGACTGTGCTGAGGGCAAATGTTGGTTAATGTAACATAGAGGTTAAAAGCATGGATACTGAGTTCAGATTTGCTCTCCCATTTACTAGTTGATTATCTTGGAAAAAATACCTAAACTTCGGGGTTTGAGTTTCTTCATCCACCTGTTTCATCTGGGGATGAAAATCATAGTGTAACTGTTGTATAGGGTTGTTTTGTGGGTTCATGATCTCACACTTGTAGTGTACTGTGAAGGGTGCCTTGTACATCATACTGTATTTGTTAGTATTGAATATAGAAATTTGGAAAGGTATTCTAGCTTTTCATGTCTTTGGCCATGAAGCCGCCTTTGATTCTGCTTCTTTTCTTCAATTCTCCTTCTTCCTACAGTGATTGTCTTTGGCTGCCATAGATTCCTTTTGCATAGAACTCATAGAAAAAGTCCTCACGTTGACAGTTTCCAGATTTCTTCTGGTTTGTGAAAATTCCTAATTTGCTCCCAGGTTCGTCTATCATCTCACACATCATTGTTGCATTCTGACTACATTAATGTCCCAGTTAACAGTAAGTGTCCCTTTTCATTCTCAACAACTTTAAAAATTAGGTTTTATTTTTCTAGTATGATTTTTAAGGACTTTATGAAAATATTTAAGAAATTTTGAGTTTTTAACCTCAATACACTGAGTGTTGTGCCGCGAATCCTTCTTTCCGTTTGTATTTTGTTACGTGACGCCCTGCTTATCGCCTTGCTTTTTACTCTTTCTCTCAATTATATGTTGTGACATTATCTATAACCTGTTTGCCCACTGTCACATTATTCATGACACCCTCAGTTTTTTGTCCCCTTTAGGTAATTCTGGATGCCAATTCAGTGACTTTTAATGTCATTCGGTTTGCCTGTCCTCGTCCTTTCATTCCTCCCCCCTGCAGGAATTAGAGATAGTGAACAGGTCTACTACTCAATATCATGACAATCTGCAATTAAATATCACTTCTCCCTTCACCCCACCCACCCGATACCGTCATATAAAGTCCCAGATGTCAGGAGAGTGGAGGGAACCCCCTCAAGAACATGGTACGCCTCTCCATCCTTCTTACTTTTCAAATAGAGTGACGGACACATACATAAGACCCTCAAGGCAAATGTCATGGCCTTCCTTTTTGATTAGGAAGGATCCTTGGTTGAATTTTGTCATTGTTTATTCCTGATTTCAAAAGAAGAAGAAAGGATAATAGCTCATGGGGAAGAAACCGACATTCAGTACCTTGTATGCAAGGTACTTGGCAGAATTACTAAGTAGACCCTTTACAAGTTATCAATGCTTTCTTAAAAATTATATATTAAATGAGCATTTGTTAAATGTATCTGGGCCTTGCAATGGCTTGGTGCTGCCTTCAAGGGCCCTAGTGTCTGTTAGTAGCTGGGGGAGTTGAGTCACAGAGAAGGGTTGGGGGTGGGTAGGGGTAAGTCTACGGGTACACAGTGGAAGACTTTTTGTGGTATTGGTGTTCATTAAGGCTACCTTAAGTGGAACAAACTAGACCCCAAACAGGGAGCCACTGTGTGGATGCCTCTGACCTCTGCAACGCTTTAACATCACTGCAGTTTGTTTTCAAATCTCTCCCTGTCATCCCTTTGGCAACACCATTTTGCCCCCTTTATCATTCCCCGATGCTCCCCTGCTTCCACTGGTCAATTTCAGCATCCTCCCTGGCCGCACCTGTCCTGACTGGTCCGCAAGGCCACATGCTCTAAGTCTCTCTCCCCTCACCTCCCCTCATTCCACACATCAAGCTTTTCTTATCCTCTCAGCTTCTTACTCAATTATTAGTTCCTTGAGAAACAGAACTAGATCTATCTATATCTGGGCATACAGGCCAGAGATCTCATACAGGAACACAGCACAGTACAAGGTACAACATATGTGTGTAGGGAGAAACGATTTTGACTCTGTCTCTCAGGATCTTGCTGACTTACAGGCTGACTGATAAATTGTTCATGGGTAAAAATGCAATGATGCTTTAGCCTTCTTAGAAAATAATTTTATTAGGAAAGTGAACATGCTCATTTTGAAAACTTTATCAAAGCAGAAGTATATGAAGCTGTGACTCTCTTTCCTTTTAACCCTCTAGCACTCTGCCCAGAGAGGCCCATTATTGATATGTGTTCTTCTAAATATGTTATATGCACATACAATCACACAAACACATTTATAATATATGAGAAGCTTTATAATAAAGATTTCTATGTATGTATCTCTATACCCATCTTTATTTTAACAACGGTGGAAAGGTGAATGGCAGTCTTGCCCACATTTTTCGACAGTGAATACTGAACTTGATGTTTCCTTATGACTCAGGCTTATCTACATGAACACCTATCACCATACACCATCCTGTGATGTCTTCCCAAACTGCTGAGTCGGTAAATTTCTTCTTCTGGTAGTGAGAGAGCACAATATTTTTCCTGTGCCTGGTTTTAGCATGTCTCTGACTCCTGCTTCGCTGTCAGGTATTGCTTTTTGTTGCTATTGGTCTGCTTGCTTCTTTCCTCCTAATTTGCCACCCCTGGTTTATTAACGTTTGCAAATTTGATTACCAGGCTTGCTAGCAATGTGCATAAAGTGAGGGCAGAGAAATTCTGAAAGAGGACTTCAGAGGGTCTTCTTGAGATGTGTGTACCTCTGGTCATGAGCTCTGTGATTTTAGAGTTACCTGCAGAAGAGTCCCATGACAGGCTGCTGACAGATTAGACCAGCCAAGACAACCAAGACCATCTTGACAAGTGTTCCTAGCGCAGGGCTTCGTTCTGAATTGGGGAGTGTCTCTAGCTGGCAGAGACACAAAGAATTCAACTGACCGGGAAAAAAAAAACCCAACAACTTACAAAAACAACAACAGAAAGAAATTTTCTGCCTAATAGCTACAGGGTTGCTTAAATGTGAAGTCATATGAATTGTGAGGGTAACTAAGAACCATCAGAAGAACCATCATCAGTCTCAACATTCAGACATATTAAATGCAAAAGAAAATACAGGGGTGGGGGCAGAGGGAGAAAGCTCTGTCACTTTGAGTTGCCTCATTTTTTTAATGGAAAAATTGTTACAAATGGGTTCTTCAGCATATGTTATTAATTTCATTATCCTGGCTTCTTGCCAGCTAAGCATCAAGCCCTGGTTTCTGTGATTTCAGTTGCAACCAGTAAAACTCATGTGGGCATTAACAGAAACAGACAACAGAACTTTTTTTCCCCAAATCAACTCCAAGTGACTATTTTAAAGGCTTTTAGTTTATAAAACTACTTGGAACATTTGTTTTTGTTGATGAGAAAATTATGCTTTCCTAAAATATGGTATTCCCAGCCTATACCAACTTTATATGAAGAACCTTGAATGAATTATTTATACTTACAGGTAAAAAAATAATTAAGTAATGTTTTAAAATGTATAATATTTTATAAGTGCTCATATAATTTTTCTTTTTCTTTTTTACTGTAGTACATAGTTTTTTTAAAAAATAATGAAAACTATGAGAACAAAAATGCTTTTCTTCTAGATGAAATTGTGATTAAGCTTTACAAACAGAATGGCAAATTTAGTATCAAAATTTTACCATGAAGCATCTTTATCTTTTGAGATAATATGAAAAGTCATCATTCACACACACACAAAAAATACACTGGGAAATACACACACAAAAAATACACTTCCCTCATCTTTAAGCTAACATTTATTGAATGTCAGTTATAAGTCAGGTACTTTAATAATACCATTTGCTGTTTATCCAGCATTCATTATGTACCAAGCAATGTAGCAAGTGTTTATGTATAGTCCTTTTTAAGAAATCCCTACAAAACTTTGATCCAGATATTTCCACCCCCAACTGTAAATGAGAAACTAAAATCAGAGAGAGTAAGTATGTCTCGCCCAAGGTCACATTGTTAATAAATGCGAATGGGTAGTTCAAATCCATGGGGACATGTGACTCTAAAAGCCAGAGTAACCACCTGTCCCAGGTTGCCTGAAACTGAGGATTTGCACTGGGTGAAGGATTTGGGGTCCTATAACTGGAAAATTCCTAGGTGACCTGAGAGGAGTTGGTTATCCAACTAGAAATTGTCATTCTACCTGCCATGGTGGCCCTTATCTTGGTCGGCTCAGCCCCTCATGCTCTCTCAGTTCAGAGCCCATCCACTGCCTGAATTTTGCATTATTACTTTTTTTTAATCCTAAGCAGTAGTCCTCATACTACTTTACAGTTTTAATGTTTTAAATGCTCCTAAGAACACAGGACACTTGAAATTGATATATCCATTCTACACATACATTCATTCATTTATTCAATAACTATTTATTGAATGCCCTCCAGGGACCAGGCACAGGCAAACACAACAGAGTCTTATTGTTGTGGAGCATACATTGACCTGAAGGGGGAAAAGATAAGAAACAAATAAGTCTATTTTAATCTGCTGGTGATCGAGTGTGTGAAGCAGGGTGAGGAAAATAGAATTGGTCATGATTTGTTATTGCACATGTTGTAGTCAGGGAAGGTGTGAGTAGTACTGAGGCAGGAGGGAGCTTGGCATGAAGGCCCTGGGGCTGGACCTGAGAAAGTAAAGGCGAGTGTTCCATCAGATAAGGCCTCCTTAAGGCTGTGCTAAGAAAATTACTGGGAGGCCATTGGGTGGGAATGTGAAGTCCCTCGTTTTTTCCCTCTTTCCCCTTCTCAATCCAGAAAGGATAAAAACAGACTGCACAATTTGGAAAATGCTTCCCTGAAAACTCTTACTTTGCAATTTGGCCCTGGTGGCCAGCATCACGTTAAGTGTTAGTACTGGGTTCATATAAAAAACTGCAAGGCAATGAAAAAGTATTATGTCTAAAGTCCCATGTTCCTGAATTTTATCATGATTCACAGTGTATGGCTTGAGATTGGTGAAACTCAATCATACAGTTTGAAGATTTCTTGGGACACTAAATCAAATTACACATCTATTGGCAGTAAGTTCTCTCAGGTTTCTTGGGTCCTATGGTCTTAGTTGTGTGAACATAGCAATAACAATGATGATAGCCACGTGAATGCCTTCCATTTCAGTAGTGATTTACAGTTCTCAATGCCCTTTTCTTAGCATTATAATTTATTCCTTTCAAAACCCAGTGGGGTAGGCAGGGAGCATATCAACAATACCATCTTATACATGATGAGATTGAGGTCCGCAAATTTAAAGTTAGATGACTTGTTGGAAGTCGTATTTGTAGAAGGTAGTGGAGCCGGAATTAAAGCACAGACCTTATTCTTAGTTCAGTGGTTCCACGTATGGCCTGCATGTCAATTTGAAGTGATGACACTATTGGAAAGTGTACACTCAGGGAAAAGTGTCAAGTCGATAAGCACTGTCTCCGTTGGCGATATCAATCACCATTTCACTGTAAAGCCAAAGTACCTCAATCCATCCTTCCGCATGGAGTTGGTTTCCATGCTTATCTTGGAAATTCTTTTCATGGTCTGAAAGGTGAGAGGGCAAGTCAGGGTTCTTAATCTCATCGTGTCACTCACCTTCCTTCGGATCATCTTCAGATTCCCATTACCCTTCCTTCCAGAGCATCTATTTAAGTTCCCTGAAAGTGGACCTAACAGCCCTTTTTTCTCCTATTCCCACACAGGAAAAAGGAAAACACTAGATATTTCAAACACGTTGGTCTCTATGGAGAAAAGCATATTATTCTCGTTTTTCCCCCCAGGATCTCCCCCTTTATCTACATGCTCAAATCTCACTTATCCTTAAAAAAACATCTATTTGATTCTCACCCTTCTTCAAATTACTTCCCAATCTCTCTGATTTTCACACCCCTCTTTCTTTCAGAAATGGTATTCTCTGATTTCTTTCTTCCTCACCCTGTGCTCCCTTTAATCAATCATTAAATATTGTAATTTTTGCTGTTCAAATTGCTTTACTCCTCTCCATCCTTTGAGGCTGTCCAAGTTTCAGCCTTTTTATCTTTTTCGTCGAACTCAGCTTCTCACTGGTACTCCTGTCACCAGTTTCTTCCTCATTTCATCTGTCCTCACATTGCTGCACAATGATCTTCCCAGTCCAAACAGATCGTGACCGTCTCCATTGCAAAGAAACCTCTTTAACTCTCCATGACCTGCAATATGTAACCTGAATTCCTTAGCTTGGCACACAAGACTCCTCACAAGCTGATCCAAACCTCCTTTTCAAGCTTTATTTCCTGCCTCAATCATTCTTCCTCCTTTCATGGCTCCATGCAGGTGCAAATGCTCTTCCCTCTGCCTGGTAAATGCTCATTCATCCTCTAACACCCAGCTCAAGGGTCACCATCTCCCATCCCCCTGTGGGATTCCAAAGTATTTTGATTATACCCCCTTTCAGCAGTTCTTGCCATATGGCATGACCATTTTTCCTTTTATGTATTCTTTTCCCTGACGATGCTGTGTTGGACTCATTGCCTGGCACACAGTAGGTTCTTCATAAACTTTTCAGTCAATATTGATATGAATAAAGAAATGCATGAATGGAGTGAGTGAACTAGGGAAATGTATTGCATAAATATCAGCCTATATGCCCTTTGTTCAACACAAGGGAAAAAAAAGTTCAACTTTACAATCAATAACTTACATGAAAGTGTGTGCTGTATTTCCTAAGAGTATTTCAACTACTGTCGCTTTAACAGCTGTCATATATGTAAATATTGCAATAAATTTAAGCTTGCAGTTTTATGGCATGAAAGTGAAAATGAAAAATTCCAGTGAAACACTAGACTGCAGCAGTATCAGAGGCTAACGTTAAAGATCATATCACAAGATGTAAAGCCATATAAAGTAGTGAACCTTTTTTGACCTCTGACAAAAATGCACCATTAAGGGACTAGTAACTCATAGTTTTTATAATTAAAAGATAGTATATCATGAACTGTGAATTTTAGTTAATTCTCTATTAAAATAAGAGCAATAAAATAAAATATCCAATAATATGTGAATTGTTATTTCGCTCTATTTTTTTTTAAGACTTTTTTTTTTTTTTTTAAACCCCACATTTGTTTGTTTATTTTTGGCTGTGTTGGGTCTTCGTTTCTGTGTGAGGGCTTTCTCTAGTTGTGGCAAGCGGGGACCACTCTTCATCGCAGTGCACGGGCCTCTCACTATCGTGGCCTCTCTTGTTGCAGAGCACAGGCTCCATACGTGCAGGCTCAGTAGTTGTGGCTCACGGGCCTAGTTGCTCCGCGGCATGTGGGATCTTCCCAGACCAGAGCTCGAACCCATGTCCCCTGCATTAGCAGGCAGATTCTCAACCACTGCGCCACCAGGGAAGCCCGCTCTATTCTTTTGTATTTTCTAATTTGTCTGTAACAGGCACACATTATTTTAATAATGGGACAACAAAATAAAAAATAGCATACTTACTTATCTGTAGGCCAAAGAAAAGTTAAATTAATCAATGGCTAGATGTAATTTTTAGCTGCTTATATTAGATATTTCTTTGGATTTATTACATTTAAAAATTTAACTTTTGTTAAAAGACAATTTGGTTTGTTGTAATTTTGTTTATTTTAAAATTATTTTTATTTGTGATGGTAACTTTACCACATAGAAAATACAATTATTGAGATTTGTTTCTAGATTCCTTTTCTAGATTTCTTTGATCTGCCTTTGGTCTTTTACTTAGGCCACTCTGCCTTGTTATCTTCACAACATTAAGGATCTTATCTATCCACATAGAAAGATTACTATTCTTTATTAAAATTAAAGAGTATGGTAAAGAGGTTAAAAGACAAGGTTGGTTAGGTCAAGACTACAGAGGAAATTTTAGATAAATGCCTGATTTCTGGATCCAAGGCCAAAATGCCAATCTCTCCATTGCCCACTCCTATACAATTGAACATTCTCTTTCTTACTACACACATATGCTTCATGATAAAAAAGATTTTGTCTTCTTTCAACTCGTAATTGTGCATGTAGATTTAGATCACTTGCATAAATTTTTGACTTTGCCTCTATAACATAGTGTGCCTGGAAAATTCATTTTAGCTTTCATTTAAAAGGTAAAGGAAGCATCATATATCTTATAATACAGGAGGGAGATTACCAAAGGGAAAAGGAAAATGATCAAATTAAGGTAATCTCATAACCCTCTTCTTTAAACCGAGGGCTAAACTAAAGTTAAAAGCGTTCAGATTCGCAAGTCAACTCTCCTCCTATCCTGGATAGTTAAAGGTTGCATGTTCCTCATATAAAGCTGGCTTCTCGAAGGAAACCACAGTGAATCTATTATGTGAGAGCTCTTATTTCAGGATGTTGCTGCTAGAATCCCTTAGAGTTTTTCCTGTAACCTTGAGCTGTCCCTCTAGACGTCATTCACCAGTCACACACAACTATATATAATCATACATTACAAAGTGAAACATTTTTAAATTTTCATTTAGATTATTAAACAGTATTTTGTCAAAAATATTTTTAGGAATTCTTCCCTCTAAACTTTAGAGTTATTGGTTTTATTTATGATTGTATGGAACAACTACAATTCTTAAGAGAATTTTCAATGAACTTCAGCTTTGGCCATTCTGTCACGGGGCTAGCACAACTATTTGACTGTTGTTTGATTATTTATAAAGGGCTGGACTGCAGTCTGTGAGTTTGTCACTGCATTTTTTTCTTTTTTATTGAATGCTTTGGAAATATAAGAACAAAAATACAGCATGGAAATCAGGGAAAATGTAGTATCTGAGGAAAATATGGGAGTTTTAAATCTTACTAGTCCCCAAACGTGAATTTACTTATAACCTATTTCCTTCTCATTTGTGCAAAATTACTTCCTGGCCCTTAACTAAAGATTCGACTTTAGGATATGCTTCACAGGGACATAAATACTGGAATTCTTCAGGAAAACAAAATCCGTTCTCAAGTGGAATTAAAATTATATTAATTCATTGAGTAATGACCATCCTCTTTTTTCCTCTACTCTTACAGTAGTGCAATTAATTGCTACTCTTTTAATCTGAGAAATGTTGCCTCCACTTGTTTGATCATATTTTGTGATCACATAGTATAATCTTTATGCCTGCCTGTCAAATGCAGATTATTTAGTGTGTTGTCAGTCCATGTTGAGATGTTGAACTTTAAGAACAACGGTGAGCCAAGGAATGGTTTTAATATATGCAGTTTAAAAATGTCATGTTTGTGGGGGCAAAATGGATTGAGGGAGACAAATTGGAGACAGGAAGGTTATTGCAATAATCTATATTTTTTGTTTGTTTTTTATAAATTTATTTACTTATTTATATTTGGCTGTGTTGGGTCTTCGCTGCTGCTCATGGGCTTTCTCTAGTTGTGGCGAGCGGGGGGTACTCTTGGTTGCGGTGCGTGGGCTTCTCATTGCAGTGGCTTCTCTTGCTGTGGAGCACAGGCTCCAGGAGCGCAGGCTTCAGTAGTTGTGGCACACGGGCGTAGTTGCTCTGCGGCATGTGGGATCTTCCAGGACCAGGGCTCAAACCTGTGTTCCCTGCATTGGCAGGCGGATTCTTAACCACTGCGCCACCAGGGAAGTCCCACTGCAATAATCTAGATGGGGGATTATGGTGGTTTGAGCTGGGGCAGTGTCGCTGTCCAGCACACAGTGGGACATACAGGATTGCTCCTTGTAGGAAACTCTGCAGAAAGTGGAAATATTCAGAGTCATCTGCATAGAGGTGGTGACTGAAGTCGAAGTTGTAGAAGTAGAAGAGTTTTCCAAGGAAAAGAGAAGAGGGCTAAGAACAGAATCATAGGGAACGCTGACTTTGAAGGGAAGGGTCAGGAAGAGGCCTGAGATCAAGAGCAGGCAAAGTACTGAAAGGAATCAAGTACTGACTAAGGGACCAAGTACTGACGCGTTGACCAAGACGAACTCTTTAGAATTCTCTTTGACAAACTTGCCTGCTGGTAGCATAGGCATCTTTTCTTGCATCATATTACATACCTGTGAATTCTTCATGAAATGAGTACAGATTAATTTGATCTTGCGTATCTCATCTTAAACTGGCAGAAGTTGAATTCAGTATAATTGTACTATACAGTATAAGTAGAAAAAAGGAGACTAAAGATTGGAAATTTAAAAAGTAATAATTAAGATGACGGGATGCAGGAGGAGATAGTAGCAGAAAAAAAAGTATAGTCTTAACGATTGAGATGAGGGATACTAAACATACTCTCTGGAGTTTTTTCAAGATGGCAGCTGTAAAGAATGAGCTTTCCCTGACCTCCCAGCTGAGACAGATTACATGCTCTCAGATACTGCATGATTTCCCTTTGTAGCACTCCTCAAAATTGGAATAAAATGTAATTATATAATTCGTTAATTAAAGTCTGCCCTCTTCCCAGGCTGGAATATAAGCATCTGGAAGTCAAGGACTGAATCTGTATCTGGTAGGTGAAGCAAGATCATTAAATAGTTCTTGACTAAATGAGGCAGGGAACAAAGATCCATATGAAAAGTGCTGAAAGAGAACATCTGAGATGAGGGGAGATGGGATTCAGAGAGATGCAGGAGTCAACAACTGTCAAAACTCAAAAAAGTTTTGACACTAATCAGAGGGTGGCCATATGTCAAGGTTTGCCTACCGCATTCCTAGTTGACACCTGTTATCCTAGTGTAATTGTTAAAATCCCCATTTCATTTTCAAAAGTGTTCCAGTTTTTGTGATAAATAATATCGTCACCTTGACTAGATATTTGACTGAAACATCACACAAAGAAAAAATTATGTGCATATATATATATAAAATAATATGACTATATATGCATTTCATTCAAGGTGAAAGTTTATGGTAAGTAAAATATGATAAATAGAAACTACATAACAAACCAACCGTTTATAAAATTTAAGATGGCCTGGATTTCATCGATCATTTCTTTATTTGGCTCCCTGTCACCATTATTTTATTTCAAGAATATAAAATTGCTCAGAAAGTCCTGATTTCATTTTCCAAAATCCTATTTTCCCCATGACACAATGGAATTTTTAGGAGCCTAACTCTGTTTTTAATGGAAGTCACCACCACACTCTTCTGCTCCTTCAAACAGCTGTGTGTAAACTCCAGTCTTGAACACCACCCCCCCTAAATTTGCAAAGCCTTTGGAATCCTTTGGATCAAAACATCTTTTAACTGTGCATTTCTATTCTTAATTTGGACGTGAATTTGAAAGTTTCCCTGGTGGGTGGAATTGAATTGCACTGCTGATTTTATTAAGCTGATCAAACTTCGGTATCCTGTAGTAATTCTTTTCTATCTACTGTTCAGGATAAACAGATGCTCAAACTAATCCCAGAAAATACCAAGTAATAACTTTTCATTTCAGTGCAGGCCATGACAGGCACAGGTGAGGAGAGCGAACCATTCACAGTCTGTCCTGCTGCTCAAACAGCCAGCGATCTCTCTAGAATCTCGTGATTATTACTGCAACAGATGCCCCAGTTTGGGAAATAGTTGAAATTTTTCCTTGTCTGGAGAAGCTATAAACTTATCTTATTCATTTTGTATCCTGGTACATAGTAGTTGCTCATTATAAAATATTGAATAATGATCAATGAACATATTCCTTGGCATTGTTTTCAGTTTTGTTTAGCAAGTTTTTTACACAATTTAACTAAATTTATATAGCGTGGCACGCAGAGAGCCTTTTAAAATATTTATTGAAAACAATTTTTTTTAAATAAAATATTTATTGAACTGATAAGATATTATTCACCTATTTCCCCTTAAAAGGATTTGAGAGGCCTTATAATGAAAGTCATTTATCGACTGTTTTAAGAATTAAGTGAGGTTATATTTTTGAAAATTGTTCTTGGTGTGACAGGTTTTCATAATTATCATATAATAATAGTAATAATAATTATTATTATCATGGTCATCATTCCAACACTTAAAGATGAAAAATCACATAGTAAAAGAGTTGGGCAGAGGTCATCATACCAACATAATAAAGAAATAACTCAGAGCCATCCTCAAAATACTTGAGCAGATTTCAGTCCTAGTATTTCTGGGATCCTTGTTTACTGAGTATGATGCCTTAAACTACTGTGGATCAGGGTTCTCTCATTTCTGTTCCTGGTTCTATTAACTCACTAATTGTGTGAATACAGAGAAGCCACTTAACTTGCTCAGTCTCATATTTTTATTTATAAAATGCTACCATTATCTGCTCCTCTTTGATCCCATAAGACCTTATAGTTACCTCTGTTATCAGAGCTGAGATATAGCAGGTGCTGGTCTAAACTTCTTACATGTATTAACTCATTTAATCTTCACAAATGCTATGTAAGTTTTCCCCATTTCCTCCTGTTCTCCCTTCCTTTTTTCCTTCTTCCTTTCCTCTCCTTCTTCTTTCTGTATCAAATTTATGCCCTTTCCAAAGCCATACATTTATTAAGAAACAGAGCCGGGATTTGAACTCAAGCAACTTGGTGCCAAAATCCAAACTCTAACCACTATTTTCCATCTTATTTTATTTTATTTCATTTTAATTAATTGGCTACATATGTCTCTTCACCACTAGAATTTGATCTCCTTAGGGCCAAGCACCATATTTTATTAATCTTTTATCTTCCTCATCCTCAAGTATTTTGTTGGTACCTGGCACATTGCACATATGCCATCAGTATTTGTCAAATGTGTACATGAATACTTGCCTGCTATTTCGAAGCAATATAACTCCTGTGATTAGATTATGTTATGTTGCAATGATGAGGGAATTTTGCAGTTGAATTAAGGCCCTAAATCAGTTGACTTTGAGCTAATCAAAAGAGAGATTGACTTAGGAAGCCCTGACTTAATCAGGTGAGCTTTTTAAGAGACTCAAAGCAGCAACAAAGTTCCTATTGGCCTTAAGGAGTAACTACCAGGATATGCAGAAGAATTATATGACAGGAAATGGTAGATGGTCTCTAGGAGCTGAGGGCCTCTGTTCTATGTCACAGGTACTGAATTCTGCCACAACTAGTGAGCTTGGAAGACAACCTTGAGCCTTAGACAAAATCATAGCCATGTCTGACACCTTGATTTTAGCCTGGTGAGACCCTGGCTAGAGGATTTAGCTAAATCCCATGGCCAGACTCCTGACCCATGGAAACTGTGCCATAATAAATGTGTATATTGCTTTTAGCTGCTGGGTTTGTCATAATTTGTTGTGAACAAAAATAAACACATCCAGGGCACTCTAGTTTAACTAGAGTTAGAGTTTCAGTTTTGTTGAATTCCTAGAGTTTGCATGCTACAGTGATGGAAAACATGAAGACAGAAAGGAAAGGGCTACAAGCGATGCAACTGAAGTAAAACCTTGTGTTGAAAATCTGTTCATATTTCTTCTACACATAACTTTGCTTTGGATGTCAAGTGCTGGGAATTCAGTTGTTCCTCCTCCCCGGTACTTGACACCCATCATCACTGGTCTGTACAAGTTTCGCTCTTGTTTTATTTTTTCCCTCTTTATTCCCCCCTTTCCCCTCCTTTCCACTGGCACCCTCTTTAATGTTCTGATGTGTCTTTGGCTATGTAATGACCCTCCTAAAATACAGTGTTACTGAGCTCCTTTATGTGTGCGACCTTGCTTTATATAAATGGTACTGTGTCATAGCTCTCATTCTAGTTCTAATTTTATTCTCTTAAGTTTGTGAGTTTAAGGTCTAGCCACCTGGATCCTATTCATATTTTGTTTCTTACTGCTGAAAACACAACTACCACTGATCTATTTCCCTAGTCTGGAGGCCTCCTGGTAGCTTCCAACTCTTCTCCCACCCACAATATTATGACAAACCTCTTCAAATATGCCTGCATATCGATGTGTGCTAGAGAAAGACTCCAGTGTTATTGATGGATCACAGGGAATGTAATTGGTTTTTACAGAGTGCTGTCAGTTTGCTCTCCAGAATGGCTAGTTTACATCCCAGTGGTGCATGAGAGTCCTACTTCCCCATAATCTTACCAAAACTTAGTATCGTATGATTTCCTACCTTATTTAATATGACGGGTGTAAAATCTTATCTCATTAGTCTTTTGAGTTTCCCCTTCTGCGCTGTGCCAGTTCATTTACTTTGCCTTTCTCTCTCTCTTTCTCCTTCTGTCTTCCTTCCTTCCTTCCTTCCCCTTTTTCTCCTTCTCTCTCCCTTTCCTTCCCTCCCTCCCTTCTTATCTCCTTCCCTCCCTCTCTCCCTTCATTTCTTGTTCTTCTTTCTCTTTTCTTACTGATTTGCAGAAGTTTCCTATGCATCCAAATATTAATCTATTCTTCTAGGTATTATAATTATCTTTTCTAAACCTATCACCTGTTTCATCCTTAATTTTGATGTGCTGATTTTTTTCCCTATGATTTGAGACTTTGAGGTCTTTTGTAAAGTGTTCCGCACCCCAGTATCATGACAATTTTGTCCTTTCACATTTAGTTATTTATTCAATTTGGAATTTATTTTTATATATGATGTAAGACACCAACTTTTGTTTCTCTCTGTAATGAACTAATTACTCCTAACCCATTCCATTAGCAAACTATTCTATCCCCACACATTTTTGGCACCAGTTTTTAATCCTATATCCACTACAGTTAAGCACAGATTAACTTCTGTTATTATTGTTCTGTTTGTTTCTGTGCTAGTGCCACACTAATTTTTCAAAAAATTAATAACTATGTAACAAGTGTTAAGTCTGGGTCCCTAAGAAGCAGATGCCAAAATGGGGGAGGGGCTGGAAGTTGGGAGAGCCATCAGACCATAATGCCAGTTTGACCTCAAGTGTAGAAGAGAGGGAAGGAAAGAGAGAGGTTGGGAGAAAAGTTTTTAAGCTGCCACGCAGTTCTAAGGAGGGTTCAGCAAGGCTATTAGAGAGTCCTGGAGCCAACATTGGCCATCAGAAGCATTCCATGTCTCTCTGTAATGGGCTTGTCCTAGTATCCCTACTTTCTTAGTCAATTCAGGCGGTTATACCAAATATAGAATAGACTGGGTAGATTAAACAACAAACATTTTTTTCTCACAGTTCTGGAGTCTGGGATGCTAGCAGATCTGGTGTCTGCTAAGGAAGCAAGCTTTCTTTTGTCTCTTCTTATAAGAACACTAATCCCATTCATGAGGGCTCTGCCTTCATGATGTAATTACCACCCAAAAGTCTCACATCCATATACCATCACGTCGCGGATTAAGCTCATCTTGTGAATTTTTGGGTACACAAACGTTCAGTCCATTGCACCTGCCATGCTTAATACTTGACTGGAAGCAAGAGAGCTCTTGGACACAAGCACAAGCACGGTAGTGGATTTCAGAGTGCAGCAGCCGGGAGCTGGGTCAGTCACGTTCACTGATCCTCTCGTTACCAACCACAGACCTCATGTGGATTCAAAAGTGAGTCTTCAAGACTGACTTAGCGATTCTCAGATAGCTGTTTTTTCAAATAAATTTTAATGAGTTTGTAAAGTTCTTCAAAATAACCTAGTGGAGTTTATATTGGAATTGTATTGAACTTTTAGATTAATCTGGGGAGAATTTATATCTTTAAAATGTTAAACTTTCCCATTCACAAACATATCATACCACTTTATTTATTTGGGTGTTCTTTTAGGTAGTTTAGTAGATTTTAAAATTTTCTCTATACAAGCCTTGTGGTTAACTTTTAGAAAATTTAGAAGACTGATTGCTGTTGCCAAGACTATTCATCATTTATTTATATGGTTTATTACTCAACATATAACTGTTACTTTTTTTGTGTATTACACATAAGAAACAATCAATTTTTTGGTTCAAACTCTGTCCTTATGATTTTCATCTCCACCATTTAAGTGGAAAAGCCTCTTTTAAAAAAATAATCTTGTTAATATACTTTCTCTAACCTACCTTCAAGCGTTTATGAATGTGTGAAATGAGCGGAAGCATCTTGTAAATGGAAATGTGTTAAATAGACTAGAGTTTTCAGAGTCCAGAAGACACTGGGTACTCAAGAAATGCTTGTGGGCTGTAGGTGGAAGAGAATATTAGTATATTAGTGTAGTATATTTGCATTTTCTGACCCCCAAACTCTCTAGTCCTTCTTCAACTACATATTGGACATGCCCACTTGAATTCCTCAGATTCAATATCCAGCATGATATTCCTGTAAGTGAGTAGTGCCCTATTCTAACTAATTTGCCACAGTAATTTACATTTAATAGGAGCTTCTACGTACATGAATGTTATCTGTCTCCTAGGACATATCTCACCTTTACAAACGAAGCATAAGAATATCTTTTTTGTGTAGGTTCAAATAAATATCTCTGATAGTGCCTTCAAATATAACTCCCAATCTAATGAAGTATACCATCATGTACCTGCCGCAGACTCAGGGACAATAAAGCTGAAAGTGAAGAAGGAAGCCAGGTAGATCTCTGATCAGGGCAAATCATGACTTTGAGGTACTAAAAATATGCCTTTTAAGTGTAACACAGGAAATATGTTTCTTTAAAATTCATAGAGCTTCTCCATTTCTTTTAATTTTATTAATTTATTAACATGTTTTCCAAACTAATTTATGCATATCAATAAAATTATTTTGAAATATGTATAATCACTAAGTAACAACAGCCTCCCATCTAAATCTTAATGCAAAAATTGATGTTTTCTGGTTCCCTCTACTGTTAATTTGACATAATACGTCTATCTGTTTTTTGTGTTTTTTTTTAACATCTTTATTGAGGTATAATTGCTTTACAATGGTGTGTTAGTTTCTGCTTTATAACAAAGTGAATCAGTTATACATATACATATGTTCCCATATCTCTTCCCTCTTGCATCTCCCTCCCTCCCACCTTCCCTATCCCACCCCTCCAGGTGGTCACAAAGCACCGAGCAGATATCCCTGTGCCATGCGGCTGCTTCCCACTAGCTATCTACCTTACGTTTGTTAGTGTATATATGTCCATGCCTCTCTCTTGCCCTGTCACAGCTCGTCTATCTGTTTTTATCACTGACTTTAGTTGTTTTTCTAGGTTCTGGAGACATTCAATTTTCATTCCACACCCCCCTAAAATATTTCCCCATGAGTTTTAGGCCATCTATTGGCCACTTTCCCTCAGCTCAGTAAAGACTCAGGAACAGTGTCTGCCTAATCCCCTATCACCATATAAATAGGCAATAAAGAATTTACAGCAAGGGCAAACCGTATGAGGAAAATATTTAAAAGATCGTTAAAGTAATTATTCCCTGGAAGCCAACGTAATTGTTTTAAAATCAGATTTCTAGATCAGATGGCTATCGAATGAGTGTAAAGTTGAGAGAGTTAAGCTCAAAGTATGTCTTTGACACGGCATTTAGCAGTCTTTCAAAAAGGTGGTTTAGATTTCATTGTGAAATCATACAGATGAAACAACATACGTCGTATTATTGGGTTTACCACTGGGCTGAAGGTAGAGGTACACATTTCACCCCTGGTTTGCTTGACTTTCTCTGAGTCACTGGTCAAGTCAACTTTCTTGATAGCTAGGTTTTTAGGTTTCCTGGTTTATATTGTACTTGTCACCCACTCAGGGAATCTCTAGCTAAGGAAGAGGAAGTCCAACTTGGTTCACCGAGGCTCCTCAGTAACTATATACTTTCCCACCCCAGCTTTATGTATGCAGACATTTCAGACAAGCTCATTTGGGTCCTGTTGACCAGGAATTTGTGACACCGTGGATGGACCCACAGCAGCTCTCACCACTGTAAATAAACCTTCTGTGCTACAAATGGGAGGAGCCTGGGACAGAAAGGAACACTAAGCAGCCACATCTTCCTCACTGGTGTAAAGACTTAATGAGTGAAGAACGTTCGGGCTTCCCTGGTGGCGCAGTGGTTGAGAGTCCGCCTGCCCATGCAGGGGACACGGATTCGTGCCCCGGTCCGGGAAGATCCCACATGCCGCGGAGCGGCTGGGCCCGTGAGCCATGGCCGCTGAGCCTGCGCGTCCGGAGCCTGTGCTCCGCAACGGGAGAGGCCACAACAGCGAGAGACCCGCGTACCGCAAAAAAAAAAAAAAAAAAGAATGTTGAATAAGACACTTGGGAAATACAGGAGACTCTGTAAAGTGCCAAATTATCAGTAAGATTACTTATTGACAAAACCTAAGTGTCAATACACAAAACCTCAGGATGTGATGATTTATGTATTTATCGCCAATAACGATGTAACTGAAGCCCTAGTGTTAACTGATTAAATTACATCGGAAGGTGTATTCATTTTCTATTGCTCACATAACAAATTACCACAAATTTAGTGGCTTTAAAACAACACAGGTTTATTATCTTATAGTTCAGTAGGTCAAAAGCCTGCATGGGTTGACTGGTTTTTCTGCTCTGGGCCTCACAAGGTCCAAATCAAGTTTCTGCCAGCGTAGCTCTTACCTGCAGGCTCTGGAGAAGACTTTTCCAGACTCGCTAAAGTGGTAGGCAGAATTCAGTTGCATGCAGTCATGCAATTGAAGTCTCCATTTCCTTGCTGGCTGCCGGAGATCATTCTCAGTTTCTAGAGGCTGCCCATCCCCTCGTTCATGGCCTCCTTCACTTTCAAAGCCAGCAACAGTGGTTGGTCTTCTCAAGCTGCAAATCTCTTTGACCTCTGCTTCTGCCTCGTCTGCTAAATTCTCTGCTTTTAAGGAGTCATGTGATTAGATTGGGCCCACCTGTATAATCCAGAATGCTCTCTCTCTTTAATTACATCTGAAAGTCCATTTTGCTATATACCATAACATAGTCACAGGCTCCAGGCATTAGGGTGTGGGAGTATTTGGAGGCCCTTAGGCAGGCCACAGGCCACAGAAGGTGAATTATAATGACTAAGTCATTCTCTGGGATCTGGTTTGTGTGCATCTCCTTTTTAGCATGACTAGGAAGAGGTGACGTGTTTGGGAGGAAATTCATTGTATGATGTTTCCAATGGCCACCTCATCTATGAGTCACTTTCCAGTTGACAGCAGAGTTCAGCAGCCTTTATAGTCCATTTATTCCTAGTGGACCTGTCAGGGATCAGGGTCATTCAAATATGCATAAGACCAAACAAAGGATGTGCTAATTGAGTGAATTTTGTAGTTTTTAGTCTCTGAAACACTTTAGTGTTATTATTCGAGAAACTCAATATCCCAATCTCTGTCTTTGGTGCCCACACTGAGGTAAAATTAAATCGCTAGAAAGGATTTTTAATTGATAACTTGGAGAGTAAAATAAAAGTTGGCAGCTGTCCAGACAGAACTTTTAGCTTCCTATATGACACTGGTTTAAACAGTGCTTCTTACACGAGATCTTTTGTGCCTCTTGAACTCAGAGGTACCAAAAAACTAATGAAAATTTCTATCATTAAACTAGCTTGAGAAATAGAAATGAATTTACTAGAAGGTAAGCTCCCTAAGGACAAAGATGGAGGATTTTATTCACTGATATATTCTAAGGTTCTAGCATAGCATAAGCATTCAGGCAATATTTGTTGAATGGATGAATGAAGAATGAATAAAAGAACGAAATAAGTGTTATCATCACATGCAAATTAAATGAATCTGGACAATCTGCCATGACCTTGATTTTCTGTGTTTGTTTGTAAGGAAGTTAATCTGATATCAAAATAAATGCATATAAGGAGATGTCTTTAATGGAGGTCTTTGCATAATTGTCTTTTTATTTATTTGTTTTTGGCTGTGTTGGGTCTTTGTTGCTGTGCGTGGGCTTTCTCTAGTTGTGGCGAGCGGGGGCTACTCTTCGTTGCAGTGCCCGGGCTTCTCAATGCAGTGGCTTCTCTTGTTGTGTAGCACGGGCTCTAGGTGCGAGGCTTCAGTAGTTGCAGCACTTGGGCTCAATAGTTGTTGTTCGCTCTAGACGAATAAAGCTGAAAGTGAAGAAGGCTCTAGAGCACAGGCCCAATAGTTGTGGTGCACGGGCTTAGTGGCTCTGCGGCATCTGGTATCTTCCCGGACCAGGGCTCGAGCCTGTGTCCCCTGCATTGGCAGGTGGATTCTAAACCACTGCACCACCTGGGAAGCCCTGCATAACTGTCTTATTGAAAGCTTATTATAGATATAATATTACAATATGACAACCTCTGTGACTATTGTAAACTGAATTGGCCAAACGCATGAATGAAAAAGTGTTTGATGATACTCAGACTCTGAATTATATGTGCTAACAGGATGAATCCAGGCTTAAACATTTTGCCAACACTTCGCTGTGTTCGTTATTTCAAATCTCTGTGTCTATAAAACTATTTCCCATAACTCTTAAATGTGGCAAAATTTCTGTTTTAAAAATGCATGGAAAAAAATTGAAAGCAATATGCTAAAATATTAATGGTGATAAGGCCATGGATGATTATTTTGTTTATAATTATAAAAAAATACTATGAGCATTTGAGCACATTTTACTTTTTATAGCCAGAACACAGTATCCTCCACCAAAGAGCAAAGTCTTGGCACCTCCCCTGACTCCACTGGCACTGTCTCTTAATAGTCAGTAAGGTGGTAAAAGAGGCAAGTGGATTATTTCACAGACATCACAGAACTGAGATGGAAACTATAAAAAGAAATAAATCAAGATTTGATATGGTAATAAAATTTTTCCTAGCTTACATATCCTTTCACATTAATTTTTATGTTAATGTTTTATATATTCAAAACAGTTGTGAGTTGGATGAAAATAACTACAAGATAGAAGGAATTAGTCAATGATTTTAAGGACTTGTATGTCTTAAGTTCTATGAGTTTGACAGATTCCTACAAACTGGCCAGGAAAACATCCACAAGGCAGGCAACCGGGTGAGTTTCCACTCATTCTGCTTCCCAACCCCCAACCCCTTGTATCTGGTAAAGTGGGAAAAAATTACTGTACATTCTTCTGGGGGAATCCTTGCTTTCCTTTTTGGGCATTCCACTATGGAAGTCTGTATAAATAGAAAATGATTATCAGAAAATCAAATGTTTTAAAGTTTACAAAATCTTCTCACCAGTACAGATTAAAGTTTGCATCCTTCAAGAGTAAACAGAGCGTGAGAATTTGGATTGTGAAGCAGTTACAGTAAGGTAGAGTCTGTGACTAGCTTCTGTGCAGAGCAAACTGGCTAAAGTTGAAGGGGAGGGCACGAGAGGGTCGCCTCCTTCCGGAGACTCATCAGCAACGTAGAGTTGTTGTGTCAACAGGGAAAAGTGTCAGACTCCAAGAGTCACAGCCACTAAAGAAAGGGTGTAATCCACACATCCTTATGTACAACTGCTTGGAGCTTTTAAAATAATGAAGTGGGCAGTTCATAGGTTATACTTCATTCTGTTTTTGAAGAATGATTGTAAAAACTAACAAAGCCACACAGAAAAAAAAAAAAAAGCTTATGAAACCAAAAATATGACCTGTACACACTTAAATTGTATATTTGCTTTTCTCATAATATTTAAAGGATTTAAAAGAATGTTTACACCCTAGCTTCTGACCATATATATTTTTCAGGGGTATTCAAACAGAAGGAAATATTTGGAAAAACTGTGAATAAAATTTGATATGGGATGCATTTAACAGCTGAAGGATTTCACACTTAGAACCCAATTTACCAAGCTTTGTAGCTGGCATTATTTCAACTCTAGTCCTGGAAGTCATAATTTCCCAAAGTTTTTTTCTTGACTTGAAAATTATTTCTGTAAGGAACATATATCATTTCAAAAATGAAGTTATCATAGCTGACTTCGGCCAGGCATAAATAAATAACTTCAAGAAGAAATGTCTGAGAGCATTATTCACTCCCAGTAAAATCCAACCATCAGTTTCAGTTCTTAATGTTCAAAATTCTTTCTTTGCAAGCAAACAATCTATGCTTTCACATTCCCTAGCCTTAACTAACAGAAGAAACTGGCCACTTTGTTAAAAAATCAAATACAGAGTTTCAACATGATAAATAGCAATAATAAAGAATAGAAACCAGCTCAATTTTGTTCTAATTGTGTGTGTGCTTTGGGGGTGATGCAAGGGGTGGTTAGAATAATAGTGAGATGAAGATGAAGAGATTCGGAGGAACTGGAGTGGGTTTGTTTTTACTTGTAAGAATAAGGAAGGAAAAGAATGGTAGGGGAACTATATTCAATATCATGTAATAGCCTATAATGGAAAAGAATCTGTAAAAGAATATATATTTTGTGAATCACTTTGCTTTACACCTGAAACTAACACATCATAGATTAACTCTACTTCAATTTTTTAAAAATGGTAAAAATAAATAAATAAAAATAAATGGTAACCCAAGAGACTTAGCAGGGAAGTAAACACACCCCACGCAGCTATTGGTACTATCACCTGGTTTGCTCTGTCCCAGGTCCTGTGCTGAACACTAGAAGATGGATGGACAGTGAGAAAAGGGGGCACTGTATTCTTCCCATCACAGGCTTTTCTTGGTGAGGCCTCCAAGCCAGAGCTTCCCTTTATGCATCCAGACTTCTCTAGATTCAAGAAAAGGGACCAAAGCTTGGAGTCTCTTTTCAAATTGTAATTTGATGCAGCTCCAAAGAAATTACAAAATTGCCCGTAATACAGCCATCATCCTGAGACATCAAGTTGTCTCAGCCTCGCCTGTATTCACTGAAACTTCTCACTTTGGCTCCATAAACCATTCCCTAGTCAGGATTCCATTTTGAACCTCACATTATGGCATAAATTTGGCTTGCTGTCATTTGTTTTAGCAACTATATTCAAGTGCTTTCCTTAAAGAAATGTTGAGGTTTTAATCTTATGAGAAGTACCATGGTGTGGTGGAAATGGCAAGTATCTGAGAGTCAAACAAAATGCTTGTGTCCTGGTGCTGCAATTTACTAGCTGTGTGACTCAGCAAATTACTATGCCTTTCTGGGATTCAAGTTACTCATTTGCAAGGTATTGTACTAGATTATGGTAAAGATATAGTACTATACAGCTGAGCCTTGAACAATAAGGGCTTGAACTGCTGGTCCACTTATACATGGATTGTTTCTGATAAATATAGAAACTGTTTTTTTTATTTTACAGATCTTTAAATTAACTAAGTGTGGGGAAAAGTTTGTGTTCAATTAGAGATCACAATACGTGGAATCAAAAGAACCAGTATTTGGCAGAAATAGATTCACAGATATAGAAAACAAACTATGGCTACCAAAGGGGATAGCAGGTGGTAGGGGAGAGATAAATTACGACTTTGGGATTAACATACACACACTACTATATATAAAATAAGTAAACAACAAGGAACTACTGTATAGCACAGGAAACTATACTCAATATCTTGTAACAACCTATAATGGAAAATAATCTGAAAAGATGATAGATAGGTAGATAGATAGATAAATAGATAAATAGATAAGATATAGATATGTATAACTGAATCACTTTGCTGTACACTTGGAACTAACACAACATTGTAAATTAACTATACGTCAGTTAAACAAAAACAAAAAAAGAACTAGTGTTTGCCCCTGATTCTATCCAAACCATTTCATCTTCTGCTGTGGGAGTCGTGTATCAGTTCCTTTGTTTTTGAGGCAGAGATAGCAATACTCAAATCTTCAAATGTGTGGGGGTCAGCACCCCTAACCCCTGCATTGTTCAGGGGTCAACTGTGCATATTTCATATATATGACATACACATCCATGAGATTGCACCCAGAATAATTCAAAAAAGATGATGAAGTTTCTATAAATCAATATTTCTAATCCTTTGTCTCATCAGTGCTGCATCAAGATTTCAAGTTTTGTAAAAAGTCACTAGAGAATTATAAAAATAATTTAAAATTTTATTTTAACATTTAAAAAGCTGGCTGTATGTGTTACCGTAGCTCTCATTTTGAAAGAAATGAGGCCACAGAACTAAAGCAAACATCAATGTTAATTTTATACCAATTGTTGAAAGTATCGTATAAATTGTGTAAAAGAAGTGGTCTAAAAGAAGTAGTCTAAAAGAAGCAGTAGTACTGTAGTCGTACTATAATCTAAAAGTAGTAGTATAAAAGTAGTCTAAAAGATACATTTCTTATGGAAAACTGAAGATGGGACCACTGAAGCCCTGTTTGATTGTAGGGTAAGTTTTGGTGTTTTTTATTATGCCCGAAGTCTGGTTCTATTATGAGTTATGTTGAATATCAAAAAAAGTATAACTATTCTATATCCTGAACCTGCCCTTCTGCAACTGGTACAAAGCTGAAGGCCTAGAATATTTCAAAATATTATCTCCTGTCACTCCACCACTCATTTTAAACAAGATCTCTGGCCACAGGCCTAATTAAATACATGGAAATCTGTTGTGCCCCTAGTGATGTTCTACTTAATTCCTGGCCAGACACCATGAGCTGTACCGTGAAAACAAGTTTACACAAGATTTCAAAACCTGCTTATCCCTGTTTTAACACCTGTGAAAAAATATATATATAAGACTGTCATGTGGCACACAGAAGTCTCAGGTGTCTCTCTGTTTAGAAGCTGGCAGTCCTGAACAGCAAGAGGAAATAAGGTTGTAGTATTAATAAACACCTGCCAGTACTATTCTACTCATTGGCTCCAATCCAGCGAACTAGTTAATCAACAAAACCTAACAAAACAATTGTCTAAACCCGAAGGCAGTGTGTGTTACCACATGGCTCTGGGTCCACCCTGTGATAAAATATGAGAAGCCTGTGTACTGTACTGTTCTGTAAAGTAGGAGAGCAGAGCGTATGCCTGAGCAGGCAGTTAAAAATAACAATAGTAATAACAGCACAGTTTCTATGTGTCAGGCACTATTGTGGGTGGATCCCGGAGACACTGCACTGAATGGGAAAATAAAAGCCTCTGCTTCCATGGAGGTCGCATTCTGGTGGGAGAGACCGGTGACAATAAGCTCAGTGATTCCCCTTCTTGATATTCTCATCACTCTGCTGATTCCCCTCATAGTATTTATCAGTGAGACGAAGAATCATGGGGGTGGGTAGGGGGCAGATGCGGCAGAGCAAGGGCTACTTTAAAGTATCAATTGATGGAAGACAGACACGGCTGAAGAAGAGACATTTGAACAGACATCTGAAGGGGGAGAAGGAACCAGGCCTGATAGAACGGGAGAGGATGGACTTCTCCAAGATAAACGCAGGTGCTCAGAGAGGTGACGTGAGAAAGCAGAGGCAAACCTATTTCTGACCAACTACAAATATGCTTTCTCCATGACACCAGGCTAAACGCCTTCTTTGGAGTAAAGAAAATTTGGATGACTCTATGGACATTCGTAATAACACATTTCTTTCCATTCTTAGGTGTGTTAGCATTTTTTATTAGACCTTGAATATGTGTGACCATCTCAGAACACATTCCTCAGGAAGGTTTGGAAGCACCATAGCGATATTGCATTCTGTACCAAAATGTTTTTTCCACTTTATGTTTTTAGGCCTTATTGCAAAAGTCTTGTTCCTTGGAATATTCAAGTGTTCGGTATTTAAAGTAGCATGTATTGTATAAATCCCATTTCCACACACGGATCAAAGAGTCGAGAGGAAAGAAAACACATCCAATTGCGGAGGAGAAAAAGAATAAGAAACTACAACTTTAGAAAAATAGGTTGCTAACAAATAGATTTTACTAATTAGATAAAATGAGAGGATGAACCAGAAGGGAGTTACGCATATTGTTAGGTATAAGCTGCTTGAAGACAGGCTCTGTGGCCGTTTTATCTGTTTCCCAGACTGTGTCTGTCACAAAGAAATACTTCAACAAATATTTGTTTAAAAAGAATGAAAAATGAGTGATAACCAAGCCATTAGCCAGCAATGTATTTTAAGAGAATGATAGTAAAATATTTCTACTATGTGGACCCAAAGTACACAAAGAAATGCATTAATATCAAATAAAGAAACCACAGAACAATTAAACAATGGCATTGCTCTCCCTTAGAAGAAAAGATAGCAAATGCTAAACGAAAAAGCCAGATAAAAATATCTGTGCATCAAATAGTTGGGATATACATTCATGTTTCTTTATTATGTGAACTATTTAAGCCCCCCATTCCCCACTAAAAATCCCTATTGCTTTTGCTCATATGAAGACAGCAGGATAAAAATAAGTTTTTAAAATATCACTACTTTCCTACTGAAGGCTTTTAGCTATGGGCGGTTGAAGAGTTAGAAGCTATGGAAATAGAAAGGAGAGGTTGGAGACCCAAACCTGGTTTCTTTTATAATTCCCATCTGGATGATTACAACTGAATTAAAGAACTTTGCTGAATTATTCTGTTGGCCTCAGTAAGGCCTCTGTCTGGCCAGAGATTCAGAAAACAGAAACACATGGCACAGGGCGCAGGGGAGCCCAGACAGAGAGAGGGCTGTGGCTTCACTCACAAGCACCCACACACTCTCACACAGAAACACACACACACACACACACACACACACACGGCTTTCTCACCGGTGGATCAAGAAACTCTTCAAACTCTTAAAATTAGAAAAGACACACATGAGCACTCTGAATCAGAAATATTTCAAGAACATTCTAAGAATAAATAAGCCATTTGTCTAATGCCATGATTACTTAATGACACCATCATTTACCATTGTGTAAATATATTTGGAAATGAAAGACAATTGTAGTCTGTTAGAGCAGCATAACATGCCACCTCTCTAGACTGAACCAAACAGGTTCAGACAAGAACTGGTTATCATAATGATTATTTTAATTTATGATTATAATGCTCGTAGTGCACTATTGTATTATTTTAATCTGCAGCAAGATAGTATTAAAGGAGAGTTATCACTTACTCAAATAACTACTTGAAACATCAGATCTTAGAAAACAAAATCAGTGTTCAAGGGACCATCAAACCCATTGTTAATCAAATGTACAATTATGCATATGTTAGAGAACTACTAAAAATTAAAGGCATGATTAGTGGCGATAATAAAATGTGAAAAACACATGATCAAACAAGTATAGTAAAATGTTAATGGTAGAATCTAGGTGGTAGGTACATAGGTGTTCACTATAAAGTTATGTCAGCTTTTCTGTACATTTGAAAATCTTCTTAATAACATAGGAAAAGAAAATTTAGGTAACATTCAAAGTGATAACTAAGAGAAATGAGTTAAGAACACAAAGACTCAGAAGGGTGAACCACTGCTGTGCCATGGCCCACAAGAGAGGCAGTGTAGTCCGCTAGCTAAGAGCATAGTCTTTGAACTTAAATATTTACATCGAGAATCCAATCTCCGCTCTATTATTTACCAGCTGTGTAACCACGATGTAGTTACTCTGTACACCTCTCCTTTGGCATCAGGAAAATGGAGATGATATTGCCTACTTTACAAAATATAAACACAGAAAAGTCTTAATATCAAACATTATTCACACTTGCCGTTATTAACAATTATGAAAATACAACAAAATGCCACCAATAAGGGTATAAATTAATAAATTAGATGCATAATACTACAAATATTGATATGCATATATGCGTATAAAATGTAATAATATGGTGCATCATTTAAGTTGTTTTTGGGAGCAAACAATGAAATACTAAAGTAAAGGTCCAATAGAGATTTATGCATATCTCACATAACAAAATTTCAAGATGAAAAAGGTTTCATGGTTGGTTAATTCAGTAGCTTAACAAGATCATGGTGCTGGGGGAGAATTTGGTTTCCTCTAAGTTGGCTGCAGCAGCTTCAGTCATAACTTCTCAGTGTAATATCCAAAGGCAAGAATAAAAAGGAAGTTATTCCTTGCACATCTCTTGTTATCAGGGAGGAAGCATTTTCCCAGAAATCCTATGACATATTTACCCTTGTATCTCATTAGCTAGAAATGAATCACATATCCACCCATAAAACTTCACTGACAAAGGAAAAAGAATTGCAAGGTTTGTCTTTGAATAGTCATGGTTTGTCCCTGGATTAGGACATGGGGTCCAACTTACCTGAGTGCAGTACTGAAAAAGAAAACAAAAAAACCCAGGGTTATGTTGGTAAGAAAGATGATGAGAATGGCCATTGAGTTGGCAATTAACAGTTGTATGCTATATATGGAAAATATTAATGATAATAAAAACAAAAAAAATACATGCTGATCACAATAACTATGTGACATAAAATAACAAGAACCTCTGTGACATAAGAAGATTTTTAAAGTTACTAGGATTTGTTTCTGCAGCAAAGATTCTACAAAAGTGCTCCACACTGAAGTTAATTACTTGGTGAAACTATGCTACGTGCGCCTTTAATTGAAAAGGATGGAAGATTTTTAGGAAACAAGAGATTCACTTCTAAACAACAAATTATTCCTCTGTCAAAATGTCTCTGACAGGGCTTCCCTGGTGGTGCAGTGGTTGAGAGTCCGTCTGCTGATGCAGGGGACATGGGTTCGTGCCCCGGTCCGGGAGGATCGCACATGCCGCGGAGCGGCTAGGCCCGTGAGCCATGGCCTCTGAGCCTGCGCGTCCGGAGCCTGTGCTCCGCAACAGGAGAGGCCACAACAGTGCCAGGGCCGCGTACCAGAAAAAAAAAAAAAAAAAGTCTCTGATAACTCAGAATGTACATTAATAATGCCTTTGTTTTACACTTATTTCTTCTGGGTAAGTGTTAAATTAATAAGTTGGTGCCTATTATAGAATAAATGTTACAAATGCCTGTTGTGATAAAAAAGATTTTAATTGCAGTGTGTGTCTTTATTAGTTACACCAAGAAACTGTACATAAATGGCTCAGTTTGGTTCAAGCTTTTACCATAAGATGTTCTATATACAGAATGTGATATTCTGGACTGTGTTTGGTTAATGAAAAACATAGTTTATTATATTGAAGGGGGCTATTTAAAGAGTTCTTAGAATTATGTTAACTAAGACTAAAATTTAAGTGGATTGCTCTGTCATTAGGTGCTAGAAAGGTGGATGAAGTAGGACAATGTCCATATGAAGCTTTTAGATAAACAAAGTTTTACATGAATAGGTAACCAGACAGACCTTTGGAAAACATGTCCAAGGTCCCCAGCTGATAGTATTTTGGGAGGCTTGTATTCAGGCCAAAAATCTTTGAAAGTCCTTAGGGAGCTACAGTACCTAAGTTTCAGCTAATTTAGCATCATTTAAATGGGGCCATGCTATGTATCTTAGGGTCTGGATTTCTTTATTTCCAATTACTTAATGGATTTATTGAAAAACAGTTCTATTTAAAAAATCTTATTAAAAAGGCCCATGTGATTTTTCTTCATTTTTATACTGAAAATATATGCCACTGCTTTGAATTAAATTCATTTCAAATCTACAAATATCTGCTGAGTTCTTACCATTTGTAAACGCTGTGTTAAGTGAGCTGGAAGAGCAAAGGAGCTAAAAACATACTTTTAAAATGTCAAGAAACCTAGAACTGAGTTGTGAGTATCCTCAAAATATCTTTCTCTGAGATGTTTTGTCAATTGAAGATTTTGGTGTTGGCGGGTGGCGGGTAATATGCCTCTGGATAGAAAATAAAACAGATGAAGGTAGGTAGAATAAAGGACGGCATTGTAAGATTTACACAGTTTCATCCACATCTATATTACTCAAAAACTTTGCTTAACAGTGAACATGTGTTTCTTTGTAATAAACATTTATTTTCACCTTAATATCATTTAACACTAATGATAATTGATTTACACTCATCACTGTCATAGAAGTTATAATATGTACCTTGTAGGCAGCCTTCAAGATGGCCCCAATGATCCCCGCCTCCTTGTCATATTCTCACCCTTGTGTATTTCCCTCCCACATCATACCAGTGTGGGTCCATACAGCCAACCAAATATGGCAGAAGGGAAGTATATCACTTCTGAAATTAGCATATGCAAGACTGAGGCTTCTCTTTTGGGGCTCTCTCTCTTTTTCTCTCTCTCATTACTTGGTGTGAGGAAAGCCAGCTGCCATATCAAGAGCACACTTAGGCAGCCCTACAGAGAAGTAGAGGTTCACGTGATGAGGAACTGAGGTCCGCCAGCCACCATAGATCTTAAAAGTAGATCCTCCAGCCCCACCTAAACATTCAGATGACTGGACCCAGCCAACCTCTTGAGTGCAACCTCAAGTAAGAGCCACCTGAGTCAGAACTACCAGCAGAGCTCAGGAACCATATGAGATAATAAATGTTTGTTGTTTTAAGCTGCTTAGTTTGGGGTAATTTTCATGCAGCTATAGGCAACTAATACAATGTTCAAGGTCATCCCCTGACTATCAGCCATACCAGGGTTAGGTTCAGTTATTGGAGAGTTTATTCAACAAATAGTCATTAAGCACCTGCTATTTTTTAGCTTAACTTGCTCAGATTTTCTACCTTAAAATTTTGTTCTAAGAAGCCCATTATTCCTCAAAGCCAAGGATTTTTAGTGTACATTTTCCATCTCAGCTCTTAACAAGAGCTAAGAAATTACTAAAGTAAATGATTTTATGTATGCAACTTGTAATTTGCTATCTTTCAAATAACTTTCTCTGTTTTCTAGATAGATAGGTTTGGAATACTTATTTTAACCAATTTTTATTTGTTATATAATTCTAGCTAATATAACAAACTCCCAAATTTCAGTGGCTTAAATCCGTCAAACTATTTCTTACTCGAGTAGGTCCAAAGTGGATATGCTGGTAAGTGGAGAGCATTCTATGTGATTCTTCAAGTATTCTGGATTCTTGTATTTCATGGATCCTTTACTGGTCATTTGCATCTGTCCAGTAGACCAGAGAGGAAGGAGTGTGCAGGATCGAGTAGGATGTTTTTTATGCACCAGACCTTCAAGTGGGAGACATCCCTCCAACCACACTCTACTAGACTTTTCTATTCTTCCCAATCCTAGAAATCTTCATCAAGCCGAAAGCTCAGAAAATGGACTCATTCCTAATCTTTCGGGCCAGACTGTTGAGACGTGAAAAATAGATTCTCTCATTCAATTGCCTGTTTTAGAAATCAAAAGCAGGCTATTAATTTTGTCCCTTGTTTTTCTGCTGTGCCAAGTTGAATCTCTTTTTGTTTTGTTGTTGCTGCTGTTTATTTTTAAATCCAAATAGCTTCCCCCAAAGCTTAGCAGAACTGGTGGGGATACTAAATTTTTGACACAGTTTTTTAAAACTAGGTAAGACAAGTACAGTAATAATAATTCCTTTGAAATTTAATTTTCACAAAGTATTTTTAATTTGTATTTAAAGTACGCATGAACTTGGAATATTTAGGTTGAATGATGTATACAAAGATGAATAATCTCCCTCTATATAGCCATTTATATATAAAATCAATCACTTCATATATAAATCTAAATTATATAAATATTTACTTTATGAACATTTCTGTGATTTACACTGATAGTTTAAATCATAATTGTATTATCAGTAATTACTCATATACATGCATTCATGCATTCACATATATATACCTAATACACATATCTTTATACTGCACACACTCTCACACTGATCCATAGGCAATATGTTTCATGTGATTCCAACATTATTCTGTTATATAATGAAGGGCCACCAGAGCAAAGACCAAAGATTATAAAATTTTCATAACTTCTTGGCATGGATATTAAAGTTACCCTGGAGGATATTAAATTAGTCATTCTACTATAGAAAACCTTCTAAACTTTTTCCCCTTGAAATAAAACATATTTTTTTATGTAAAAGAGGCAGGAAATAATCAAATCTCTCATTTCTGAGCCAACTTTGTAGTTTCATAGTCTCATTTCAAATATACTACAGAGGAAGGGAAAACTGATAAATCATGAAATAGAAAATTACACAGAACTATGAAGCTTACATTCTTTTCTTCTAAAAAAATAATTTAAGTGCTTTATAATGATTATGGTTTACATGAAAAAGGAAGCAAAACAGCCCAAAAATCTGGATAAGCATTCAGGAATAATATGAAAGGTGACCTAATTCAGAACTGTAAAATGACACCCAATGGAATATTTATATTAATACAATGAACAAAAATATGGCATTGAATATTTTGCATTGAGACAGAACTTTTCAAATCACCCTGAAAAATAACTAGATCAGTTTATTTCTTTCATTGTGAGCACTAGACTTCATTAAATTCTGAACAAAATTCTTACTTTGGGGGTAATTTATTCTTTTTTTTTTTGTCTTAGAAATTTAACAATGTCTATAAATCTCCATAATGCAGTAGGCTGAGGACTAGATAGAAAAATATGAAAGAACCTGAGATTCAGGACTTCCTACTTTTATGTATTTTGCTTAAGGTCCTATAGGAAGCACGTCTATGCCTCTTTTATCCACATAAAACAAAGTATAACAAGAACAGCCTTCTACCTCCAACACCTAGAACTTCAAGATAAAATAAAACCTTTATCTTAAATACATAGCCGAAATGCACAAAAAATGGGTTTCCCTGCATGCTGGGAATAAAATGAAACCTAACATCTGAGTGGTCACCTCGTGAGCTGATGTTGTAGCTACTACAGTCTAGGATTTATAATTCAAAATGATAAAATATTCAGAGATATCATCCCCCATGAATAAGATGCAGAAGGCATAGTAAACAGCAAATTTACAGCAGACCCCAATAACATAAATAATAGAAACAATCTGATAGTGTATACAAAATAAATATTTTAAAAAATGATTAAAAACATGAAAGGAATAGTTGAAACTTATACACGAGCAAAAAAGCATCACAAAATAAAACGTGGCGGACTTGAAAAAAGAATCAAATGATAGACACTGATAAAATAAAGTTGAATAAACTGGAAGATAGATATATTTATTTTTAAAAAGAAATAAGAACTTGACCCAAAGATTGCAGAGACAGAGATGGGGAGTTGGAAAATGTAAATGATGTTAAGAGACATGGAACATAGAATGAGAAGATACAGCATGTTTGTAAATTCCAGATGAAGAGAATAAAAGAGAACAGGAGAAAGACAATATTTAAAGATTCAATTCCTGAAATTTTTTCCTAAATTGATGAAGACTTGAATCTTCAAATGGAAGGAATATTATCAGTTCCAAGCATGATAAATAAAAATAACTCCATGTCTAAATAAATAGTAGTAAAGTTATAGCATATCATAGATAAATAAAATATCTTTTAAAGAAAGGAAAAAATCCATCACATACAAAGGAATTATGATTACATTAACAGTGGATTCCTGGAGAAGAAATGAAGTCAGAAGAAAATGAAATAACAAGTTTGTGGTACTGAGTGAAAATAACTACAAATAAATATAAAATAAACTGTTTTTCAGAAAGAAAGTTTACAGGCCTATTGAGACAAAGACTATAAGGGAGTTTATCATTTACAAGAATGTCTCTGAATAAAACTCTTTAAAAATGCATTTTAAGAAGGAAATTGAACCCAGAAGGACTCTGTAGAATGGAAGGAGCAATGGCGTGAAATGAAACTAGTAACAGGTGAATAATTTGAAACAATATTTGGCTGTATATTTTTGAAATGATTAATTTTTGAGTATAAAAATGAGGTGGAAGTAATATACTGGAGAACTGTTACCTGTAGGAGATGCATTGGAGTAAAGCTTCTCCAAGTATACTTTCCTGGCTAGGAGGAAAGTTAGAATTTCTAAGAATTTCTAAGTTAGAATTTCTAAGAACCTCAGAAAGTTAGAATTTCTGAGCTTGTGTTAAGAATGATGTGCATGTTACATTTTAGGATTGATCTTTAATAAAGTAGAAAGAGATTATAAAGCTTCCACCTGATGGGGAGAAAAAAGAATAAGGAAAACTTGATCAGTGTAATAGAAGGCAGGCAAGGAAAAAAACAGTGCAAAGTAGGTTGAATAAAATTAGATTTTTTTATGGTTCTCTATTTCCAAAAATTAAGTTCAAAATTCTTATCATGGAATGTATATATATGAGACTATTTAACATTACTTCCTCAAGATATTATCAAATGGAGAAGAACCAACTAATGTTATAATATATTTAAAATAATTTAGCTAAGACTAAACTATAAACTTGGAGGAATATTAAATAATGTTGTCACCAGACAATCTAAAAATTAAAATTCAAATGGATTAAGTGCTCAGATAACTAGATATTGTTTTGTGTGGTGGTCTGCTGGCCTCTTCTCTAACAGAGAATATCTGGCATGAATAAACAAGCACAAAAGTTTTTGGAATGCCCAGTTGTACTTGAACAGATGTGGTGGCTGAATGCAATAGCTCCTTCTGATGTGGTTCTGCTGCCATTTTCTACCCAAGTTTGCTAATGTGAAGAGTCATCATTTTATTTATTTAATGATATGAGAAGAAAGATGTGCTAGCATTATTTCCCACTGTTGCTCCAGTTGATTTGTATACCCACATAGGATTGGTTCCAGTCAAATGGTGATGTTTGTGTTTTGGTCCCTGTCATCTTGACATCACATACCCAGTCACCTATGTGCTCATTCTGCCCCTCCCATCAGCTGTCCAGAGCATGAATTAACTCTGCCCTCCCACGCCAGTACTTTAAAGGGCAAAATTTCCCAGTGGCCCTTTTACAATAAATGTATCTTTCTTGTGTTCTGTTCCACATGGGCTCTCTCTTTTCAGCTTTCCAATGTAATAGCAATAGAATCATCAAAAGTGTGAGTGGAACTGGATTTCTTTGACCATCCTCTACTTAGGTGGCATATGGATTTTAATTGTAGCCTTATTGGGAATCTAAGACATGTTCAAGGTAGATCTCTAACCAGTTGTGAAACTTATGGGGAACCATTAACCTTGTTGAGCCTTAGTTTCCTCATTTATAAAATGGGAAAATGGTACCTGAACTGCCCACCTCAAAGGATTATTGTGAGCAGTATATGAGATCAAATATGTCACAATAATTTAAAATTTGTAAACCTCTATAAGTTACTTTTAAAAATCTTATTCAAAGGATTGACTTTACTAGAGTCAATTTTAAGTACGATGACTATTTAGACTCAATATTTTTAAGTGGGTAATCCTTTCAAAACACATAAGTAGACGGTTATCCACATTTTCTTTTAATGTTTTGAAAGTCATCTTGAAATACATTAGATAGCTCTTACTGAGAGATCCAATTACAGTCATCCCTCAGTATTTGGCGGGGGAAGGATTAGTTACAGGACCTTCCACCCCCACACACGCCCCCATCTACTGCACCACCTCCCCGCTGATACCAAAACCTACGATGCTCAAGTCCCTTATATAAGATCGTGCAGTGCAAGATGGATCTGCAGTTGGTTGAATCCCCAGATGTGGAACCTGGGGATACAGAGCGTGAACTGTACCTCCGAGTAATATATATCAATGTACTCCCTGATATCTAATCACCCAGGTTAAACCTAAAAAAAAAAGGTCATCTGGAGAAAGTGGGAAATTTAGCCACATCCATTTATTCTATTCAAGAAACAGTAGTCATCTTTTAAAACAATGTTCAGGGTATGAAATCAGCCATCAGAAATATTCTATGAACTGACTAAATGAGATGATAATTGAAAACTTAGAAGTCTTTTTATTCACTATGCTACAAGTCCAGCAAGAGAACCAACTGGAGAGGTAAATATAAAAATTTGGGTCTAATGTAAGATATACTTCTCCTTTAAAAAAGGAATGATTCCCACTTGCTCTCAGTGATAGATTCCTGTAGTAAAAGTGATATTACTCAACCACAAAATGTTCTCAGTGCAACTCAAAATGTACCTAAAAAGTAGATTCAATAGATTTAGTAACTTGTAGGAAAAAGAAATATTAGAGACCAGGTTAGTCTCAGAATATGGCTACACACACACACACACATAGTTATTCCCTATTTAAAAAATATTCTTTAATAGGTATTGGAAAAGAAACATGTCAACATCACTAATTAGGACTAGTTAGCTTCCCCAGAAGAAGCGGAAGCAGTGTGACATTCGTTGGTATATCACGTAACAATACCTCTCTGTGTATGTCCTCTCTTAATATGAAATCAGTGTGCATTCTGCTGACCAGTCGACAACACCTGCTCTGCAAACCTATCCTTGGACACCATGAAAGTACAAAATTGATAGAGCTTCAAGGAGCCACAGAGGGCAGCTATATTTACTCTAAACTAAATGCAACTCTTGCTTTCTTACTGCTTCCGTATGGTCCTTTGACAGGTCTCAGGACAGGGAAAATCTTACATCCATGTGCCAAATTTAGGTTAAAAAAATCCAGTCATAGTACTTCTATAAGTTTTTACAATGCACTTATCTAGTTCACTGGTGCTTCTTTCCATAAAATAGTTCTGAAATAAATATTTCAAAATGTCAGAGGAAAGGCAAAATACCCTCTGAACAGATGAAAAGTCTCAACTTTGAAATGTATCTTCATTACATGGGAGACAAATCTTCCAAGGTATGCCTGGGTAATAAAACACTATATCAACATCGTAGGTAAGTACCAACATCCTGGTAACTTATTTGAGGAACACCAGGGGTTTAGTGGAATACCAGAGGTCTCAGGCGCTTAGAATTTTAAAAGCAGAAAATTAATTGCCATTGATCCTTCGATTGAGATTTATGAAAATCATGCAGAGTGAGAGTGAGGTCGGTTTTGTTGGATTAAGCTGAGCCTGTGACATTTTCACGCAAGACATTGCATGGGCACTCCTTTTGCATGTTTCACTTTCCCATTTTGAAACACAGCAAACATTTCTAAGTCAGATTTTTCCAGTTGCTTTCTAAAAAGGTTTATGATCACAGCTGCAGTAGTTATGGGTTGGTTTATAGTACACTGACCATAGATGGGCCCATATGTCCAACAGAGTTTGTTTGATACCATACCTTCCACAGACATGGGGCAGTTCTTGAGGTGTGCCTATAAACCTGCCATTAAATGGACCAGCTGTACTCATAAACTTACATTAGCAGCCTCAATCCACCCGCCTTACCAAAGTCATTGGCAATAAATCTATGTTCAGCCTATATATGCACTTTTAAGTATTTTTTTACACTTCTGAAAAGAAAATATAAAATATATCCAAGTCTTCTGTAATCCTGACTGAAATAAGAGCTGATTTCTTTGGGGGTGTATGAACAATGTCTTTAAGGGCCTCATTTTCTATTTCTTTGCAAGATGTTCATCCTTTTCCTTGACAGCCTTTTTTTCCCCTCAGCTTAAAAAAATAAAAAATGATAAACTTTGTTCTTTTTTTTCCCCTGAAATTCTTTGATAAGAACTTTGAGGGCTCAGGCGTGGTATGACCTTTGATCACTATCTCATTCATTCAGTGTGGAAGCTTGCTCTGGAACCACGATGGAGCAAATGTGAACACAATGACCTACACCGACTCAGCTGGGAAAGCGTACTTCTCCAGTGTGGTCACCGAGACCACAGCGCCAGCACAGGACGGGACCTTTCTCACTCTCTATATTTGCCATCAAAGGCTAGTCCCATAAGGAAGGGCGCCGTTAGAGGAAGCTAATTTTCTATCAGAAATAGAGTTCTGCCTCATTTTGTTTCTTAATCAAATGTGTTTTAAGGCATTGTACTTTCACGATTTTTTTTTTATTACTTGTTTTAGCTCTTTTGTTGGGTATTTGTTATGGCTTCATATTAGAAAACGCTTTGCATTTGAAGTCAGGAATTTTAAGGAGAAACCCCAGGTCTACAACTTATTAAACAGTGTTTTGAGGCAGATTATTGCATCTCTCTGGGTTTCTGCTTCCACAAAATGTGGAAAACACCACGTGGGGGATAGTGCGAAATTAACATTTGCTGCATCTCAAATCTCAGCTTCTACTCCCATTCAGTCACAGCACCATTTCAATTTGTCTACCTGTTTCCAGAAACTGTCACTTTTTTCCCACTCCTATCTCCCACTCTAGCTGCCTAGAACTGTAAATTTTTTTTATCAGGACTATTGCAATAGCATCTCATCTAGAATCCCACTTCCCAGTTTCTCCCCTTCCAGACCACCTCTCTATGAGAGTCTCATGATCTAGTCATTCTCTTGCTTAAATCACCTCAATTCCAAATGTATGTGCATATTTTAATTTTTCTCCTTAAATTACGAGACATTTCTGCCAATTTTAATGAGTCAAAGATAAATACTTTGTTAAAACCAAGTTTGGAAACAGTTTTAAATTTCTTTGAGCATACAAACTGACTTTCCCACTGAAGCAAATTTTAAAAGCCTTATAAAAGTTTTCTTTGCTTAAAAGTTCTCATCTTGAAATTGATGTGCTTTGAGAAATTAACAATAGCAGGTTTTCAACACATTTAGCAATAGAATCAAAAATAATTTTAAATAGCATGAATAATCTTTAGATAAATATATTAGACTTTGCATTACCAATGTAAGACTATGGGACAATCTGTGGTGACAAAACTGGGAATAGTGGTGGAGGAAATTGCTACTTTAGGGTAACGATTATTCAGAAATGACCTAGGTTCATTGTCTCTCTCCCCCTTCCTTAATTTTTCTAAGTTATAAGCAAACAGGAATTTATCCACCTCAGTTCTTTGTGGCAAGATGGTAGGCAGTCAGAAATTATTTTCCCTTCTTTCTCTGGCTCAGGACAAAATATTTCGCATGACCTCGCAAAAACCTTCAACGTTATTGGGTCACTCCTTTCTTGTAATAGTATTTTCCTTGGTTTTTAGATATACTACTACTTCTCCAACTTTCTGTCGTTTCTCTTACTCCTTAGGAAGCACGTGCAACATATTGTGCTATTTGTAGATTGTTTAAACTAGGCCATTAATCTAACATAGTGTTTGTAATTGTATATACATATGTAACAAAGTATAAAATCATACATGAAAATGCTAAACATCTAATTTAAGGTAGTGGTGACCTCTGGGTGTGAAGGAGCATGGAGAGATACAGGAATGGGATCCCATGTGAGAACTGAAGTACACGGTGAGGGGGGCCCTCTGTTGGCCCTGTGTTACTTCTTAAATTGGATATGTATTTATCTTATTCTTTATACTTTTTGTATGTTTGATATATTTCACAAATTTGGGGGTTTGAATTCAGTTCCTTTGTTCATTTCTCTCTTTACATTGGGGACATCTGACTGAGTAGAAATGACACATGGGACAATTTTCCATTTTAACCCAAAATCTTCTATTTCTTTTGGTGATTAACCCAATAATTAATATATAGTATAACTCAATGTATTTTGCTTGTAGAGTGAATTTTATGATGTTTAGCCATGACTCATATTCATGGTTAATCATATCTTTGTCTTCAATAAACTGCGAAAGAACTAATTCGTATTTTGATATTATAAGACACTGTAACAAAATCAGTCATGAAATGGTGTGCATGTTTTCAAGTTCAGGGTAAATTTCAAGTCACATTTAGAGAAGAAATGAATTATGGAGAAAAATATGGCAAGGAATAAAAGAAAAGAGAAAGGAAGAGATTTTCTTACATGCCTTAAAGTATACATACTGAAGAGAAAAAAAAAAAAGAAGCCCATTTTCTTCTACTTAACCATTAACTGTTGTTTCTGCTCAGGGCTGAGTCACTGGTCCTTTCCTGTTATTCTGTATCTCTTACTCGGTAATCTCACTTATGCTCACCACTTCAGTCACCTAAACTCAGATGACCCACCAATTTATCTCTCCAGCTGAGGCCTTTCTTTTGGTTACACGTGTATATATCCAACAACTGATTTCACATGTCTACCAACCAGTCTCAAATGTACTGCAAATTCAATATATTGATAACCAAAATCATGAGCTTCCCCTCCAAACCTTAACTGTTTCCTGTCACAGTGAATGGAACTAACATCTATTAAGTTATGTAAGCCAAAAACCTGAATTCATCGTTGAAACCTACTTTTCCTTCAACGATCTCCCTGCCACATCCAGTCCATCACAAAATGATGCTAATTTATCTCCTATATAAGCTCTGAAATCTATTCCTTTTTCTGTATCTTTTATTAACAACTCTGTAGACTAGCCTACCACCATCTCTTGGCTGGCCTACAAAATGCCTTCTATCTGGTTTAACTACATTCACTTCGGCCTCCTCCCATCCAACTCCACATTCTGTCCAGATGCTCTCTCCCATTGCCCTGCCATCCTTACTACTCCCCAGTTAAAACTCTTCATTGGTTTGCCATTGCTTTCAGAATAAAGATGAAATAATCAATATGGTTTACAACAACCTGGCTAGTCCTGTGCCTACCTACCTTCTCAGCTCCATCTTACACTATTATCCCCTTTGCTCTCTTAGCTTAAGCCTAGTTGGCTATCATTTCTTCTTCTTCTTCTTTTTTTTTTTTTTTTTTTTGTGGTACGCGGGCCTCTCACTGCTGTGGCCTCTCCCGTTGAGGAGCACAGGCTCCGGATGCGCAGGCTCAGCGGCCATGGCTCACGGGCCCAGCTGTTCCGCGGCATGTGGGATCCTCCCGGACCGGGGCACGAACCCGTGTCCCCTGCATCGGCAGGCGGACTCTCAACCACTGCGCCACCAGCGAAGCCCCCATTTGTTCTTCTTAATCATCATTTTCCCCCTCTTGCTCCAAGTCTTTTGGATCTTAAATATTCTTTATTTTCCAATCTGCAAAGTCTAAACCTACTTACCTTTCAGCTTTGAGGATCCTGACCTTCTGAGTAGATCAAGTCTGTCTATTTTAAGTTCTCTACTACAATGTATATCTTCTTTCTGATACGATTAGAATTTCAATTTTACGTTTATTTGGTGGTATTTTTATTGCTATCTTTTGAGTAGATTTTGAACTTCATAAGGACATTGTCCTGTTTTACTCAGTGCGTGGTCAGTAGTATTAGTTTCACGAATGAGTTGTTGAATAAACATGTCTACAACGGAGATCCCCCTTTTCAAAGTGGCCAGGATGAAAGTGTTCTCTCTGCGAAAATCAGTGTAATGGGGAAGGGAAACGTAGATCATGGAGTTAACAGATGTGTGTATGAAACTCTCTACTCTACCACTTAGAAGAGTATCAACGGAGCCTCCCTGTTCATCAGTTTTCTCCGCTCGAAAACGGTGCGAATCATGTCTTAAGGGTTGTTATGAGGTAAAGGACCCGGCGTAGGTACTTATTGGGTAAACAGTTCAACAAATATATTTATTCAAACAATACTTCTTAAGCACCTAATATGCGACAGGCATCATCATCATCATTTTTGCTCCTCAGTATGGATACTTATTTGTTTAAATCAGTATCAGCTGCTCCACTTCTTTGACATCAAGTGTTGCCTTATAGTTAATCTTGTATGCGTGTGTCTGTATTGTTTCCTCAAGAAGATTGGGGGGCAGGTATAATGCACTAAACTTGTTTTTCTCTTAAATGACTTTCACTTCTTATTAAATATTGCACATGATAATTGGCAATACATATACATTGGTTGATTTATTTAATAACTTCTAATACCAAGTGTACAGCTGACCACCTGGAAGAAATGTTTAAAAAACAACAAAAAACGATTCATAATCGTTGCTCTTAGAGAATTTTAAAATCAAATTATATGGAGTAAATAAACACCAGCTCACATGAGAAGTATTTTAGAGTATAAGTATTACAGTGTATGTCAAGAACTTTGTCATCATAATAAGGTTTCAATATATGAAATGTAAACTTAGAACAAATTAGTAGTTGCCCATAAACACCTTTAAAAAATTTATAGCTCTAGCTCTTTTCCCTGTCCAAACCAACTTTTAGGAGACACTCTGAAAATTAGAAACATTTCCTCAAATATCCTTTACAGATTTTGTGGGAAGGATTATGGTAATGAATATGGAAAATATTCTATTTTATTTTGAAAGAAATCCTCAAAGGAATTTATCCTATGCCAGGGTCAAGCAGTGAGTTTATACTCTACAGTCATGGCTATAGTTCAAATGCAGAAAGTTAGGGTGACAACAAAACTAGAGGCATTTAAAAACAAACTAAGGCCTTAATTTCAAATTTTATTTATTTAATTAAAAATATCTGTAGATGTTGCTTATGCCTTCTGGAATGAAGTAAAATGGAGACTTGATCTTTGGCTCAAGGAAATGGTTTTACCTAAGGAATCGACATCCTGGGCTATGAATTCATAAAATAAAACTTGTATTTTTCCGTACAAACAATATTTACTCTTAAAATATACATTACAAAATTATAGAAGTAGTGCTAGTTCATGAAAGAAAATTTTTAAAAACACTAAAAACATAGAGAAGAAAAAACTCAACTCTATGGGTTTATAATAAAGACAAAAGGGGGGGTTGTCTAAACGCAACTCCAAGGATAAATCAGACAGGCTGGAGTCTTTGAGATTCACCTGAGCTTATTTGCAAGAAACCTGAGAGAAAATCCCAGTAAAGTGAGTCTGACCTCCAAGAAAGACTTAACCATTGAAAGGGAGTTGCTATTCCAGATTCTCAGTGCCGCATGGGGTCTGATGCCAGGACCTGTTTCTCAGGCCAGTTCTTTATTGAAAGCATACCTTAGTCCAACAGAGAGTTGGGGATCCGTGAAAAGCTGTTCCAATAAAAGCCTAGTGAGCCCCTGGGGAATAAAAGGGATGGTGCGAGTATTCCTCCAACAGGAGGTATCACAAGAGGGAAACAAGCCGTATCTCCCCTCTCCTCCAAGAAGCTCTGAGGAAGCATCTGGTATCTGGGATTTCTCAATGTCTCAGCTGGGGTGAGAGAAAATGGTGACCAGCAAATGCCAAGTGAGCGACAACTCTCCCAAGCCTGACCTAGGGCAACAGCACCAGGGGTGTTGAGTTCTAGAACAAACTTGCAAATGCAAGAAAAATATCCCCTGGCATATAAATTTGATTGGCAAGAAATGGTGTCTTCTTTTAAATTGCATATCTTTGATTCCTAGGGAACTGACTTATACATTTGTTGGTCACATAGTTTTTGTGACTTGCCTTCTCATGGCTTCTTTTTCTGCTGCAATGTTCATCCATTTTATTTAAAATGAAGTCTATTAATCTGAAGATAATAATTTTTCTGTGATATGCTGTTTTTTTTATAGTTTGTCCTTTGACTTTATTTACACCCAAATCTACTTATGTTTACTTGTATGTGTTCAACCTTTGCCCTTCACTACAAAATCAGCTAGATATTCATCTAGAAGTTATTATATTTAACTCTATAAACCATATGAATACAATTTTCTAATATAATAGCTGTCTAACTCATTTTTGCATTTTTTAACCAATTAGCTTATTGCTATTACTTGCATAATCCATTACTTCCTCACTGACTTGAAATTCCATCTTTATCATATTCTTTTTTTTTTTTTTGCGATACGCGGGCCTCTCCCGTTGCGGAGCACAGGCTCCGGACGCGCAGGCTCAGCGGCCATGGCTCACGGGCCCAGCCACTCCGCGGCATGTGGGATCTTCCCGGACCAGGGCACGAATCCGTGTCCCCTGCATCGGCAGGCAGGCTCTCAACCACTGCGCCATCAGGGAAGCCCTATCATATTCATTTTATACATACACATCTATTTATTTATGTATTAATATTTATCATCTATCTAATCTTTTTGTGTTTCTAATGATCTGCTATAGATTCTAATGGCAGTACCACACTGTTCTAAGTAATATGGTTTATAATTTATTTTAGTATCTGATAATGTAAGTGGGCCTCATTATTCTTCTTTTAAGAAGTATCTTGCTTCCTTTCTGCCATTTATTTTTCCAGATGAATTTTAGAATTATTGGTCAAATTTCTAAGTAAGAACTTGTGGACATTGGGGTAGAATTTCATTAAATGTATACATTAATATGTGGGAGAAGTGACATTACAATGTTGAAAATTCCCATCCTCAAACAATATCTCTCTCTCCCTTTATTGTTTCATATTTTCCTTTTCAGTAAAGCTTTGTAGATTGTGCAGATTATTTTCCACATTTTTCTTACTAAGTTTATTCCAAATTAGTATACAGTTTTGTATATTTTGTATCTCTTGAGCAGGATCTCTTTAATCCATTATATCTTCCCAAATGATCTTTTCTGGTACATAGAAAAATAAATAATCTCCCTATATTTATTTTAACATAAAATTCCTGAAGAATATCTCCTTATTCAGTGTCTACTCCTAATGCTTTATAGTTGGTGACATTTCAAGGTTTAGGTAAAGAGAAAAACCCACAAACTTTAACATCAAAGATACCTGTAATTTCTTCTTAGCTCAACAATTTCTTCACTATGTAAAATTGGTCAAGTGATATTTCCTCTGAAGCTCAGTATCCTCGCCTACAAAGGGGCACTGATTTTCCCCTGGATAAAGTCCGTGTGAGCCAAAGTGAAAGCATTTTTGTAAAGCACGGAGCTCAAGTATACCTACCATATGGTAGGAGTGGAAGGAATATGTCCCTCCTCCTCATGCTGTTCCTTGTAGAAAATATGACTTGGGAATTTCATCCTATAGATATATGAACTAGAAAAAAATAATTGTCTATAAACACGTACATACGTATATAGCCCTTAAATGTATTTGTATTATTTATTTAGCTAACTTTTCTCCTGGTCCAATTACTATTGGTGGCAAAATGCACATGTAAGTATGTATGTGAATATGTATTTTATAATCAGTAGTATTACTTTTTTTTTTTTTTTTTTTTGCGGTACGCGGGCCTCTCACTGTTGTGGCTACTCCCGTTGCGGCCCACAGGCTTCGGACGCGCAGGCTCAGCGGCCATGGCTCACGGGCCCAGCCGCTCCGCCGCATGTGGGATCTTCCCGGACCGGGGCACGAACCCGTGTCCCCTGCATCGGCAGGCGGACCTTCAACCACTGCGCCACCAGGGAAGCCCAGTAGTATTACTTTTTTGATGAAATACCAATGACTATAATTTCGAAGTTAATGAATTAAGCCACAGAATTGATCTATAGAACCATGGCAAGATTAATGAGTGCTCTGCCAATGATGGCAGCCAGCAGTCACGGACTTCATTCATTAATTACCCAAATGTTCACTGACGGAGCATCAGCTACCAGGCACAGTGCTGGGCACTGAGGATGTGAAGGTGACAGTCTCTGCCCAGTGAAACGTGCGGCATTCCCAGCTACATCTTAAACAATCAGCAGCTTGACCGTCGTTAAAGCAGTGGCTTCCTTCTCTGGATCATCAGATCATGTATTTGATCACCCATTTCTTTATCCTGAGCAGCTACTCTTACCTGTCTGGCTTTCCCCCGCTTTATGAGCTTAATAAATGGTTCTCAGCCTGAGCAGCCTGAAGAAAACTCTCCGGCATTTCATTATTATTTCTGGATTTACTGCCTAAATCTTGATTTCATTTTATGTTGATGCCTAAGGAGCTGACCTAGGATAAATGGAAGCTACCAACTGCCAACTGTGCTGTCAGCTGCGTGGTCAGGTCAAAGGTGCTGGCTGAGCTTGCAAATTCTGAGGGTTTGCCAGCAGTGAAGGTATTTGCCTTGGAGGGAAATGGTGCCCCGCACATACCTCATCCCACATTGCTGCTGAATGCGCCAATTTCAGGCGATGCCCAATTTGGAGAAAAGAAGCGCAAAGAAAGATGTTTCTGTGACCTTCCCCAAAATACAGAAAACCACCTGCACCTCCACAGCCACCCTAATCTTTGCCTCTGGCGCACCCTCATGTAGAGAAGAAGCAAGTTTCTGTTTCCTCGGGAGTGCTGGGAAGTGGTATGACAGCTGGTTTCCATGAGCAGAGCACATATTCCAGTGCTGCAGAGAAAAAATAAAAAACCCACAACGCTCTTTTATCTATTAAACTAAAGAGGGTTTTATTACACTCTGTGCAGTCAATACATTGATCTAAATTTTCCTCACATTGAATTCTTGTCAACGAAAGGTTGTTCTTGAATTTTAAAAAATTTACCTTCCATCAAACATAATTTAAATGCAGAATTTCTGGTTTTGAAAAAGAAGAGTGGTTAACATCTAGAGAAAAAAAAACGTATTGGTAAAATCATTTGACAAATGAAGTCAAGCTGAAATTTAGCGGTAGGAATCATTGTCGTCCTATCAATGTGAAAATAGAAATTGCACTAAAAGAATGTTCTTTTTCTCTTGAAAGAGGCACCCTCTGACTCAGATTGTGGCATATAGTGAAAAGCTCAGTAACTATAAATGTTACTGATGAGTCTCACCCCTGGTTTAACCTGGGTTTTTCTAAATGCTTATGTAGCGTACAAATTATCTGCTGAAGCGCAGCCAAGGGTGCCAAGTGAACAGTGCAGGAGATGTCAGGAGGGGTGAAATTTGGAAATGAAATGGCAGCCTTTAAATAGCCTAACTGCGTACATCGTGATATGACTTCAGTGGGTCTCCAGTCATTCCTAATTGGCTACAAGAGAAAAACCCTCAGAAGGGTTTAATCCAGAAGCAAGTACCTTTTTATTCACTGTGCTGCCACTAATATAATTACTATACTATTAGTCAAGATTTATTCTTTCTTCCTTTCTTTTTTTCACTTTCTGTCTTCCCTTTAGAAAACGGTCAAAAAAATTCAGGCATTGGATGATTTGCCATTTGAAACAGTTTGATCATAAGTTAGGCATAATTTAGAAACTTTTAATGGCACAGAGAACATAATTATGTATTTGTGGGGGTTTTAAGGGTTGAAGATATCATAACCCAATTTTAGTAGTATTTTTGCTAATAAAATTTTGAGGCATTGGGTGAATTAAGATTCATTCATATAAAAGAATGTGCATGTAACTATGGAAAAGGAATTAACATTTATTAGCTTCCTAATATGTGTCAAGCATTAAGCTAAGCATGTCACATATGTTTTTTTCATTTATTCTTTTTAATAGCCTGAAGAAATATGCACTATTGTCCCCAAACTACAGGGCAGGAAATTGGAAACTCACAAAGATCAAGTATTCAAATTTAGAGAGGAACTGCTTTTAAGTGGCAGAACCTGGATTAAAACTCAGTTTTCCTGGATTAAAGTCTAGGTCAGCTGACCCCAAGAGTTCTTTATCTTTCTATTATATCCCACAGAATCTCCCATTTAATGAGAAATTGGAAGAGCAAAAAGTACAATTTAAATATACTTTCAGTAACAAAAAAACCCTAAAAACTAAAAAGACTAATCAAAATTAGGATATATTGACATCAGTTTATAAAAATATTTGTTTCATGCAATAATAAAAACTTTTCTCTTTTAATAGTAAGTGATTTGATTCGGAAGTTTGTCTTCATTATTATTAAAACAGATTAAATACTTCTAGACAAAATTAAATGTATTAATAAGCTCATAACATAAATACAAATGCATGCAGGTTTGCCAGCACATTTAACGTAGAATGTACCTTCTCCTGATTTATTTTTGGGTTTTAGGGGCACCGACCTCCCTGCGCAGTTGAAAATCCATGTATAAATGTATGGCCAGCCCTCTGTATCCAAGATTCCATATCCACATATTCAACCAGCTCCAATCGTGTAGTACTATAGTATGTATTTATTGAAAAAAATCCACGTATAAATGGATCCTCATAGTTCAAATCCGTGTTGCTCAAGGGTCAACTGTACTACATTTCACTTTAACTGCTGCATCATGTAAGGTATCATTTAAGTTAAATTTTAATTTTTACTTGTTTAGTGTGGCTACTTGGAAATTTAAAATTACATATATGGCCGACATTATTTTTCTATTGGACGGTGCTGTCCTAGAGGAAGTAGGGCAAGGATTCTCATGTCAGATTGCACAGGATCAAAGCCTGCTCTTTCACCTACTACCTGCTTGGCCACAGGCAATTTACTCAGTTCTCCATGCCTTGGTTTCCTCATCTATAAAATAGGTATGATGATACAAGTATCTACTTCATAAGGCTGTGAGGATTAAATGCATTAGGATTTGTAATGTGCTTAAAATAGTGCTTGGCATTATGTAGGCACTTGTAAATTAAAAATAAAAGCAAATTATTCCTCTCTAGAAGAGATGGCTCAACCTTCTTCCAATGAATGCTCGATGAGATTAATGTAATGCTCTAAACTGAACATCTATAATGAAGAATTAGAATATCTAGACTTTTTTTAGATGCTCACAACAGAACTGAACCAAAACATACATTATTTTAAAAGAATCTTTTATGTATACAGTTGACCCTTGAACAAAGAAGGGGTTAGGGGTGCCAACCTTCTGCAAAATTGAAAATCTGCCTTTAACTTCATAGTGGGCCCTACGCGTCTGTGGTTCTGCGTCCGTGGAATCAACCAAAAGCTGGCTGTGCAGTACTGAGGTATTTACTGTTGAAAGAAATGCATTTAAGTGGACTTGTGCAGTTCAAACCCACATTGTTCAACGGTCAACAGTACTTTATTTCTTGGACTAAGCTTTTGCATATATTTTGGTGACTATTTTTCAGGTAGTTTAATTACGCGTCTAAGTGACACAACTGATTATTACAATGACATAGAGACATACTAATATTTAAATCTCTTAAATTGTTGTGGCCGATCGTCATCCCCAGCAAGTGATATCTAAGGAGAATTTTCTGTGCTCTCACAGTCCCAACAGTCCTGGGAGAGAGAGAAGTACACCACAGGAATGATAACAGTATTTCTGGGTCGTTGTTTGCTTTTGGCAAAGAGTTAAAAAATATATTTCCAGGTGGTACTAAATTTTTGTAAGACTTTCATCTGGACAGAGGAAGGGGTAGACCAATCTCTTCACCTACAAAATTGCATACCCCTTTAATAGCCTTAATTCACGAGTCAGCCAGTCACTGACTAGCTGCCGTGTGCATGGCCCTACAAAATAAGACACAATCTTCATGCTCAAAAAATCTGTATCTTCTGTAGAGTCAAAATTAAGGCAAAAGTGAGGAATTTGTGATTGTAGATTTTGTACAAAACCGAAGGTCCATTTTGAGTGGTCTGCCATTTAAAGTATATTCACATTTTTGAGTTTCTTTTTGTGGGCAATAGTTCAAAAATGTAATCTCTAATTTGAGAGGGTAATTCTCTCCATGTTTTATCGAGCGCTCTTTATTTAGAGTGGCTACAGGTAAATAATTAGGGTCAATATCCTATAAAATACTATCATGTCTCCCTAGGAGGTCAAAATACATACATACCTGCCTACATACACAGATACCCTTGAAAGTGAAAATAAACCCCCCAAACCAAGCTTAGGAAACCCGAAAAGTAATATGTTCAGCCTAATGAGGAATATATTGTGCTCGTCCTGCTATTTTCAGAATGTAGACCTCCCCTCACATCCCCCTCGTCTGTGAAACACATCTGTGATTTGTCTACTAACCGTTTTCCAGCCTCTTTCATAAAATAACGGTTGTGTTCTGGTGTTTTTCATTTTGAATACTTCGAACATGTCTCCCATCTCATCACCGCCACATTGTTAAATCTAAAGTAGAAAGAGAGAGTGATCGCTCTGGTGTCTCCAGTCAGCAGCAGAAAATGTGTTGTTTTCAATTACTGGGTATAAAAGCTCAGCCGAAGGGAAAGCAACTTCTCAGGATGATGTGTCTAGAGAAAGAGCTACCACAAGGTTGCCTGGAAGTGACAACTCCAGAGTCGAGCCCTGGTAAGGGATTTCCAAAAGCGACACTAGCTAAGACTGAAGACTCTTCCCTTGCTTTTGCCAAGTCATGTCAAGGAAAATTATCTGTCTTCTAGGCTGAATGATGCAGACAGACGCGGCCTGGATCTCTACAGAGTGATGTTTGACAAAGGAAGTTCATTTGCCCAGCTTTTCGCTCTAAAGGATGTCTACTCCCCACAATAGTAAAAGTTAACACAATACAGAAGTCGTGCTAATATAAAGGATTTGCGATGAACACTCTGCATCAATTCTGATTTTCCATATTTTTTTTTGAGTAGAACCAGGTTTGCTAATAAATTGCTGGCTGTTAAATTCACTAAGCCTATTTTCATCACAACAGGACCCCTGCAGATACCTGAAGGCTGCTTTTCTCTCACTGTACATTTTATATTGTTTCAGATGAAATGTACCCTCTGCCAACATTTCTGGGGCTTTATCATTAATGACTTAAAATACAGTTACAAGGTTCGGGTGGTAAGTTGGCAGAGCCGCAAGCAGTGGCATTCTGGGCCAATCCTTCTCCCTTCAAGGCCTGGAGATGATTTCAAATAGAAGGAAGGAGAAAGAGAAGAAAGAGAGAAATAACCAGAAGCCAGGGGAGCTACCACAAACTTCGACCAATGAGAGCCTTGCCAAAAAAATACAGATTTTCAAAATAATGCTTCATCAGAAGGCAGGTTGGAAAAGACAAACGAAGAGTAATTGGTTAGAAAAAAAAAATGAGGGGGAAAAAATAGTAGGGCTCTCCCAATCAAATTGTGTGCAACCCTGCCACTATTAAGGAAAATGGGAAGTTTAGATCCTGAATTACGCTCAAGAATATCTTGTTCTTCACAAGAATCACAGATTTTCAGTCTTCTCTCCTCCTCACCAACTCCCTCCAAGAGAAAATAAGAATGTTTGTAAAATAAAATAATATAGAAAGATTTTGAATATTTGGAGGAGATTTCATGAAAATCATGTGCTAACAGCTCTAACTTCTCAAGAGCGGTGAGCTTTGCCCCTGAGAAAACATTATTTTCATCACACCGTTGCTCCAGCTGAAATGCTGGTTTTGACAAGCTGTGTTCCTGGTAAAATGTTATTGTTGGCGCATGTGGATGGTGGGGAGACAGCTCTGGGAGGCTCCCTCCTGAGTGGAGATGTGCAAGTTGACTACAGCACCTGTGGGAGAGTCAGGTACCTCTGACCCAGATTCGCTCTGTTTTCTAGCACCCTGTCCCTTTGTTCTGTAATGAGAGCCAAATGTTCCCTTTCTCCAGTCCCTCCGGCCCTGTAACATGACGCCAGATCGGGCCTCGAATGGGCCTCCTCGCCCTTCCCCACCCCTGGGTCCTGTGGCTGCCACTGGCCTAAATTGAAAAGGGGTTTTAAAAAAGCCCGCCTTTCTCCTGAGCACTACCCCTCTCTAGTTCCCTGGCTTCTGAGATAGCTGTGCCTTGCTGACTTTTTTTCACAGTGAACCAGGGTGTTTGCAGGTCAGTTATGGAAGCAAAACTTTTTTCTTTCTTTCTTTCTTTCTTTCTTTCTTTCTTTCTTTCTTTCTTTCTTTCTTTCTTTCTTTTTCTTTCTTTCCTTCTTTCTTTCCTTCTTTCTTTCTTTCTTTCTTTCTACGGATGGGAGAGGCATCGTATTTTTCAGGCAGGAGAGACTCTTTTCTTAAGTGAAAAGTCCAGTGAATTTCATTATGCTATATAGGACTCACAGCAGGAAATGCCAGTGCCTAACCGAGATCATTGATGCTGCCTCATAAGCCCGTGGTTTTCTGGTTGTTTTTCCCTCTATCTCAGTAAAGACACAGGGAAGAGAAGACCTCACAATGTGCCAGAGAAGCTTGTGCTGTGCTCCAAAGCGCATGTGAAAATGTCAGCACGTGGCCTGGTTTGATTCAGTTTAGCCTTTACTTAAGCCCATCTCCCCATCTTCCCCGAAGCCGGTGCCCACACAGAGATCAATCAAGCACACTTCTGCTCAGAGGACAAACAGGAGTCTGCTCTGAAAGCAAAGCAAGTCTTAGGAAGCTTGCAGCAAAAAACTTAGGGAGTCATAAATCTATGTGCAGAGGACCTATGTTAAAGGTTCCTAACACCGCACCATCCCCACCCTCCTGTCCCAACAACCTTGCCTTCGATCTGGTTAGTTACATTGGCCTGCAAAGTTCGAGAAGACCTTTACTTCTGCCATTTTTAAACAAGACCACAAGAAACTTGGTCTCAGATTTGTCAAACCAGAACCCACTTTCCTAACCATCCTCATCTCCCATTTCTATTGAGCCCCACAGAAATTTTATTATTGTTGTTGTAATGTCATGTGGTTTTGAAAGATTACCTCTCTGCCCGGGGAAAGAGTTAGACTAGAGTTAAGGAAGCCAATTTCGTTTCAGTATTCCAGGTGAAGAGGAATATTCAAATTCAAGAGCTATTTGGAAGGGAGATTTTGAATATAGCCATGGTTTATTAAACGCTAGGCATTGTGCTAAGCACTTTACATGCATTATCTCATTCAATGCAAATCACAAGCATATGATATAAACACTATCATAGCCCCCGCTTTGCAGATGAGGAAATTGAGGTGCAGAGAAAGATGAAGAACTTCCCTATACTAAGGCATGACTGAGCTAGGATTTGCATTAAAGTTTCTCTAATTCTGAAACTCTGATTCTTAACAGAAATGCAAAACAGGATTTGGTGATCGATCAGATGCTGGGAAGAGAGACAAGCCTTGGACAGAGTAATGATGCTATATTGAGCCTAGGAATATGAATGAAGATTTACAATAATACACAGACCTGAAAGAGACTTTAGCAATCTAGATCAACTCTGCCATTTTACAGATGAGGAAACTGACGGTCAGAGTTGACCTAATCCATGCATTGCTGCATAGTGTAATACTGGCAAAGCTCAAGGTAGAAATCAACTCCTCTGACTCCTACACCTGTGTTTTTTTCCACTTTCCAATTTATTTGGGATCTTGAGCATTTATTGTCTGCTAATTTCTTTGCAAAAGTTTTAACTAAAAACAGAACATTTTATCCACAAACGAGTCTCTATAGCACAGGAATTTCTCTGCCAGCTATTGGTAAGTACTAGTGATCATGACACCTCTGCTTCTGTGTCATTTTCAAGTGCCAGCTATCAGGCCAGAAGGAGGGAAATATTAAATATCTAATACAGACATCAAGGCCCCTGAAACAAAAGAACCAGCTGGCTGGCCACTTGGAACGTTTTGTTCAGAGTCTCCAGGAAATTAGGTGAAACAAAAGAGAATTTAAAAATCTGATGTTTTGTTTTCCAATGTAAGCTTAGGGTATTTTCCTTTGTGCACATTAAAATGCTTTTTGTGCCTTTCAAATTTGTTGTGGTGAGTGGGTAAGTGTGTTACCTCCTGGGCCTGCATTTCCCTGACTCCTGTGGGACAAATTAGCCAACTATGCCTTTCCCTGACTACAGCACCAAATTTCTAATTAAAGACGATTAAGCATTTGTGTACATTTGTTGTAGGCAAACGTTAATTTACCTAGCCTGCATTTGGGTGCTCTGTCTGGGCAAGGTGCTTTACTTGTGTACATTTATTTAATCTTCACAGCTATTATCATATCCATTTTTCAGGTAAGGAAACTGAAGATAAGAATTTTTTTTGGTTCAAGTTCACACAGCTCCCTCGAAGCCCCCAAACTTTCCACCACAACTTGCCTCCTTCCATTTGCAAGTGTTCAAAGGCTCCTCATTGCCCACAGTGCAAAGTTCAAACTGCTGAGGGAGACACATGACCCTCTCATGGCCTGGCCTCTTTTGTACCTCGTCCCTCCTCTCTCGCCACTTCTAGAAACAGACACTTTACTTGCAGCCATAGCAGTTTCCTTCACCTTCCAAGAAGTTTCAGGCCTTCTACTCACTGATCACATTTTTCCTCTTCCTGGAGGTCTCTCTCCTCAGCAAACATACCTTACAGATAATTAAGGAAAAGAAAAAACACAATGTGTGTTTAATCTAGATCCGTCTCTTTTACTTCTAGAAAACACTGGTTTTTCTCCACTATCTTATTATATTTTTCTTGGTTTCAGACTCACTAGAAAACTATGAGATTGCAAATGGAAGACTTTTCTTTCTTTTTTTTTTAAATTTTATTGAAGTATAATTGATTTACAATGTTGTGTCTAATTGCTGCTGTACAGCAAAGTGACTCAGTTGAACACATACATATTCTTTTCCATTATGGTTTGTCACAGGATATTGAATACAGTTCCCTGAAAATGGAAGACTTTTCAATGCACACTTTTTTAAAAAAGGACAGTAGCCTTTGGAACAGAATGAGCACTTTGGTCTGCTGCTGCTTCAGCCCTGCTTCTCCAGTTGTGCCCGTCTATGACAGCGTCATTCAGGCATCGTGCCAGGTGTGATGCACAGAGAAAACCATTGCTGGTTGACAAGTTCCACTCACAGGTATGGTGGGAGCTGATTCTTCAGTCTGCCTGGTCCTGCCGAAGCCAACAGAAGGGGCCCAAGGTACATATACCTGACCTGGGAGGGAAGTTTAAGTTCACCCTAGGATGGAAAAAAATATAAGATCGTACGTAATATCTTGGTGTCACCCAGAATGTGGAAGAAGGCTATGCAGGCTGAAGAAAAATGTATCTTGCCCCAAGAGGTAGCGCATATGTAAGGGGATAAAAGGAAATACATATCAAAAACAGATCTCAAGAGACAGTGCTCCAAGAAAATTGCAGTGAAAGGAAACAAATAATATACAGCCTCAAACACAACAATGGAACCATGTACAGGGAGTCATAAGTCTAAATGACACTTCACCATCTCTTCTTTCTCCCCAAGATGGAGATGCTTCCCATCCTTCCTGTCATCCTTAATTTAACCCTATCAAGAGTAACAAATTTCTACCTATTGTCAAAAAAGCACAGCAGCTTATAGGAGGTGGAGTTATGAACAGTGTCCTTTTCACAGGCATGATTTTGGCCCTTGAGACATAGGTATCGACCTACTTTAAGGAAGGCAACTGTGAAAAATCCAAAACATTGTTCAGCTTTTCAAGAACGCGGTTACCACCGTGGGACTAAATCTTATTGTGTTGTATTACTGAAAAGTCTCGTGAAGATATTTTTGGAAAATTCAATTACATATCAATTGATGTCCATGAACTAGCTATAAAAGGAGCCCTGCTGAAAATGATTTTGGAGAAGGAGGTACTTTTTGGTACACGGACTGTAACACTTACTTCAATTATTCCTACGTTCTGTTTTTACTCAACTTTTATTTGTTCACAGCAGAGACCTTCCGTTCCAAATAGACTGAAGAGCTAAAATGCTCACACAACTTCCAGAGTTCCAAACTGTCTTCTCCTCTTGAGAGATCTCTCCTATTTCTTCTAGGTAGCACAGAAAGCAAAGTGGAATTTGAAATAAATATTCTCTTAAACATATCAAGTATAGAAATGTACAAAGAGAATGTTTAAACCCAAAGGGCAAGTGGAGAAAGCAGGAGCTGGAAGGCAAAGGCAGGGGAAATTTGAGAAACTCAAGTTTCATGGGGATGTTAGAAAAAAGAAGTCTGTGTAGACAGATACTAGTGCCAAGGCACGACATAAAATAAATACTAAAAAGTTCAGTACAGACCTTCAACTACCAAACATGTGGAATTTCCTTTAAAGTCTACTGGAATTTTCACCAAAAGCAGATCGATAGGCATAAATGGAAGTTTATTAGAGATGGCACATCCCGAATGATTCACATTTATTCACAGATTCAACATAGTATTCAGCCTATAAAATGCCAAGCCAAAGGAAAAACTAATAATAGAGACCCTCTTCATAAAAAGTTCACATTCCAATCGGAAAAACGAACATTTAAACACACAATAGGGAATTGCAGAGGAGGTAGTGTACACAATAACCAGAATATGTACAAAGCACGGTGAGGCCCAGAGGAGGGAGTAGCTAATTATGTAGAAAGTGGTCAGCAAAAGCTTCCCAGAGAAGGTGATTTGTAAATTGACCCTGATGGATGGGTAGGAGCACCAACATTTCAAAATGACCAAAAAGACATCATGTACCACAGTGAAACCTGTTCATGGGGAGTATTTTGGGGTATGAAAACTGGAAGAGTCATTCAGTTCCATTGAATAAGCGTGTGTCCAGAGCTTACCTCTGCCCTTAACACTGTGTTGAGTTTCTGTGGATATTAAGAAAAGGAAAAAAAAAAAAAAAAAAAAAAAGGCAGGACCCTGCCTGCAATGATTTGTACTCTTAACTGGGGAAAAAAAGGCTTACATACATGAAATAAAGACAGATTAATATAAAACACTTCAATCAAGTGCCAAAGTTTGTGTTTAGACATTAAGTTTTGTTAAGAGGTCAACTTTTGAAATTTTGTTGTTTGTAATATTACTAGGCAAGACAGTGGAGGGTCTATTTTTAAGAAATATAATGAGTGGGAAACTGGTAATTATAGCTCATCCAATTAACATTTGTTCCAGATAATTCATCTGAATCAATCATTGGGAATGAAACGCTTGATTGTTTAGAGAAAAATTGGCAATGAAGCAAATCTTACAGAGAGATTATTTGCCAAACAAAACTCAGTTTTCTTTCTTTTAACCTCGAATGGAAGAGATTGTGAAGTGTCTTTTGCTTTTTTCCCATGATCTAGCTGAACTTCGAGAAAGCTTTTGAGATCACATGGTCAGCTTCTTGTTAAACCTGACTGAGTATACTTAAGCAGTTATTGAGGTTGAGAATTGGATATCAGAGAGCAATTTAAGAATAGAATTTCATTGAACCACAACAACAAGGTATGGGGCTATTTCCCTGACCCCTGAGTAGGGGCCAGGCCTTGTCAAGCCATGAGACTCTCTGGGAATAGTGACCACAACAAAGGAGCAACTCAGCAGAGATGAGGGCTGTATAACTGGTCATCTGTAGTCCACTGATGACCAAGAGGGGAATGGAGGTAATGGAGAGGTAAAAAAGAGACTGCAGGACAACCAACAAATTGCTGCGTAGTTGCATAAAGGAACAAACATTCCACCTGGAGGTTTATAAATATAAGAATCATCTTAATATCTAGCAGAACTTTCTTTTAACGGACTAGCACTGACAAATAGCCATACATGTCTTTAATTAATCTTCTAAAATGGACAAACTAATTATTACTTTCTAAAAACAAGTTTATTTAGTATGTAAATATGTCAAGACATCAGCTGTTTAGCTATAGGGAGTGGAAGATAATAATAGAGTCTTTGGTGGTATTTGGGTGCGAACCACTAGTTAGTGTCATCAGCGACACAGTGATGCTACAATGTCAAACATAGCTGGTTAAGAAAACTTCCTTATTTTTTTTAAATAAAAAAAAAAAAAAAAGAAAGGCCAAAGTGTAGACTTTATCCCCAAGGAGACCTGAATACATAAGCCCAGTACATGCATTCAGAATTCTCTGTATATTTCACTATCTAATTCTGCTGTTCTCAGATTGATCCAGGCCGTGGTTCTCTCTCTCATTTTTTCTCTCTCTCTCTCTTTCAAGCTGGAGAGCTTGGACCTCTCTGTGCTCTTCTTTAGAGGTAGTGTCATTCCAAGAATAATTTCTTCATTTTATCTCCCTAGAGATCAGATCTTTTGGTTGTGGTTAACTGCATCACTCTGTCTATAAAGAGACCTTGGTAGATACTCTTCCTTAGGATCAACCTTATTCAGCTTCAGGAAGTGATCACTCAGTCTCTCCTCCATGACTCCATCTTCCTCCCACTTTCCCAGATTATGACTTTTCTCTCTTTTCCACTTCCGAACCATGAATATCTTCTCACAGGAGAAGGTATCGATATTTATACCCTAAGATATAAATAACTAAGGAGGTTACCACCCATTCCCACCCTACTTCCCATGATGGAGTTAAGGACAGTATTTATTGTCCAAGAGAAAGAAGAGCCTTTAGCCATAGAAATGAAGCAGTAGTAGTAAAATTTCAATCACTGGTCAACAATAAGAAAAGAATTCGGCCAAAGCGAAGAGCTTTTTTTAGTACTGCTGAAATTATCCCATACTATGATTGTCTTTTCTCACTGAGAGCTGCTGACCTTGCCCTCACCTCCAAAAAGATGATATTTCTACCAAGTGACAAAAAACCACTTAATGGCAGACAGATGAGAGAAAAATAGTCTCTGGAGATTTCTATGAATTATTCATCTGCCCTAACACAAATATATATCTAGCTTTCTACCTGACAATTTATCAGAACAGCACTAATATACCATCCTTACACTCTATTCCTAAATAGAACATAGACTCAGAAGTCAGCTTAGTCATCATATATATATATAATATAAATATTATATATTATTTAATTATATAATTTTAGTTATAATTATACAATTAAATTAATAAATATAATGGGTATGGTAAATATAATTATTATAAATATAACATATCATATTTATTGTATATTATATAATATATATGTATTTTTTAACATCTTTATTGGAGTATAATTGCTTTACAATGGTGTAGTTTCTGCTTTATAACAAAGTGAATCAGCTATACATATACATATATCCCCATATCTCTTCCCTCTTGCATCTCCCTCCCTCCCACCCTCCCTATCCCCCCCCTCTAGGTGGTCACAAAGCACCGAGCTGATCTCCCTGTGCTATGCGGCTGCTTCCCACTAGCTATCGGTTTTACATTTGGTAGTGTATGTATGTCCATGCCACCCTCTCACTTTGTCCCAGCTTACTTTTCCCCCTCCCCGTGTCCTCAGGTCCATTCTCGAGTAGGTCTGCATCTTTATTCCTGTCCTGCCCCTAGGTTCTTCATGACCAGGCTGGTAACTGTGTTCTCCGTCAGTGTGGGCATGGATAGATTTGAGATATTGATATATATATTACATTACATATTATACATATATATTAATATCTCAAATCTATCCATGCCCACACTGACGGAGGACACAGTTACCAGACCCATTTCTCCCAAACACACAAGGACCAAATCTGAGGTCCTAGAGATATAAACCTTCTTGATATTCCTTGGGTACTTTCAATGCAGCTTGTAGTTTAGACCACAAAGAAAATTAGCATAATACATGGCAGACTATATAGGCTTGAGTAGCTTTACAGTCAGCCTTGCAGACTCTTACGTACTTCAAAAGCATGAAGATTTTCACTCTCACTCTCTTCCCCCACTTTTCAAATTGGCATTTACCAAAATAAAAGAGGAAATGAAATGATATAAACCACTTTGATGAAATATTGTTGGTCTGGCTTACATCCCCAGTAATCTATATGTATATTCATTTTTATGGCATAAAATATTATGATTATACCTCACATTTTTAAGATGAAATGGATTTTAAGAATTGGAGAAACCAGAGGAAAAGAAGGAAGTATTGGGATTACGGATCAACCTTCAATTCAGAAGGTTTTTCAATGTATCTGTTCTCAGGGATTGCAAATCAGATACCCAGTCTCACACAGAGGCTGTCAGATGTCACTGGGTTGCAGAAAAGATGAAAATCCTCCTGGTTTCTGGCTTTCCGAGGTTTTGTGGGTTTGAACAAGACCCTTACTGCTATTTGGACTTGGGTTTTGTGGTTAATATATGATAAAGGGGTTATTACACAGTGATCCTTGAGCGGTTAGGTCAGCTGTGGCAATCAATCAAGAGACACTTCTCTTCTGGCAGCACGCACTTCCATAAAAAATTCTCTGGCAGACTCGAGTTAGTTAGTTATGACAGAGTAACCTTTATGTCAAGCAATATACTTGATAAATTTTTCATGTGCTTTTGACTGACAGAAGCTCTGGCATTCTGGTAAGTAGCAAAGCAAGCTTCAAAGAGCATAGAAACCTCTTTCTTCTTCCCAAACTGAAGGTGGTTAAATTGAACACATTATTTCCAAGAAAGTTAAAAGAAACACTTCAGGAGTAAGTTCACATTTTGGTGCCTATTCTTCCTTAGTTCCTTTTATTTATTCTATTACAGGTAATCTCCCTAAATCAGCTTTTTCATTATCATTCCTACTTCTGAATGATTCGGCTCCATTTAACAAAAACCTCCTGGACTCCTAATATATGCTTGATGTGGGGCTGGGGTAGTGGGAAGATAAAGATGAATAGGATACTTACATCTCATTCATATTCAATTATACGGTTGTTTTTTTAATTGAAGTATAGTAATTCACAATATCATGTTAGTTTCAGGTATATAGCACAGTGATTTATATATATATATACTTTTTCAGATTCTTTTCCCTTATAAGTTATTATAAAATATTGAGCATATTTCCCTGTGGTATACAGTAGCTCCTTGTTACTTATTTTATGGCCATTTAAAATTTTCAGAATCAATACGAATTTCAAAAGAATGGCCAAATGGGGGATACACTTTTATTTGATTCTAGGGTTTAGCTTTTTGTTTGTGTTTCCCACTAATAAACTACTGGCATATGCTGATTCTGCTTCTCTACCTTGTGGGATAAAAAGGCTACCTATGGAGGAGCTAGACTGTAGCTAAATGACCCTTGCATTAACCTTTTTCAGCCATTTCAAGTAAGGCAATTATTACTCTAATTTTAGCAAGGATAGGAGAATCTATTATGACCTGCAGTGGTTCATTATGCCATTTCTGTTCTTGGAAGAAAATGGAGAGAAAATGTATCTAATTTGAACAAAAATAAATTCTCATGGATTGAGTAAGAAAAAAATGTTAAAAAGGTAAGACTAAAAAACCACTGATGTTGGCTTCTGAATTAATTCTATGATTCTTTTGTGAGTAACAGAACATTTTTAAGAAGAGAACTCAAGTATGGTTAGAGTGCCCGCTGACTTCTATGTGATGCCTATGCCTCCTTCAGGATACAGTTTAGGTGATTAATTTCCAAGTTGATTTTCTCTAATATGCTAAAGGAGAAGTGACAAAGGCTCTATGTATGGAAATGACTATACACAGCAGCACTATCTAATAGAAGTATAATGCAAGTCACATATGTAACTTTAGATTTTCTAGGTGCCACTGTCCAACAGACATACAATGTGAGATACACATGTAATTTTTAATTTTCTAGTAGCCACATTACTAAAAGTAAAAAAGGAACAAGAGATTAGTTGAACACTATTTTATTTAACACAATGATAATATTTCAAAAATATTATCATTTCAAAATGCAATCAGCATTTTAAAAAATGAGATCTTTTGTGTTCTTTTTTCCTAACCAGGTCTTTGAAATTCAGTGTGTATTCTACACTTACAGCATATCCTAATTTGGACTGGTCACATTTCAAATGCTCACTAGTCACTTATGACTAGAGGCTATCTTATTGGGCAGTATAGGTCTACAGAATTCTTAACACAGTAAGGGATGCTACCATCAAACTACAGAATATTATTAGTGGACCATCTGGGTCAATGAACCAATTAATAAAGAGAAGTTTTATATCATTTAAATAAGCTTAAAATAATAAAAACAAAGTCAAAACCCCACTTTTTGAGATAACAGATAAGATAATCCAATTGAAGTCTTGTACTATACTATGATCTGAGCAAAAAACTTCAATTAAACTTAACACAAAATTGATGTTTAACAGTATTTTCCTACCAGTTGCCCAATAATCTGATATGATTTTGTCATAAACATATTTTCTACTTCAGATAATACTTGCCAATGCACAAAACCCAAGCGTTCCACTGACCATTTCTCTGAGTGAAGTGCACTCACTCCTATCAATCCAAATTAACATGTCCATAAAGAAAATAAGGAACTTTTCATTGCAGCTCTATTTACAATAGCCAGGACATGGAAGTGACCTAAGTGTCCATCGACAGATGAATGGATAAAGAAGATGTGACACATATATACAATGGAATATTACTCAGCCATAAAATGAAACGAAATTGAGTTATTTGTAGTGAAGTGGATGGACCTAGAGACTGTCATACAGAGTGAAGTAAGTCAGGAAGAGAAAAACAAATACCATATGTTAACACATACATATGGAATCTAAGAAAAAAATAAAGGTTCTGAAGAACCTAGGGGCAGGACAGGAATAAAGACGCAGACATAGAGAATGGACTTGAGGACATGGGGAGGGGGAAGGGTAAGCTGAGACGAAGTGAGAGAGTGGCATGGACATATATACACTACCAAATGTAAAATAGATAGCTAGTGGGAAGCAGCCCCGTAGCACAGGGAGATCAGCTCGGTGCTTTGTGAACACCTAGAGGGCTGGGACAGGGAGGGTGGGAGAGAGGCTCAAGAGGGAGGAGATATGGGGATATATGTATATGTATAGCTGATTCACTTTGTTATACAGCAGAAACTAACACACCATTGTAAAGCAATTATACTCCAACAAAGATGTTTAAAAAAATAAAAAATAAAATAAAAATACCTGCCAATTAAATATCAAAAAAAAAAAAAGAAAATAAGGAACTTTAAACTCACATTTATATTATGGTTGTAAAGTCAAACTGCTCATCAGGTCCTGGTGTAGTTTGGCAGGAGAGCCTGCAGTGCAATTCACTGTGAAATTCCAAAGATCAAAACCAACCAGATCTATAATCGTGTCTTCAAACATTCTCATTTCGAAAAGATAGACTTTATTTGTTTCTGAAACAGCTACTTTGGTATTCACATAAATACGTCCTTAACTTCCCTTCTAACACAAGTATGAATTCCTCAAAGACCACAAGAGCCAAGTTTATCCTTAACTATAGTGGAAAAGTTTGTCAAGATGATATTTTTCTATTACCGAACTTTTATTTTTGTTTGTTTAAAAACTCTTATATTTAAAAAAAAAATAAAATGATTATACAGGCAACCCCATAGTAACCGTGCATCCACCCTTTATGTAAACTGTTGATAGACATTTTTTATGAAAAATAAAACATCTTCCAAGAGATTTTTGGATTTTCCATGATGATTTGCATGCTTTAAGTTGCTATTTTATCTTGTGCTATCTGGTTTTAATGATAAATGCTAAGAAATCATTGAAAGGGAGGCAGTGGGCAGTGATGAACATCAGTGCAGAAGCCAAGAACGGGTTTCAGGGACTGTCCCCGACCTGCCACTGACCAGCTGCAGAATACATCTCAAATCTCTGGGTCTCAATTTCTTTACCTATAAAATTTGGAAATAAGAAAAAATTGACTCCAAGGCTCCTCATAGGCTTTGACTTATTAGTGAAAATATTGTAAAATTTAAAAGACTAGTCACTTGTTAAACTGAGCAAAGACGCTTTGAAAATTCAGAGTCTAATTGGAAAAGGAACCCCTGTCCAATTTTCATTCAATCAGCTTTGTCTATACCAATGCTATCTGCATCATTCAGCCGCTTCCATTAAGCGTCTAGTGAATTCAATTTTAAATGTTTTACCTCCCCCAAAGCTAACATACAAAAAGAGGGAACACCAAGATTGGTTATTTAAAAGTATAAATTATAGTTCATTGTCAAATATGCCCATCCTGTCATCTGACACAGATATAATTGAAAAGCCATGGACGCTACTAATGAACATGTATTTTGACTACGTCTTCTCAGGAGACAGGAGTAACCTGTCGAGTTCATATAGCCTCAAAGAGTTAACATACTTCCAAAAGCTGAGCACTATACTCTTTGCCAAAACATAAAATTAAGTGTTCCATATGGTGAGGATTGAAAAATGATATAATGTTTTTGATTGTGTTGACTTGTATATTAAGTTTGAGAAAAGAGTCAAAACTTAAGTTTAGTAACTTTGCTGTGTATATTTATCAAGAAATTTCCATTCTCCTATGGCATAAAATTCCAATGCAAATAGCCATTCTGTTTCTAACACTCTAAAAACACTGCCCCCCCAAAACTGTAGATGGATAGATGGATAGATAGATAGATAGATAGGTGATAGAGTGTATGCACACACAAACTCATGTAACATATTTAACATCCTTATAGTTTTGCCTATGATTTCACAAACATAAGACAATGAGAAACTGACCGAATGACCAGCTTAAAGTGGAGCAGAGATTCGAAAGGAAGTCCCTTGCTCCATCTTCTAATGGGAAACAAGCACTATCTTTAATTGTGATTTGTTTGCAAATAATAGTTTATATAAAATGCAATCCCTTGGGCTTCCCTGGTGGCGCAGTGGTTGAGAGTCCGCCTGCCGATGCAGGGGACACGGGTTCAGGGGACACGGGTTCGTGCCCCGGTCTGGGAGGATCCCACATGCCGCGGAGCGGCTGGGCCCGTGAGCCATGGCCGCTGAGCCTGCGCGTCCGGAGCCTGTGCTCCGCAACAGGAGAGGCCGCAACAGTGAGAGGCCCGTGTACCGCCAAAAAAAAAAAAAAAAAAAAAAAAAAATGCAATCCCTTGTTCCTATATGAAATGTCTAGCTTGTTTGGATGTCATAGGGATCCATCGATTCCCCTTTCTTGTTTCTTCTCATTTGATGATTTTTATAGGGTAATTAATATTTTAATTATGTGATGATGCCACTGACTCTAAAAATAAATCCTTAATTTTTTTCTTGCTATGTCTGGATATGTAGTCATATATTTATATGTCGGTCATTCATTAGTTTTCTATTTTTTTCCTTTTTAATAGAAATTTTGAATTCAAGGTAATGTTTTCTACTTGACAACAAAATTATTTTGCAATATATATTATATATTTTTGTATAATGTATTTAAACTATTTTTCTCATCTTTACAGGAATATAATTTTAAACAGAATGAAAGATTAAGCAAACCAAAAATAATGAAAAGTCAAATTATGCACACTGTGCAAAAACACGGTCACATAGATTTTGCCTTGTATAAACTTCATCCTGCCTATGTGGGTTTTAACATGTTTCCATGGCTTTAAATAGGAAAACATCTTAAAGCTCAGCCCATGGGAAAACCAAGCTTGATTAGTTTTCCCTTTTACTACAGCCTGCAGAGTGTAAAACACAGCACATCAGAATTGAATTTGTCATCTCCAGACCTCACAGGAATTTTAGGAACTAAATAGTTAGGAAGCCATCCTGGTACTTCTCTTTGCTTTAATCAAAGTCGAAGTTTCAATTTAAACATTCAGGAAATCTCCCTTATTTAAAGCAATCAACTCATTGCTGACAGGGTCTGGCCTTACTGTGTTTAATTTTTTGGCATCAAGCAAAACTTGATTGGTCACAGCCAGTGCATGAGGAGTCCTCCCTTTCCCTCGAAGAGGAGAGAAGGATTCCAGAGCTTTGCTGTGTCCAACACGAGGCTAGAGATATGGATGCATTTTCAAATCAGTAGTGCATTGGCGTAAACCTCAGCTGGAAAACGGAGCTAATGTTTAAGACCTATAAGGGGTTTCAGAGTCAAACAACTATCACAATGGTGAGCTGTACAATAATATTCTGAGAAAATATTGATCAAGCTTCTTTATTCCTCCGATTTCTGTCTCTTTTTTCACACTTTTTGGAATACACGGGAAGTCACCACCCTGCATTTTATTTTCAAGATTTCAATTTCCTGTAGATCAAGTAGAAAACAGATTTAGCGAGGCCTGAGGTGAGAGGGGGATTGTGGCATACTTGAAAACTAGGCACTAGGATCTTTCAGGAAAATGTATTTAAATACAGGCATAGAGGTGGAGGTAGATGCAGATGTAGGGGTGAAGTAGAGGCTGAGACAGAGATAGGAGATAGAGACATCCTACTATACTTAAGAAATCTGGAGGGGAAGAACAGCTAACAAATAAAACTAAATTAATTTCACTAAGATTCAAAATCGTTATTAAATCTCTGAGAAATAAATCCACAGTCAAGAGATCAGAATGGTTGCCTCTATTCTCAGAGCTCTCAATGGCTCATCTCCTTAGATCAGGTGCTCAAAGTTGGGGAAAATGATGTGCAGGCTCTTTAGTTTGGTTACCCTGTGTACAGACAGCCAAAGCATTACTAAAAATATTCCACACTAAATTCATATCTGACCTTTACAACCCTCTATTGTAGTTCTCCAATAATCTGTTTTTTCAAATAAAAAGCTAAGAGATGTAATGAATTATGTAGTGAATTTACTAGTTCTTGAGAGAAGATTATCTAGAAGATACACTATTTAAACAAGTCGAACTTTTAAGAAGGCACATTTTCAAATAAAAATTAAGTGTCGAAAATATTTTGTGTTGTCAACATGTTTTTAAATGCACAAAGTTTTAGGGTACCTCGAAAGTTAAATTTTATATAACATCTTGTTATTACCCAAAATATTTATTTGGCATATGTATTATTAGTTGATTCGGGCTACCATAACAAAAGACCACAGACTGGGTGGCTTAAATAACAGCATTGTATTTTCTCACAGCTCTGGAAGTTAGAAGTCCCAGCCAGATCAAGGTCCAGAAGGGTAGGTTTCTGGTGAGAGCTCTTTTCGTGGCTCGTAGACAGCTCTGTGCTTACGTGGCCTTTCCTCTGTGCTTGAGTAGGGGGAGGGAAAGAGAAAGAATGAGGCCTCTGGTGTCTCTTCGTGTAAGGACACCAATCCTATCATATCAGGACCCTAACCTTAAGACCTCATTTAACTCTAATTACCACCTTACAGGCCCTGTCTCCAAAGGCAATCACATTGGGGGGCTAGGGCTTCAATATTCAAAATTTGGGACAAGCTCTCAATGGCTCATTTCTTAGATTAGACATTCACACGTGGGAAAAATGATGTCCACAGGAGCCTATTAGCAAGATCTCAGATACTTACGTTACCTACCAGCAAAAGAAAAAATTCCCTTTTCCATTATGAACTCACAAATTCACATATATCTTCTTCCTCCAAATACACATACGTATAGCATCAGATATACTACATTCTTGGAAATTAATCTGAGCATTTAGTGTTGCTGTGTGGAAATCTGATATGTTTCACCAGAATATACAATGTTTCATTGCTGCTACTGATTTTTAAAAAAGACCAATTTAACAAATAATTCCACTCATGTTCTAGTCAAAATCAGACACCACAGAACAAAAATACCGGTGAGAGCTCTTTTCATGGCTTGTAGACAGCTGTGGTTTTAGACTCTCTAAAAACCAGATTATTATTTATGAAAAGGCCTATAATAATTGTACTAAATGATGTCATAGTTTTTATAGAAATGCATTTTCTCTTAACCAACAGGACAGAAAATTGTATAGAAATTGTCCCCACAAAATATGAGAAGAGGTGTCACACATTTTTTTGATACAGTGAAATGCCTATTACACTTTTCCATTTTTCAACCATGGCATACCACAGCTCAAAACCCAAGGGCAAAGAACTCACTTAACTAAGATACATGCCATACATCACAAAAATGTGGCTGCCTTTACTGAAAGATGATGTAATATGTAAGGCAAGTGTATTGTGTTACTGGGTTTTCCATATTTTCCCCTTGTAACTGTCACAATTTGGGTATGATAAGTGAGGACGACTATTTGATATACTGTATTTTATTTCCTAGTCATGCATCATTTGAGCCAGTGTTTCTCCCAAGTGTGGTCCAGAGAGCCCTGGGGGCCCTCTGGTTAGTTTATAATGCTTCACCAGGAGGAAGAACTTGACTGGGGCAGAGATATTGAGTTGAGAATGATCACTGCAGAAAGTAACTGAAGTCGTGGTAATACTTACCCACAAAAGGGGGCCAAGGAGCAGAAGCTGACAAGTCTAAAACATAAAGATTTATCACCCAGATCTCATGGATAGAGGGCAAACAGGAGACAATTAAATCCGAGGACCACTTCTCTATCTCGGGGCTGTATGTTCCTCCTTTTAAGAAGCCAGAGAACCTCAGCTTGCTCTCCTTTTCTCCAGCTCTACCCACTGTATGTTCCACCAACCCCACCTTCACCCAAGACTTGCTACAGAGCAGGTGAGGTCCTCCAAGCATTCTCCTTCTATAACGTCACCAAGGACAAGATCTTTTCTCTTTCACCCGGCTTATTGCATTTGACTAGTGAGTGGAAAGCAGATAATAAAGAAGTAAGAAACATAGAAAGTTATAAATATCCCAGAATTCTTATACCCTGCTGAGATGGTAACTGGACTTTTGTTTCTGGGAATAGAACGCTCTGCTTAACTCTTTCTCCTGCCAGGACAGCAGATCCTTTCCTCCAAGGCAGACCCTTTTAGATGAGGGGCATTTGGGATAGCTCATTGGTGTTCCCATCTCACAAGTAGGTGCTTTGCATTTTTGACATGCTGGTGATGGGAGAACATACTAAGTGACCTCTGTCTTACACTAGAAAGTTCCTCTCAAATCATTTCTTCACACAGCATTTTTTAAAAATTTTATACTTTCAAAAAATACTATAGTAGTTCCAAGTTATTTTAAATACAAGGTAAAAAATTCAAACATTGCAATAGAGTATATAGTGAAAAGTTACATCCCCTTTACCTCAGTCCCAAAGTCTGTCCTATCTCTCCCTCTAGCTATCCATTGGGACACCCAGGTTAGGTCATCATTATATATGAGGTATTTTATACATAAGCCAATATATATATATATAAGAACTTGTGTATGTATATGTGTGCATATATGTATATGTATTTACATCTATCTATTTATCTATTATCTATCTTTTTGTTTCTTAATATAGTAAAGCATACCATGCATTGTCCAAAAAGTCTTGCTACAATTTTAAGCTTTAGTAATCTGAGAAGGATAAATGTTATATTCAGAAAAACATTAAAACTTTTAATAATTTAAATCTTGTTTATACTTGTTTAGTCTTTTAAATTTTGAATAGTAAATTTTAAATTTTAATCTTTTGCTTTTGTCAATATTTGTCACCTTCAACTTGAGGGATTGAAATGTATGTATTCATACAGAAGTTCATCCTTGCTTTTTTCACTTACTGTGTCTTGGTGCTTGTCCCATCTCAATATGTATAGATCCCTATCATTCTTTTTCACAGTTTCATTGTAACCCATTGTATGAATGGGTCATAAATAATTTAATCAGCCTTCTGTTAATGTACATTTAAGTTGCTTAGAACAACACTCTAAAAACTATTATGAAGCATATATTTTTGGCCATTTAATAGCAAATCAGTTATAAATACTTTCAGTTACAAGTAAGAGAAATGTTGACTAACAATGGCAGTCGTATTTGTTTTAAATAGGTTTTAATTTTTTCACATAATAGGACACCCAGAGGTGAGTGGTTGCAGGCAGATTCAGCTGCTCAGTGATTCCATGAGGAATTCAGGTGCTTTCTGTCTTTTCATATCACCATTTTTAATGTGCTGGGCTTTTGTCCTCATCCTTGTCACTTCATAGTCATAAAATGGCTACCACAGCTCCAGGAGTCACATCCATAGTCAAGACAAGAGGCAGAGGAGAGAATGAATGGCAACTACCTCTGTCCCTTGTACTAGGACAGGAAAAGCTTTTCTAGAGCCTGCAGTAGACTTCCAGCTTTAAGATGATCATGATGATACCTCTTCCCATCTTCAAGGGAGACAGCAAGAGAATGAGGATAACTTAACATGGCTGTGGAGAGTGTCTTCCAGCCCCATCTGACCAGAAAGGTGGGCAACAACTCCTGAAAGATGTTCAGCCCAGCAGTACTAAAGCCAAGAGTTGGGCAAGCAGAACTGATCACCCCCAGAGCAAAGCCAGTACAGGCCTAGATGCTTCTTGTGCTACACACAGGCAAGGGGAATTAACTCATAGCCAAGGCTGAGGGTAGCTCCTGGCTGCTCCCAACTGGAGAGCCTGTTCGGGAAATTGAGAGTAGCCTAGAGTAGCCCCCCCCCCATCCTGCCCAGGAAAGGGGGCTGAGACAAAGCCCCACTCACTGTGGAGAGTGTCCTCTTTCTCCCTCTGAGCAGAAGGGCAAGAAACAACTCCAGTAGCACTCAAGCCAAGAGGCAGGCAGGCAGAGCCGATAGTTTGCAGAGCAAAGCCAGTGGCCCTGTTCAGTCAGAAACTTGGGGTGTAGGCCAGCACCTACAAAGCACAAAGAGCTTTACCAGCTTAATAGCTGCTGCTCCCTCTGTACCCAGGTAGGGAATCTAATTTATAGCTCCCCTCATCTCTGAATACAGTCTTCAGCCTGTCACCTAACCAGAGCACAGGGGAAGCTACACAGCCCATTCAATAGCCATACATACAGTGACATTAAACAGAGAGCACAGCAGTGGCTTCCCCCATCTGTAGAGCAAAACCAGCAGCCTCACATGACCAGGGAATTCAGTGCACACTCTGGCCTGATTTGGTCAAACAATAAGCTATACAGACCCTGAGTCCCATTCTGCTCCCCTGCCAGGGCAGGGAAGCTAATTCATAGCCCCATCTACTACTGAAAATAGTACCCAATTCTGACCATCTAGTAAGCCTGACCAGAAAATCCAGGCAACCACAGAGCCTATCCTACAACCTTACTTAGGTAGGAAACAAAGCTAGTAGTATAGTACTGCAGTACTAAATATTTACTGAAAAAAAATTTGTGTATAAGTGAACACACATAGTTCAAAACCATGTTGTTCAAGAGTCAACTGTATATAGTCATAGTTAGATTCTGCAATATGGTAATAATGGTACATAATTTACATACAGCTCTAGTTTAAAAGTTAAAAAAACATAGTACAAACTACAACAATCTATTATTAGTTACACAACAGAAAAAACATGTAAATTACAACAGCAATAACCTAAAATGTGAGAGAGTAGAGAAGTAAAAGTGTGAGGTTTACTGAAGTTAAGTTGTTATCAGTTTAAAAGTTTAAGATATTTTATGTAAGCCTCATGGAGACTAGAATGGAGAATTCTGTAGGAATTATAGAAGAGAATCTGGTAAAGAAGCCAAAGCATACTGATACAAAAGACATCAAAACACGAAAAAAGACAGCAGGATAAAAAACAAGAAACAATGAATTTATAGAACAAGAAGAAAAAATTAACAAGATAGCAATAGTAAGTTCCTATCTATAAATAATTACTTTAAGCGTAAATGGATTAAATTCTCCAGTTAAAAGACTTAAAATGGCTGAATGGATAAAAAACCAAGATCAAACAATATGCTGCCTCTAAAAGACTCACTTCAGTCTTAAAGATACACATAGACTGAAGGTGAGGGATGGAAAAAGGCACTTCAATAAGTGGTAACTCCAAAAAAACAGGGGCAGCTATACTTACATTAGACTTTCAACTAAAAATGGTAAAAAGAGACAAAGAAGATCATTATTTAATGATAGAGGGGGTCAATATATCAAGAAGATATAACAATTGTAAATATTTATGCACCCAACATTGGAGCAACTAAATCTATATAGCAAAAAAAAATAACAGAGCTAAAAGGAGAAATAAACAGTAATACAATAACAGTTGGGGATTTTAATACCCCACTTTCAACAATGGCTAGATCATTTAGAGAATCAGTAAGGAAACAGTAGCTTTGGACAGCACTACAGGCCACATCGACCTAACAGACATATTTTGAACCTTCTGTCCAGCAACATCAGAAGACACATTCTTCTCAAGCCTGCATGGAACATTTTCCGGGAGAGACCAGGTGTTAGGCCACAACTCAAGTCTTAGCAAATTCAAGAAGATCAAAATCATACCAAGTAACTTCTTTAGCCACAATGGCATGAAGTTAAAAATCAATAACAAGAGAAAACTGGAAAATTCATGAACACATGGAAATTAAACAACAATCTCCTGGACAGCCAATGTATCAAAGAAGAAATTAAAGGAAAGTAAAAAAGTTTCTTGAGACAAATGAAAATGGAAACACAACATAATAAGACTTGTGGAATGTAGCAAAGGAAGTTCTAATAGAAAAGTTCATAGCAATAAATGCATACATTAAGAAGCAAGAAAAAAAAAAAAAAGAAGCAAGAAAGATTCCCAATAAATAACCTAACTCTATGACTTAAGGAACTAGAAACAAAGTGAGCCCAAAGTTAGAAGAAAGAAAATAATAAAGATTAGAGAAGAAATATTGATAAATAAAATAGAGACCTGAAAAACAATAAAAAAGATTAGCCAAACTAAGAGTTGTTTCTTTGAAAAGATAAACAAAATTAACAAACCCTTAGCTAGACTAACAAAAAAGAGAAAATAGAGAAAGATGATAGCATATATTCCATATACAATGGAATATTATTCAACCATAAAAAATGAAATCCTACCATTTGCTACAACACAGATGGACCTTGAAGTCATTATGCTAAGTGGAGTAAGTCAGACAAAGAAAGACAAATACTGTACGATCTCATTTACATGTGGAATCTTTAAAAGAAAAAAATCAAACTCATAAAAAAACAGATGACTTGTTACCAGAGGTAGAAGGTGGGGGAAGGGAAAATTGGAGGAAGGTGGTCAAAGGTATAAACTTTCACTTATAAAATAAATAAGTACTAGGGATGGAATGTACAACACAATGACTATAGCTAACACTGCTATATGATATATAGGAACGTTGTTAAAAGAATAAATCCTAAGAGTTCTCACACAAAGAGAAAAATTATTTTCTTCATTGTATTTATATGAGAAGATAGATGTTATCTGAACCTATTGTGGTAATCATTTCACAGTATATGTAAATCAAACTATCCTGCTATATATCTTAAACTTACACAGTGATGTATATCAATTATTTCTCAACAAAACTGGAAAAATGCATTTTAAAAGCAGCAGTCACACTCTGCAAAGAAAATCTTACATTTAGGGCAAATCTTTATCCTCCTCTTCCTCTATGCTTTCTTCTCTTGGTCACTTTTCTTCCAGATTTAAATATAAACATCCAAGATAAAAAAAAAAAGTTATTCAACTGTGAAGAAAGACTGGAAAGGCATTGATAATTGGATTGTGTCAACAATGATAGCTAAAAATTTATTGAACATTTATATGACAGGCCATGTTTTAAACACTTTATATATATTAATGAATTTAATCCTCACAACAATTTCGTCTGCAGAGATTAATCTATATTATCAAAACCATCAACAGTAAACTAGGCAACAAAAGTAATATCACAGATTCTAACCTCAGGCCACATCAGAAGTAAGGCAGAGGGAGAGTTACAAGTACTTCACCCCCTGCTCCACCTCCACCCTTCCTAAAGCTCACCCACTGGTTGGCATATGGGTCTTAGCCTCAGCATGGAAACACTTAGTCCATCCTTACACCAGAGAAAGTAGAGACATTGCTCTCTTCAGCTCCGATCATGGCAGTGTTATTAAATTTTCCAATCTGATTTATTCTTTTAATGCCTCATCATCTTCATAATTAAGAAAAGTCTTGAATAATTTTTTTCAAAATTTGAATACATGCTTTGTAACGTATTACATAAATGATAAATGAAATAAACTTTATCTTGGCATTTTCTGATGAATCAAAAGAACAAGATTGAATTTATTGACCAATTACTATTCAGTTTCATTTGATGCTGAGATAGAGAGCTTGAAAAGTCACAGCCTACTTTTAGTTGACCAATTGGGGCACCTTGCTATTTTTAAGGAAAGTTTCAAAATTCTAGTACCAGTAGCTCTCTCAAGTCTTAATACAGTCTCTTGCTCTTTTTTGGGATTTATGAACAAGTAGTCAATAGTAAATTCTATTAGATATTAGTGCTCACGTCTTATGTCCCTGTATCTCCAGCAGGATCTCTTTCAAAAGAAAACAGGAGCTAAAAGCGACCTGTTGTTGCCCATCCTTAGGGGAAGAGTTTGCAGAGTTAAACTGCAGTAGAGTGGGATACAAAGCCCTTGGTCTAAGAATATAGCCCACTTGCTTCCTCAGAATGCGTTCCCATATCTGGTCGGTGATCTCTCCAATGGGAAAAGACACATACAAGTGAGCGATCTTCCTTCCCCTAGAAGCTTTCTCCTCTGCTAAGTTCCATATTCCAACTATACTTCACTGAAGTCTGCAGAGGCTGGGCCCTCTCTAGTGCCTTGACTTACTGTCATATTACAGAAAAGGGAACATTGAGCAGAGTCTCTACCACCCTCTAGTTTTACTTCCTTGACACACCCTGGGACATTGAGTTTTGGACATTTCCAACTTAAGAAAGGAAAGCAAAATCACATGTTGATTTTGGTGTTATAAATCTGCTAGAAAATAGGAGGCCTGGAATAGCTGTATGCTAAAAAATACTGGTCAAAACCACGATGAGACTTTTTTAAAAAAATAAGAGGTTACGCAAAGTTCTGGCTCCTCTTGTCTCCCGGCTACTGTCTCACAGACCCCTGCACTATTCTAAGGGCCGGAAAGGCTTCTATACACGGGCTCATTTGTGGTCAACATAAAGTAGACTGTAGCCTTGTACCCACTCCCTTTGCTTTGTTAAAAATAACATTAATACACATTCATTGTAGAAAATTTGGAAAAATACAGAAAAGCATAAAGAAAATAAAAACTACCCATAGATCTACCACTTTACTCACTTTCCTAACTGCTGATCTAAAAGCAAACACAGAGATCAAAAGAGCAGATAAATGCTCCCAAAGTTTCCTGGTTCCTTTTTACATAGTTCATATGCAAATATTTATTTAGCCATGAAACTGGCAGCAAAAGGACTAAGAAAGAACTGCCTTTGAATCACAGCATCTTAGCAGCAGAATAGACAACAAAAATCCTACCCAGGAATCTCTTCCATGCTACCTCTGTGAGAGTGTAAGCTAGATTCAGCTCAGTGCTTCCAGGAATGCTTTTCTAGATAGATGGCTCAGCAACTATAAAGTTCTGCTTGTCAGGAAGTTCTACCTATATGATGTCTTTCCTACCCATGGATCCTAATCAGTACTCTGGAGCAACGTAGAATAAGTTTAACTTCTTCTTGTATTATCTTTACAATCAACCTAAATCCTCTTATTTCAAGAGTGAACTATTTTGGACATTCTATTCTATTCTCGATGAACACTACTTTGTTCAAATCATGGTGTCCAGAACTGAAGAAATTTTGCTAAATAACATGGGGGATGTCATGTCAACTTCTGTGATACTGACACTGAATATCTATTAATACCAACCTAATAGTCAAAATTCAGTTAAAAACATTTTCTAATTATAACAATAATCAGTTCAACCTCTTTGGCCACACCCTGCACTGCAGACATTGGTAGAAATGTTGGCTATAATCACCCTATTCCACTAGACCTGAAAGGACACCTTAGTCAATTTTAGTGCCTTTGTATATGTTGCAATGGTTAATTTGTGTGTCAGCTTGTCTAAGTCATGGTGTGCAGCTGTTTGGTCAAACACCAGTCTAGATGTTGCTGTGTAGTGCTTTTTTATATGTGATTAATATTTAAATTAGTATACTTTGAGTAAAGCACTTACTTTCCATAATATGGGAGGCCTTTATTCAACCAGTTGAAGACCTTAAGAAAAAAAATGAGGTCACTATAAGAGGAAGGAATTTTGCCTTCAAGTTGCCTACATACTCAAGACTAAAACATCAACTCTTGTCAGAATTTCTATTCTTCCAGCCTGCCCTGCAAATTTGTACTTGCCAACCCCATAATTTTATGGACCAATTCCCTACAATAAATCCCTCTCTCCCTCTCTCTCTCCATCTTATTGGTTCTCTTTCTTTGGGAAACCCAGACTAATACTTGTATATATAGTATTCTTCCCCTCTTCCCTTCTTTGTCTTCTCCACTATTCCTTTTTTCTTTTCCCATGCTTGACACACTCAGTCAAATATAGACCCCTAGCTCAACTCATCCTTTGTTCTCTCGGCAAATATCTTCACTTCTACATAATGAATCATGGTTTTCTTGGCCCCATCTCCAAGCAAATATTTCTTGCCATTTCTATTTAATAAATACCTTGGTATTCACTTCCTTATGAACCACAGTTCTTCTTCCCTCAAAACACTGACTAGAATCACCTTTGCAGAAAGCCTTATAACCTAAACTCATATAGCTCTGGTCACTGACACCTTCAGCAGTTCCCATAAAACAAATATCTCTGTTGTATGCCCACTTTTATTCTAGATCCTTGTTTATGTACTTTTTTGTTGTTTTTTTCCATGTTCTGTTATTTTGGTTTCATTGGGGTTTTTTTGTTTTTTATATTTATAGGAAAAGCTCCTTAAGGATATGGAACTTGTCTTATTTTTTAGTCTTACTTACAACTATGTTCAGTATACAGGGGCTTCTTAATAAATATCTTTCACTATAACTTATTCAAATAGTCGAGTTTTCTGGTATGGATGAAAGAAAGAGCTAGACACAAAATTAGCCAGAATTTTCATAAAACTAAGCTCCATTTAGATCTTGTTTTAAGACCACTGAAACTTTAAGGTATTGCTATTTATCAAGCTTCTTTTAAGATCAATTTCCTGAGGGTCCATTGTTAAACTTTTTTAAGTCCTCCCAGTATACATGTGTTCAGAGATTATATGCAAAAATGCAGTGCTTCTCAAAGTATAATGTGCATAGGACCTACCTGGCAAGCTTGGTAAAATGCAGGTTCTGATTCAGAAAGCCTGCGTTGGGCCTGAAATGCTGCATCTCTAACAATCTGTCAGGTGGTGCTAATGATGCTGGTCCATGTAGCACACTTGATAAACATGGTCCAGTAGAGAAGACATAGGTAGGAAGCCAGAGCTGAGCCCAAATCACTTACCAGCTCTGGGAAATGCCTAGAACAGGAGAGTACGGGCAAGATTAAATAAGCAGATGCATTTTGTCTTTTTTTTTTTTTTGGCTGCGCCACAAGGCTTGAGGAATCTTTAGTTCCCCAACCAGGGATGGAACCCAGGTCCCCTGCAGTGGAAGCGCAGAGTCCTAACCACTGGACCACCAGGAAATTCCCAAGCAGATGCATGTAGGAAGCACCTAGAATAATGTCTGGAACTTAATGGTTGTTCAGGAATCAATGTTTTTCCTACCATGTGAATAACTATCCCTGTCAACCTGTGTTATATCTCTCATAATTTCTGGTTCTTTTAACCTTGCCAGCTTCTAAAGGTGATATTTTTTCTCAAAACACCTGCAATTAAATTTTCTTATTTAAATGATTTTTGGTTAAAAAAAAACTTTGGAAAATAAGAAACTATTTTGGTACTCCATTCATTTTCATGTCCACGGTCATACCATACACCGTCACGTGGGCTTTGAAGTCAAATAGACCTGATTCTTCAACTTGGGGCTCTGCCATTGTTGGCTGAAACCTTGTACAGTTACTTCATCTCCATAAGCTTTATTTTCCTCATTTAAAAAATGAGGATAATAGCTATCCATACTCCAAACATATTGACTGGATTAAGCCAAAGCATGTAAGAAAGTTAATCAAGTGCCAATTCATAGGAAGCACTTATGTCAGACACTTCTTCTGCTTCAATTCATTTCTTCATGATAAGGGTGGCAAAACTACAAAGAAGACTTAATATACAGCCTTGACAGTTTCCTCTGTTAAAGTCAAGAAGAGAAAAAGAGTGGGACTCAGCCATCCATAATGGGGACATTTAAGTGGATGAGCCTGAGAATCTTAAGCACCCAGAATCCACTAACTGGCAAAAGTCCTTTCCCCTTTGAGAGGGGAAAGCAGCGTTACCTTTCCTGCAGAAGCCTTACCTGAGGCAAGCGCCTTACAAGATGATGCTTATCTTCCTCAAGATCTACCCCTTCATCACGTATTGTCTACAGGACAAAAAATAGAGTCAAATCTCAGCATAGCCCAAATGGGGAAATAAAGTCACTGCTTTGGAAGAAAATAGCTCACACAAAAGACGGCTAAACTGAAAATATACAGGCAGGAACCAGGAGACGATATGTGAGAATGGTTTTTAAGAATGTAGAACTAGAAAGGGAAGAATATAAAGGGAAATAGATTGTAAGGTTGGTTGGAAATACTTCTTGACATAGGAGCACTCTCCCATGACTAAGGGTTAAATATTGTATCAATCTGCTACTGCCACAAACAGCCACATAATCTCAGTGACATGCCGCAATAAGCATTTATTTCTCACTTTGCTGAGGTTTGGCTGATGTAGTCTGGGCTTTACTGGGCTTACTCCAAGCTGTGGATTGAATATAGATCTGCAACTCATGTCTTTCATCTTCTTTGGACCAATGGTTATTCAAGATAGGGGCTTCTCATGGCTAAAGACAGGAGTTCAGAAGATGAGCCCAATTGTGCATCCGTATTTTAAGCCTCTGCTCCCATGATATTCAATAATATCCCACTGGAAAAAAACAAGTCATATGGCCAAACTCAATGTTCTAAGTATATGAAAGAAAATATTTTTATTATTTGCATATGACATGATTATCTACCTAGAAAACAAAGAACATACAGATAAAATATAAGAATAGTAAGAGTTTGTAGCCAGGTAGCTAGGTACAAGATCAATATACCAAGAGAATTGCATTATTATTAGCTAGAAGATAATATTATAAATTATAATCCATGAAAAGATATCATTTATAGTTGACACTTTTAAAAAATATCTAAATACTTAAAAATATAGCTCATGTTCAAGATTATGAAGACCCAAAATCGTAAGGATATAAATTATCTCCCACAAAATTATAAATCCAAACTGTAAGCAGTTCTTTTTCAATAATTTGATAAATAATTCTAAAATTTATATGGAAGAGCAAAGACCCAAGAAAAGCCAAGATGTTTAAGAAACTAAGCAAAAAGAATAAAGAAGGAGATAGTCCTACCAGCTATCAAGCTCTGTTATAAAATGAAATTGATTAACACACTGTAGTATTAGAACAGAGCTAGATAAATGTACCCATTGAACAGAATGAAAATCCCAGATTAAGACTCATATGGAGGGTTAGGACAAGTGGTCATGAAAAAAATAAAATAAAATTAGATCCCTACTCTATGCCCTAGCCACCTCCTCCCCAAATAATAATTCCAGTAGATTAAAGACTTAAATGTGGAAGACAAACTTTTAAATTTTAGAAGACAATATAAGAGAAGGTCAAACCTTTAGATATGGAAAATTTTTATGAAATAAGACAGAAAAAAATTAGCTATAAAAATCGATAAATTTGACTACATTCAAATTATTTCTATTGGTCAAAAGGGTTACCATAGGTACAAACTACCCCAAGTAGTGGATTCATGAATACCAAGTGGGTTCGTATGCTGAAAGAATATAATGTGGTGCACAAGCCACCACATGAGAGTTAATGAGGCAAAATTCATTTCGGTTTATTTAAAGATTTTTACCTAGTTACTTTATATTTGTTATTTGATAATTCCAGTGCAGCACTAATATAAACATACATCTTTAAGGCTAAGTTACTTTTGAGATTATTTATGATTCCATTTTCAGAAGGTATTTTTGTGTTTTCGTTTCCATGTGGCAGCTTCTTTAGTTTTTATTATTTCCTGCAAGCCCAGAGATCCGATTAAAATGTTTTATGTGGATCTCATTTTTTTCTCCCGAGAAGAGTCCTTCACAGTATCTGGTCTACCACATTGACCGAAGCCAAAGCCCTGGGTACGCAGATCTGGACAGAGCCCAGTAGGCTCTCAAACTACATTACTACTTACTTTCCTTTGTATAAAACATGCAGCACTTGCTGTCAGCCATGCATTGTTCCTTCCTATCACTTCAGTCACTTTAATCCCTTAGGTGTAGAATTCTTAAAGAATCTTAAATATCGTCCAAGACAAGGAAGTATGAAAGATTGCCAGCTGATGATTTTCTAACTCTTCTCCTGAAACTACAGCTCTTTCTCTGCCGCTTTTATTCGAAAAGCAAAAAGCAAATGAGCTTAGTCATCATAACTTGTGCCTCGATCTAATTAAATTTTATCACAAGATAAGAATAGAGAGAAAGCTGACTACAGTGCTAATGTGAAACAATTGAGAATTTAGTTAGCAAATTCTAAAATAGTTTACCATTCTGTTTTCACTTTGCAATTCTGGCCTATAGCCAGACAGAAAAAATGAAAGCCATTTTGGTATTTAAGTACTGTATAGCTCATATCAACTTTAAATCCCATATTGAACGATTCCATTTGACTACTATGATTTTCTTGCTTTGCTCTATTTCTAGAGCAAATATAAAATATTCTCTCTACCTCTCTTGTCTTACATCTAACCCACAACTAATAAAGCCTCAGAATTTGTAGTCAGGAAAACATAATTTACCATAATACCTTTTTTTCCCCTTCGCATGTTAACCAAATTGTGCATTTAAAATCCTGGCTCCGTCTAGAATCCTAAAGGCATTTTAGTTACAATCCGACATTTTCTTTCCCTCTGTTGCCAGTTGAAAGCATACTTTCCAAGCTCTTATTCATTCAGCTAACAGTGACTTCCCTTATAGAGTTTCCAGTTATATTTTGTTAGTAGCTTTAATAAAACAAAGAAAAGAATACAGTGAATAAAATGATTAGGTCAGAATCAAAAGACATCATATTTCATAATCTCCCCCAAATTATCTACAACACTTCCCCAGCTTTGAGTTAAGTTATGAAGTATTCATAATTTTGCTTCTTAATAAATGTGTTTTTCTTAAAAAGATGAGGCAATTAATACATACTTAGAAGAACCACTCTGCTCCAAACACAGGTAATTCCAACCAACCCTCCAACATAAAGAAAACTAGAAAACGGGACAAAATGTTTTTAGAGATATGCTTAAAGGAAAGGGAAGTTTACCAACATAGCGAAGAATTATTAGGACAGAATATGGGAGAGTATAGGAGCCTGGAAAAGTGAGTGTGACATTCGAGGCCGTTTTTTATCCCTAGAAGCGTTTCCTGATTCTGGAAGGTGCAGTTGTGAGGCTGAGCCATACTTTTAGTAAACTAGGATCAGGAATTGGGGTTAGAGCCTATCAGAATGATGGGGTCCTGGTGATTCTCCTTGATTTGGCTTGGCTATACCTTAAGGTGAACTAAAAAGAAGACCTCCACTGTGGCTGAAATATAGCTATAAATTATGAAATTCTTGAAATAGGACTGGGTGAATTTCACATTGCCAGTACTGTCCAGGCACGTGGCAAAAGCAAACGTAAATTCTCTCTGGAGAAAAATAACAACACATTAAGCCTCAAATGATTCCTGTATAAATATTGCAAAATCAATTTCTAGCACACAGTGAAAAGTAACTCGTCACACTAGGAGAAAATAACACATTCAAGGAAATCAGCAGAAACGAAAGCAAGAAACAGATCCAGAAGGTCTCCAGATATTGATGTTATATGGAGATATAAGACACAGACTGTAATATAACTATGTTTTCTGTGTTTAAACAAATAACAGACAAGATTGAGAATTGGAGCTAGAAGTTAAAAGAAACAAGTAAATGGAAATTTTGGAATATAAATAATATTTACCAGGATTAGAAAACTAATGCGCAGGTAATAACAGCAGATTGGACCAGGCTAAAACAGAATTAGTAGTTATAAAATAAGAGAAAAATATCTAGAATAAACTAGAAAAAGAGAGAGAGAGAAAAAAACTATAGAATAGTAAATACAAGATTTAGAGATAACAGTGAGAATTCTAATATGCATTTGAAACATCAGGCATAGAGGAGAGAGAAAATATGGAAAGAGGAAATAATTGATGAGAATTTTCTAGAATCCCTACAAACCCTAAGTAGGATAAAAGAAATTTATACCTAGGTGTATTATAGCAAACCCACTGAAACCTTCTCCCTTCAAAAAAAAAAAAAGAAAAAAGACAGACTCTCTTCAATGGAGAAATAATTGGAAAGCCATCTTCTCAATAGGAAAAAAAATAGAAACAAGAGAGTGGAATAACTATGGGGTTGAGAATAACAACTGCTGGGACTTCCCTGGTGGTGCAGTTGTTAAGAATCTGCCTGTCAATGTAGGGGACATGGGTTCGAGCCTTGGTCCGGGAAGATCCCACATGCCGTGGAGCAACAAGCCCATGTGCCACAACTACTGAGACTGCGCTCTAGAGCCCGCAAGCCACAACTACTGAAACCTGCATGCCACAACTACTGAAGCCCAAGCGCCTAGAGCCCGTGTTCCATGACAAGAGAAGCCACCGCAATGAGAAGCCGGCACACCACAACAAAGAGTACCCATGCTCACAACTAGAGAAAGCCCGTGTACGGCAATGAAGACCCAATGCAGCCAAAAATAAATAAATAAAATAAGTTTATATTAAAAAAAAGAATAATAACTGCTAATGTGTAATTTTATACCCAACAAAAATATACATCAAGAATGAAGGAGAAACAAATATTTTTCAGATAGACAGAAATTGAGAGAATTCCTCTCCTGAGGACTTGTACAAAAAAGATAATTAGCAGGCAGAAGGAAAATAAGTTCAGATGGAAGTTTGGGATGCAGAGCAGAACAGAGAGCAATTGAAAGGGCAAACATATGGGTAAGTCTAAATGAATATTGACTGTATGTAACAATGATAATAATGTGTAATTAAAATAGTTATTGGAGCAAGGATACATTAAGGCAATGAATTAGAATGGGAATCACATAAACAGACTTCTGCATAAACACACTGCTGATTTATGAGAAGGTTAGCTCTGTTGAGTAGGGGAGAGTGAAATGTGCTGGGACAATTAATACCAATATTAAAAATGGAAGTTACCCTCTACCTCATACATACACAGAAATAAATTCCATGTAGATTTTATATCTGAATGTGAAAAGTAAATAATAACAAACATTCTAAAAGATACTTTAAGAGAATATTTTCCTAACCTTAAAGTAAGAAAAAACTTTTCAAATGGCAAAAAATGCACTAATCATAAAGGAAAAGCTAGATAAAATGGAGTATATTAAGATCAACAACCTCTCTTTATCAAAAATTACTCTTAAGAGTAAAGAGATGAGCCACACACTGGGAGACAGCATATGTAATACATGTACATGACAAAGGGCTCACATATTGAATCTATCGTATAAGAAGCCACCAACAGATCAATAAGAAAAAGACATCTCAATAGAAAAATGGGCAAGAGATTTGAATAGGCACTACCAAGAAGAGAAAATCCAAAGTGCTTAATAAACATGAAAAAGTGCTCAATTACATTAGTAATCAGGAAAATGTAAATAAAACCAAAATGAAGGGGAGTTCCCTGGTGGCCTAGTGGTTAGAATTCGGTGCTTTCACTGCTGCGGCACGGGCTTCAATCCCTGTTCGGGGAAATAAGATCCCACAAGCTGCACGGTGTGGCCAAAATAAATAAATAAAAATAACAAAAACAAACAAACAAAACGAGGAACCACTACATACCAACAAGAACTGCTAAAAAGAAAATGACCGGCAGTCACAAGTGTTGGTGAGGAGGTAGGGCAAATGGAATCCTCGTAATCTGATGATAAGAGTGTAAATTGGTATAACCCCTTGGAAAACTGTTTGGTACTAATCACTAAAGCTGAACTTACACATAATCTATTGACTCAGCAATTCCACTCCTATGTATACATGCAATGGAAATGAGTGCATGCACCCCAAGAGACTTGCACAAGGGTGTTACAGTAGCATTGTTTCTGATAACCCCAAACTGGAAACAACCCAAAAGCCCATCAAATTCAGGCATATCCATTCAATTATTATTAACTGTATGAATATACAACTGCAAACAATACTGTGGATGAACCTTGCAAACATAACGTGGAATGAAACACTCCAAACTAAAAGAACACATACTCGACGATTCCATTTACATAAATGTCAAAAACCTGGCAATAAACTATAGCATTAAAGGGTGCATCTGTATGTGGTATAACTATAAGGATATGCAAGAATGTGATTATTATAAAATTATATGGAGATTTGGGGGAGAAGGAAGTAAGGGATAGTGACACAAAGAATGTTTCAGGGTCCTGGCAATTTTCTATTTCTTCCTAGATCATGATTACAGGATGCTCACTTTGTAATAAATCATTGAATTTAACAATTTTCTTCAATGTTTCTTTTCTGTATGTGTTTATATTTTATAATCAAAAGTTAAAATCTCAACTAATCTAAAATAAAATAGATTTTAGCTTGAAGGTCAAATTTTTGTAGGGATCACCTTTTGTTATTTTCCTTTTCAGACTGTAAGTAGTAGAAAATAATATGTAAAGTGTAGAATATTTCATCTTGGAAAAAAGGGTTTATATGTATGGCTATAACAGAATTCACATGCTTATTGTTTTGTTTTGTTCTGGTTTGGGTGGGTTTATTTTTTAGCAGTTAGTTAAGAGATTGAGTAGCAAAATATTGTCACCAGAATTTTTTTTTTTTTTTGGAAGAAGGCTATTTATTTTCTCTTCCTTTCTTCTTATACTTAGAGAATACATACTGAACAATAAAACAAGAAAAACCAACCTACTACAAGGATGCACTGCCATACAAAAGCAACAGAAATCCAGTATAAGAACGTATTAACCTCTCCCTTTTCCTTTGTTGCGTCTTAGTTCATTTGAGCAAATTGCTTTTGAGTTTATACCTTCTGTCTTTAGTTTTCCCCTTTTCTCTTAAAATGTCCTCAGATTACAAGTACTCCGACACAGCCTTAATTCAAATGCCTTTCATTATAAATTGAAATTCACGTTTTCCCATTTTCTATTCCTTTAAAATGTCATAACAGTGATTACCTCACTGCTATTCTGAAGTTCAAAACCACATGCATAGCTACTAATCCATTGTGGATTTGTGCCAAGTGTCACTTCTGTCTCAGCCCTCAGAGCACTGATAAGATTGTGATAATTAGAAGCCCCTGGGGATGAGACTCATACTTTCTTGTATGTCTTCTGCCCCGTCCACCTGTGCTCAGACACAAGCCTCTTTTTTCAATTACTCTGAAGATGGAGTCAGCTTATTATATTGATATGGCAGTTCTCTGCATGCTCCCTCTCCTGGAGTACAGATATCTTAATAACTTTATGAATAAAACTCCTGTTCAAATCAAAAGGCATTCCATGGAAGTACATCTTGTGGGATCTGACACCTATCAATATAAGTTAACACCCTAACCTTCCACAATACCCAATTAATCACTAAATCCTGTTCATTGTTCTTCCTGAAAGAACTCAAGCCACCATTATTTCTTGTTCAAATCACTGCAAACACTTTCTTACTGGTCTCCCTGCCTCTAATCTAGATGCCTCTTGGGTGATTGTGGTAAAAGGTAAAGATATCCTCTCACTCATCCTGTTTAAAATTTCTTCCTCTTTAAGTTTCACATTGTTCTCTGAATAAAGTCGAAATTTATTAACAGGTCTCCAAGACCCTTCATCACCAGGCCTCTGATGACATGAGGATGCCCTACGTATGTCCCAACAACTTGAATTACTCACAGTTGTGCTATGTTCTCTCTCTCTTTCTGTGCCTCTGTACTGTTCCTCCACCCAGAACCCCACTTCTATACCTTCCTTTTTCCTCGGAGAACTTCACATGGTTAAAATGCCTATTTCCTACTTGACCTTTCAGTCTCAGCTTAGATAGCACTTTTTCTGAGTCTCCTTCTCTGAATACCCAAGTCTGGATTACATGTCACCCACCAGGTGTTTTCAAAACCCTATACTTATTCCCATAGTGTTCTTATCACCTTGAATTATTGCTCACTTCCTTTTCTGTCTAAATCACAAATGAATAAGCCCCTAGACATCAGGGTCTGTATCTGCAACATGGCTAATACCAATGGCTAGCATAGTGCTGGCCCAGACTGGGTAGTCTACTAAAAAATAATAATAATCTAATGTTGAATGAATGAAAAAGTTCAGCTAAACATGTACAAAAAATTGTACTATTGTTCACTACTCAACAGTAACTACTGTTAATGAAACTCTGAATGGAAGAATAGTAAGGGAGCTACAATATAAAAGTAGTTGTTTCATGATGGACTGAAGCAAGGATACCACAAACCATTAATATATGGGGAAATGTTTTAATGATTTTCTGAAGCTGTGCTTCCAATATCTTACCAAAATTGGAAAGTATCATACCAATAAGTTAGCTCCAAAATTGGAGGTCATACTTTTCAAACCCCAAATCAAAATAGATGGTCTGACAAATGATTCTTATGATTTATAGATATATCAGCACTTAACATGTTTAAAAATAAATCATATTTAATTTGACACTTACTGAATTATCTTTCTTAAAAATAATTAATTTGGAGGGAATAGAACTAAGGTGAAAATCTGAGATGGGTGGTTTCTGCATCTGTAAGTGTATGAGTTTAGGACGTTTTCGATGAGAAAATGCAAACTGGCTTAGGCCATGTGGACATTTACATAATGAATTTCAGAGGCAGAGCAAATGATAGAATTGGCTTAATCTAGCAACTGAGTCTCCATTTCTTTGCTGTGTCTTAGCTGTGCCCCTGTGTGTGAGCTGCATCCACAAATTGGTAGCTGAATGGCTCTACAGAAGTTCTAGGCCTCACATTAGTCCACTACACATATTTAGAAGAGAAGAGACTTCTTTCTCAGGAGACCTCAGCAATCTTTCCTCATAGCTCACGGGCCCAAATTAGATCACATGTCATAAGTGAAATAATTGCTGTGGCCTCATTGGTTTAGCCCTGGGTTTCAACCCATTCCTGTGACAAGTATAATGGGATTACCTTGGACCAGACATGAGCTTTCTTTGAAGCTCTGGGGCTTCCCAGGAGAGCGGTGGACACATACATGAATATCAGGGCTTTCTGAGGAAGGATTCTTAGGAAGGACAATGGATACTGGGGAAATAACCAACAATATCCACTCTGCGGACGAAGAGCACAGTTGTCTTTCAATTCTTTTTTAAATTATTTTTAAATTGTGCTATATACAGAAGATATATAAAGAGTATATACTTTTGTAGGGCACGGTCAGCTAACTGCCACGCAGCAGGAAGCTGAAGTAAGCTGAGTCATCCTTCCTGTGGCCACTGCGCTTGCGCTAAGTATGCTAATGAGGTTTTAAAGTAGCGACCTATCCGATGCTGGCTCACAAGTCGCACCATCGGCAAAAGCCAATCACAGAGCGACACATGTTCTTAATCCCTATATAAGCAGACTGCTATAGGATTGCGGTGTCTTCCTTCCATCTTTTCTTTAACCCAGCTGTGCTCCAATAAAGTGTGATACGAGAAGAATCTTGCGTGTGGCGACTCGTCGTTCTGCTGGTCGGAGGCGGCTCGCCGCATACTTTATACTATATAGATTTTTAGAGGAATTCAAATTGAGCTTATGCCTAGCTCCTAAACATAAATCACATTTAACACAAAGTTTATATTAACCTGAATAACACATTCAGAGGCTCAACACCAGGGGCAATGTCCACGTGCAAAACATTGTTCAAATCCAAAAGAAGTATGTCCCTTTAAAAGTGTTTTCTGACGGGTTAAAAATGGTTTGCTTGAGAGTATTATTAAAAAAGATATGTGTGCAACTCCTAAATTGTGGAATTTACGGACAAAGAATCAAAATAGAAATATCTATATTGTCAAGTGGCTTCAGCATTTTGTTTCTCAAGTAAAAAGTACATATAATATACAAAATCTGTTTATAAGTCTTGTTTAGAAAATGCATTTGAATTGTGTATTTCACTTTTCTGTCTTCTTCAAGGAAATCAGAACCCAAGTTTGGCAATATGAACAATAAAGACAAAGTAAGCAATATATACAACTCCTTTCTAAATTGAAACTGCCTTAAAGCAAAAAAAAAAAAAAAAAAAGACTTGTTCATTCTGTGCCTGAGTAGCTATGCTGACAGATCCATGTCCCCAAGACCACAGCCTTATGCCTTTTCCACACAGAAAATCTCGCAGTATTATGAGTAACATACAAGTTAAAAACACAGAGAAAATTTTAAAGCCGTTTTTATTTTCTCCCTCAACTCATTATTTATATTGAAAAGATTCTCGTTTTGTTTAATTAAAATATGCTTTGTTTTTTTATATCAACAAACTTTATTGAGAACATTCTTAAGTTAAGTATAAAAAGTTATACCTAATATGAATCTAGTCTTTGAGGAACCTCTGGAGACAAAATAATTATTACAGTGTAAAGTGGTAAGTCCATTGATAGTAAGTAATGCTTGAGTGTTAGGGAAATAAAACAAAAGTAGCAAGGGCAGGTATGGGTGATATTCAGATATTTCCCTGGAGAGAATAGCAACTATGTCAAGTCTTAAAGATTTAATAGAATCATTCTGGCAAAGAGAAGGGAGAAAGACACACAGTACTGGGTAGAGGGAAAAGCAGGAATGAAGGATTTGGAGAATTAAGAAACAGTTCAAAATTACAGAGTTCCAATTCCTCCACATTCTCTCAACACCACTTCTTTCCTGGTTTTTTTGGTTTGGTTTGGTTTGGTTTGGTTTGGTAATAGCCATTCTAATGGGTGTGAAGTGATATCTTGTAATCCTTGCAAATATGCATATTTTTTCATCCAGTTTTATTGAGATATAGTTGACATATAGCACTGTATAAGCTTAAGGCGTACAGCATAATGACTTGACTTACATACATCATGAAATAGTTACCACAATAAGTTTAGTGAACATCCATCATTTCATGTAGATACGACATTAAAGAAATAGAAAAAAATATATTTTTCCTTGTGATGAGAGCTCGGGATTTACTCTCTCAGTAACTGTCATATATAAGGCACAGCAGTGTTCATTACATTTATCATGTTGTGCATTACATTCCTAGTAATTACTTTATAACTGAAAGTTTGTAACTTTTGACTACCTTCATCCAGTTCCCTCTTTCTCTCACCCCTCACCTCTGGTAACCACAGATCTGATCTCTTTTTCCATGAGTTTTTTTGTTTGTTTTTGAAATATAATTGACCTACAACACTATGTTAGTTCCTGGTACACAACATACTGATTCGATATTTTTACACATTTCAAGATGATCACCATGATAAGTCTAGTTGTCATCTGTCACCATATAAAGATATTATATAATTATTGAATATATTCCTTACACTGTACATTTCATACCTGTGACTCATTTATTTTGCAACGGGAAGTTTGTGCCTCTTAATCTTCCTCATTTATTTCTCTCCACCCCCCAGCCCACTCCCCTCTGGTAACTATCTGTTAGTTCTCTGTATCTGTGACTCTGTTTCTATTTGGTTATGTTTGTTCATTTGTTTTGTTTTTTAGAGTCCATGTATAAGTAAAATCATAGAGTTATGTGTCTCTCTCTGACTTATTTCACTTAGGATAATACCCTCTAGGTCCATCCATGTTGTTCCAAATGGCAAAATTTCATTCTAAATTTTTATGGCTAAGTAATATTCCATCATATATATATATTGCTTCCATATCTTGGCTATTGTAAATAATGTTGCAATGAATATAGGTGTGCCTATATCTGTTCGAATTAGTGTTTTCATTCTTCAGATAAATACCAAGGAGTGTAATGGCTGGGTCATATAGTAATTCTATTTTTAATTTTTTGAGGGCTCTCCATACTGTTTTCCATAGTGGCTCCACCAACTTACACTCCCACCAGTGAGGGTTCTCTTTTCTTCAGATCCTCACCAACTTTTTTATTTTATTTAATTTTTAAAATTTATTTATTTACTTGTTTATTTTTGGCTGCATTGGGTCGTTGTTGCTGTGCGCAGTCTTTCTCTAGTTGCGGTGAGCGGGGGCTACTCTTCGTTGCCGTTCGCAAGCTTCTCTTGTTGCGGAGCATGGGCTCTAGGCACGCGGGCTTCAGTAGCTGTGGTGCACGGGCTTAGTTGCTCCATGGCGTGTGGGATCTTCCTGGATCAGGGCTCGAACCCGTGTCCCCTGCATTGGCAGGCGGATTCTTAAACACTGCACCACCAGGGAAGTCCTCAACTCTTGTTATTTGTTGTCTTTTTGATAATAGCCATTCTGACACCTGTGAGGTAACATTTCATTGTGGTTTTGATCTGCATTTCTCTGATGATTAGTGATGTTGAGCATCTTTTCATATGCCTGTTAGCCATCTGTATATCTTCTTTGGAAAAATGTGTATCTAGGTCCTCTGCCCATTTTTTAATTGCATTTTTTGCTTCTTGATGTTGAGTTGTGTGAGTTCTTTATGTATTTTGGATATTAACCCTTTGTCAAGTGTATATCTTCTCTCATTCAGTAGGTGGCATTTTTGTTTGTTGATAGTTTCCTTCACTTTAAAAGTAAAGTAGGCTTTAAATTTACCACCCCAAAAAATTAAACAAAATTTAATACAGTTTGTGTTAAGAAATTTGGTTTAATAAATCCAGAGTCTCTCTTTAAGTAATGTTAGGGTTAAATTTTCCTACCTAAATTCAACCAGAGTAAACATGAACTGTATCTTTTCATGTTCAGTCTAGGAGCCTATGTAGAGATATTTTTTTTTTAATGGACAATGATAAATATAGCACATAACTGGCATTGAAGAATTTTTCGTGTATTAAATTCCTGTATTAAAAAAGAAATGAAATGTTATGTGTTAATATGCATATATATATTTTAGATTCTGAACATCAGAAAATGTCTGTGTGTATATGTATCTAAGAAATAGAAAGAATCTATTGTTAAAACTTTACTAAAAGCAAAGTCTATTGTCATTTTCCTGTTTTTACATGTATATAGTTGGCCAAAGTCATCCCATTATAAGAAGGAGGCATGACTCACAAATCATTTAAAACCTGTGGAACCTCCCACCTTCTTTTAGTGATTCTGAACTGCATTTATATATTGCCAAGGTTACTGTGGTTACCAGAGCCTTGCTTTTCTAGGATTGAAAATGTTTTTTTACCCCCAAAAAATCATATTATTTAAATAAATATAAATAAATTATATTTATCATGTAATTTAGATAAAGAGTGCTTAGGTCAAAATCAAAAGAAAAGACAGGATTTTTGCCCTTTAAGCAATGCCTCTCTGAAAAGCCCCAAAGTATTTATAGAATAGCCCTCAAGATGCTGTCTGGCCTTGACTCAATTGCTCTTTTCTTGTGAGTCTTCAACGTTGTTTTTCCATTTTTCAACCTTCCAATTTATACCTCTTGTGTAAGAAAGTGGATTATGTGTATTTCCTCAAATTGCTAAGAAATGAGGGATAAATTTAATAAACACAAAATGCTAAGAAAAGTAGTTTGCCACTGCAAAAGCCCAAATTTTAAAATTATTCCAACATCACTAAACTCTCCCAGTCCATAGAAAAAGATGGAAATCTCTCCAATTCATTTTATAAAGAAAGCATAAATTTATTGCCAAACCTGATAAAATACATCCCCTTAAAATTAAAATTGAATATATAATTGAATTATACATCCCTAAATGGCCTTCACCACTCATCATACATTGATATGTAAAACAAACAAACAACAACATAAAACAATCTTCAACTCAAACTGTGCCATGTCTGGATCTGTCTTTTCCTCCACTCCCCTCAGCTGAATCTATATCCTGCATGCTTAGACCACATCAAATCTCTAAGGTCAGTTCTGGCCTTGAGTATGTAATCAGAAAGAAGCCATTTTTCAAGGACTCAATATCATGGCACCAGTGCAGTCCAGTGCTTTTATCCTGGTTCTGAGATTTGAGTTTTGGCTGTTTCTTGTGCCTGAATCTCTTGCTTGATAATATGCTCAGCTCTGACCAGCCTCCATCCTGTGGAAAAGAGTTCTGACCTTGAGCCCCTTTTCATAGCTGAGGTCCCATATACTCATCCCGAGGCTGACAGCCTCTGACTCACCTTCCAGGTCAAACACCCGGATGCTGACTTGTCTGAAGTGGTTGAAGTCAGAACTGCTATCTTCACTCTGCTGGACTGGACAGCCTCTCAGAGCATAAGGTTGAATTTGTCTCTTCACCATCTGAACCATCTTTCCAGCAGTTTTGGTTCTGGGTATCAGTCCTTCCAAGTCTGACTCCTTTTTTTTTTTAACATAAATTTATTTATTTATTTTTGGCTGCCTCAGGTTATCGTTGCTGCATGCAGGCTTTCTCTAGCTGTGGTGAGCGGGGGCTACTCTTCATTGCGGTGCTTGGGCTTCTCATTGCGATGGCGTCTCTTGTTGCAGAGCACGACATCTAGGCACATGGGCTTCAGTAGTTGTGGCACGCAGGCTCAGTAGTTGTGGCTCGTGGGCTCTAGAGCGCAGGCTCAGTAGTTGTGGCACATGGGCTTAATTGCTCTGCAGCATATGGGATCCTCCCGGACCAGGGCTCAAACCCGTGTCCCCTGCATTGGCAGGCAGATTCTTAACACTGTGCCACCAGGAAAGTCCCAGTCTGACTCCTTTTGACTACTTTACTGAAGCAGTGCCCAAAAACAAACGTTTCTTATATCTTACCTCCTCACCCTTAACTCCTAACCCTTGGATATGTCCCCATAACTGCATGCTACAAAAAAGAATGCTAATGTAACACTCCTATCTGTAAGTCAATTTTCCCGTGGAGAAACACACACACACACACACACACACACACAAACACATATATAGATACACACACACAAGACTAGATGGCAATTAATCTATAATTTCCTAAATGGGTAGAATTACACGATTTTGATGGTAATAAGACAGTTTCTTGCGCCCAGCAGTACTTGGGTAATGAACAAAATGAATGCTTTCCACATCCCAACTGTACTTTCTAATGATCTCTAGTTAAGTGTTTTTCACTATAAAGTGTTTCTGTTTCTATTATGTTTTTCCTTCTTAGTTCTCAGGAGTGACAATTTCTAGAAAAAGTTCTATAACAAATCTTGCCACCATCTTGACTTCACTGTTGAGACCAAAATGCCTTAAGAACAGTAACATAGTTCATGGAAAATTCCTAGAACAACCATGTTTCCTCAAATATGCATATTCCCAGATACATTTGAATACATATCAACTAATATCAGTAGTATCTGTCTTCATATTAATAGACACAATGAGTTTTAATATAAATATCAACACCAAGAATCCTCTTATTAAATTATTCAGAGGAATCAACAAAAATATTTTAGGGCAACAGAGAGATGACAGAGGATGAGTATTGGTACATACAAGGCAATGCTTCTGTTGAAATGTTGCAGTATCATTTGGAAAGGAGGCACAGGAAATTCTATATGTTAATTAATATTGGCAGCAATAGAGTTTCTGAAACTGTGGTTGTCTTTCAGCGTCATTTAGCAGTAAATTTGAGACATGTTACATTACAATTGACTTATAATCTCTCTGAATCAAATGTTACCCATCATTACCCAATCACTATACATCATTACCAATCACTATACATACTTTTACCCATCTATACTTGCTTATTGAGACCAACCTGTTATGTCTTACCAAGACTTTCCTCCCCAGCTGCTCCCGAGTCCCCATTTCTAACAGCCCCCTTCCTATTTCATCCCTTTTTAACTCTCTATTGTCTTTCTCTTAGGTCCCTATGCCACACACACACACACACACACACCCCCACTGAAAACCCTCATTGCTGGGAAAGGAGGACATATAAGTAGAAACGTATAAGTAGATTCCTGGCTTTAAAATCTCAACCAAATGAAGATCTATTGCCTTTACCCAAAGCAAAAAACCATTCCAGATTTGTATGAATTGAAGAATTACACATGTGTTGACTTTGTCTCTTTCTTAACTTGATTACCTGGGAATTATGAAGAATAGAGAATAATAATATCAAACTAACAAGGTTATTATGAGGATTAAATGAGATCTTATTTGTCAAAGTGCTTATGCTCTAATCAAGGTAATCTGTTAGTTTGATTTAACTAGGCTTTCTCATAACAATCAGACTCTTGTCTCAGGACAGAATGGTACAAGTTTAAAATCATTTACATAATTCTGGCCCAACATTTGTAAATACTTAAATTTAATCAGCATGTAGGTTCCATATGAAACAGTCACCCATTAGTCTAGAAATGTGACTTCATGCCACATTCAGAAAAAAATTAATTATAATTACAAACACAAAAGAACACCATTGCTTTAATATAATATGTTTCACTAAAGTAAATCAATTAATAGGTTAAACTAACAACCTTCAAAGGAATATGTAAATTAAGTGGATTTGGGATAGTGCCCTTCTTATTGATGGGTTTCTTGCCATAAGATTCACTCTGTGGGCAGAGTTAATTATCTCCTTTATTTGAATTGGGTATCATTTTCCAAATAGAAAAACCAAGAGTAAGACAACAAAACCAGAACTAATAAAATAGTTTTCAGTAAGGTAGTCAGTTAAATTATAAATATGAAATAAATAGCTTTTGCAGATGTTTCATAACAATAGTCAATTTGAAAAGAAAAATGTTTACAAAAAGATCCTGTTTAAAATGCCAGCCCCAAAAATTAAAACAAAGCAAACAACCCAACAAAATCTTCTAGGCAAAACTTATCAACGAAAATGAAGACAAGAAAGTGAAGATGGAGGAGCAAGAGAAGGGGAGGAGGAAAGGGAACGAGGAGAGAGATGAAACATGGAAAATAACGTTGCTAGTTAATCCTTAAGTTTTTCTTGCAAAGTAATAAGAAGAAATTTTATAAAAGGGGAAATAACAAGGGGAAAATCATCCTTACTAGCTATCAAAACACACTATAGGGTTTCCCTGGTGGCACAGTGGTTGGGAGTCCGCCTGCCAATGCAGGGGACACGGGTTCGTGCCCCGGTCCGGGAAGATCCCACATGCCGCGGAGCAACTAAGCCCGTGCGCCACAACTAGTGAGCCTGCGCTCTGGAGAGCGCAAACCACAACTACTGAAGCCCGCGTGCCACAGCTACTGAAGCCCATGCGCCTAGAGACCGTGCTCCGCAACAAGAGAAGCCACCACAATGAGAAGCCCGCGCACGGCAACAAAGAGTAGCCCCCGCTCACTGCAACTAGAGAAAGTCCGTGCAACGAAGACCCAATGCAGCCAAAAATAAATAAATAAATTTTAAAAAACAAAAAAAAAAAAACACACTATAAGGCTACATTAATTAAAACTTTGATGATAAAGGAATAGACAAATAATAGGATAAAATGATGACAGTAGGCAATTCCATGCTTATATAAGGGTTTAGTATATTTTAAGAGGTAGCATTGCAAATCTCAGGGGATAATGGGCTATTCAATAAATGATGTTATTAAAAAAATCTCCATTTAGGAGAACAATAAATTGCAAAGAATACTTTCCAGATGAATTAAACATCCTAACATGAAAATGAAAAGTACTGAATAGTAGAAAATAATATATTAAAACTATTTCTGTAATCTCCGTAATCAAGACCTAAACCCAAAATCATAGTGCAAAGAAATAAGAGAAGTTTTATATTCTTTAAGCTTTTCTTCTAAGAAACAGACTGATGTGGCAGATATAGGTAAGAATGTATCCTTGAGGTGTGCACTGCATCATTAGTTCTAGCAGCCAAAAATTAGACATATTTTGTACATATACATACATCCGTAATATATAATATCATACTGGCATTAAAAGAGCGAAATAGATATTCATATACCTCATAGAACAATGTCCATATTATGCTGTCAAATAAAATCATCAAATTACAAAATATGTCCTAATACAATTCCACTTCTATAAGAAAAGCAAACACATACCTACACACACACATTTATATTATATACGACCAGAAAATTTTTAGAAAAGTAGATGAGATACTAACCAAATTGTTAATATTGTTATCACTAGAGATTAAAACTGAAAAGGGGGCTAAGGAGTTTTCATTTTAGACTTTCCATACATCTCAATTGCTTCAATGTATTTTTTAATCAAAGCGTGTGCTACTTGCACAATTTTCTTTAAATGGACATTATTTTATTAGAATAGTTTTAGATTTACAAAGAAATTGGAAGATAGTACAGAGTTCCTATAATCCCACACCCAGTTTCCCTTTGTGTATATTAGTATGGTATATTTGCTGCTATTAATGAACCAATATTGATACATTATTATTACATAAAGTACATAATTTATTCAGATTTCTTTAGCTTTGTCTAATGTTCTTTTTCTGTTCCAGGATCCCATCCAGGATGTCACATGACATCTAATTGCCATCTCTCTTTAACTATGACAGTTTCTCAGACTTTCCTTGTTTTTGATGACCTTGACAGTTTTGAGGAGTACTGGTAAGGTATTTTCAGGGTGTCCCTCTTGGGAATTTGTTTGACATTTTCTCATGGTAAGACTGGGGCTTTGGGCTTCCCTAGTGGCACAGTGGTTAAGAATCTGCCTGCCAATGCAGGGGACACGGGTTCAAGGCCTGGGCCGGGAAGATCCCACAAGCCGTGGAGCAACTAAGCCCATGAGCCACAACTACTGAGCCCGCGTGCCACAACTACTGAAGCCCGCGCACCTAGAGCCCATGCTCTGCAACAAGAGAAGCAACCGCAACGAAGAGTAACCCCTGCTCGCTGCAACTAGAGAACAGCCTGTGCGCAGCAACAAAGACCCAACGCAGCGAAAATAAATAAATAAATAAATTAAAAAAAAAAAAAAAGACTGGGGTTTTGGATTTGGGGGAGGAAGATCACAAAGGTTAAGTGTCATTTTCATCACATGATGTCAAAGGTAAATACTATCAACATGATTTCTGACTGTTGATGTTGACCTTCATCACCTGGCTGAAGTAGCATTTGTCAGGTTCCTCCACTGTAAAGTTACACTGCCCCTCCCCCCTTTTATACTGTACTCTTTGGAAGGAAGTCACTATGCACAAACCACATGTAAAAAGTGGAGGGTTATGCTCCCCTCCTTGAGGGCAGAGTATCTACATAATTGTTTGGAATTCTTCTACACAGGAGATTTGTCACTTGTCCAGAGTTATTAATTTATTCAATCATTTATTTGTATAAGTACAGACTCATGGATATTTACTGTATACTTTGGGTTATAACCAATACTATTTTATTAATTTTATTACTCATATTGTACCACTTTGGCCATTGGAAGCATTTTTATTTGACTCCTGTACTTCTTAGACATACCTCCATTAGTGTTTGTTTTTGATTTTTTGTTTTTGTTTTCTGTGAGTAGTTCATTACTTTTTGGCACCACAAGATTCTCTAGGCTTATCTTGCATATTTCCTTCCCCAGCTGTAGAATCAACCATTTCTCCAAGGAGCTCTAGTTCTTTTTATTGGAGAATGGTATTAGAAACCAAGATCTGGGCACTGGATATGCTCTTTGCTACTGGGATATCGCTTCTAGGCCCTCTCACCTCACAGAGCAAAGAAACACATGTATATATACTAACCCCTGTATATACAAATATCTATAAATATTTCTGTATGTAATCAACCATATCTATATAAAGCTAAACATCAGTTCATATTGTTTGTCTCCAATTCTCAGCTATTACCACATGGATCACTTTAGCCTCTTCTCCTAGTTTATCTGTAGATTCCACTCCAACAAGAAAAAATCTCATTCCCACCATCTGCCATCCATTTACTTAATTTTTCAATTCCAGTGTACATATATCAGTATCAGAATAGTTTACCTGTAATTCCATAAAAAACAACTTTATCAACTAGATTATAGGACTTATGTGCAGTGCCTTTCACCTTTAGTCTTATAGACTACTCATTTCCAAAGTTATTTAGGTCAGCATCTTTACCCCCCTTTCCCTTCAGTGAGGTTGTGTCATACCTTTGTAATACAGATATTCTCTTTTCCAGTCTGCATTCTTTCCTGGATCCTCCAAACTTCTAAGTAATTTTTTTAAATTTTCATACATATATGTTCACTCTTTGAGCTGTAAAGTTCTATGGGTTTTTTTCCAAATGCCTAATATCATGCATCTACCATTACAGTATCATACAGAATAGTTTTGCTACCCTAGAAATTCCCTTTGATTCACGTATTCATCCCTTTCCCTTCCCTTAAACCCCTAGCAACCACCAATCATTTTATTGTCTCTATAGTTTTGCCTTTTCCAGAATGTCATATAGTTGGAATCATGCAATACGTAGCCTTTTCAGACTGGTGTGTTTCATCTAGAGAAAAAAAAATCTAAAGTAAGTAATTAGAAAACAATTGATGTAAAGTATAGAAAAAAGAAATCTAAATATCTGGTATGGATTAAAACTTATAAACACTAAATTTAAAATACTTAGTCTTTATAGCACTTGGAGGCTTTAGGAAGCACTCAGCAATCATCCTTCATGAAAAATTCCTTAATTCTAAACCCTGTGAATCAATGCAGGAAGGTTCAGCAAGAGTGCACTGGCAGTCTAATTGCTGGGAATAGCTGGTCTAAGGGGGAGAGGTAACCTCTAAAGGAACTAGGATTTATCCACAGCTAGAATTCAAGCCATTTCAGGGATATGGTTAAGAGAGTAATTTTATTCTAAATTTGTTTTTTCAATACCAGACTCTTTAAGAGACCATATTATGTTTAAAAACCAAATACCCATAGGTATGATACAGTTAAAAATAGCCTCCACATGTCTTAATAGTGTACTATTTAAAGTGCAAAAATTATACCACACAGAAGCATGAAAAAAGAAATGTAATGATCAAGCGGTTAAAGGGTATGTATTCTACTTAAGCACAACGATTGTTTCCTGAAAAACAGCATTTAGACAAACAAGTACATTCAAGCCATTAAATGTTCTTCGTTACTATTAAATTAAGGTCTCTAGGTAGCAAGATGTTCTTTAAATCTGATACTGGTATAGATATAGATTAAAAAAAAATAAAGCCTTATGAGTTATCCAGACAGAAGATGCAAATCGTGTTTCGATTCTAGACTTCTAGGTACCGCTTAACTCCAATCTAAGTCAACTACTGGTAATATTGTGGTGTCCTCGTTTCATGCCAAAGCCAGGAAGTCCTGAACCAGAAATCTTCCAAGAAAGCCTATTCTTATGCGATATTTAATCTGATCTTTTGGCAAAGAAAACTAAGAATAATTTTAGATTGGGCTTCTGAACTTTTTGGCTGTTTTTCTAAAAGGAATAAAACGAAACTACTGAAGACTTTTGTACTTTTTAAAAAATTTTCTTACTCCAATAAAGATGTTAAAAAAATTTTTTTTTCTGTAGGGAAAGAAGATTGTTATATCATTTCTTGCAAAAAAACTAATCAAAGAAGTTTATAGTTTTGAATTATGGCTTCTAGATTTGGGCCCAAAAATTCAACTTTTCTTCATTACCTAAAAATAATGAGAAATAAATATCTATTGGCTCCTCTTAGAACAGACATCGCTTTCCAAGTCTTCAAGATGTCTTGGCTAAAACTACATTGCTTTAAAAATGGCAGACTTGGGAATAATTTAGGTTCAAAAGATTTAGGGAGCTGAGAATGCAGGAACATAGAATGCTCGAATTATCTAAGACTTTGCTTCCCTGAGTCCTTTAGAAATCAGTTAGCCAGTGGAGGGGAGGGTGAGTTTTCTATAGGATTCACATTTTCAACCTACAAATTGGAAAATATTTTTAAGAATTTTAACTTGGTAAAAGTCAGAATACAAGGAAATGGACACCTATACATTGTTGATGAGAGAGTAAATTCTTATTGGAATATTTTAGTAACAAGTGATATCCCTTAAACCGCACATACCTTCAACTGGGTAATTCTGCTCAGGGAATGGAGGTCCAAGGATTTACTTACAAAGATATCCATCATAGCAGTTATAATGGTCAATGTCAGAAACATCAAAAAGTCCAACAATATGCATTATTTGATTTTAATAAATAAAAATACCTAACACATAAACTATCCTTCTACATCTTTTAACTTTCCCAATAACCCTATACGGTAGGTACTATTGTGATCCCCACTGAGGAAACTCACATACAAGGAGATTAAGTAATTTGCCTAAATTCATACACCTAACAAGCAGCAGAGCTGGGATTTGAACGCACGCACCCTAGTTTCAGAGTCCATACTCTTCATCACAATGAACTGTGGTTACGGCTAATATCAGCCGAGTTCCTACTACCACATCCATCAAGCCAAGCACTTTACGTGTGTTAACTCATCTAATCCTCACAACACCACTGTGAGGGGTGCACTCTTGTGGACCCTCTTATTTTCTTTATCTTATAGGTAAATGAATGGATGTCATTCCCAGTAACAGGAAGATTTCTTCCAAGCTGGTTTTCTGTCATCCTCCCTCACCCCTTTCTTGCTGTTCTAATGAAAGAATAATTCATTAAGTCTCAGCAGCTCAGAGTTTCCTCTCTCATAGAAATCTATCCCTTCCTTGAGACCTGGAGAGAGATATGAGTAAAAGATTTTGGATGTCTTTTTTTTTTTATTAATTTCAGAATCATTGTCTTGAGCAGATATTTTTTGAAGACTGAATTTTAAGGTAGTGACTCTCTTTTCTGGTTTCATTGAAAATGGAGGAAGTGTACAGAGCTTAACTTTGATTTATATTAGTATGTTTTAATCAGGCAAATGGAATCAATGTGCCTTTTATTCCATCTTTTACTAGATACAATATATATATATATTTCTTTTGAAATAAGAAAATTAATATTAAAATTTCTTTTACTTTTAAAAGTGAATATACTTCAAAGTAGATGAGAATAACTTTTTGAATTAGGAACCAAATATCTGTCTCAAGCTCCATTCGAGAGACAACTGGTCACCTCTGCCATTATAGTGTAGCATCGTATTTGATTATTTAATATTGTGCTTTTTGGTCCAGCAATTTCTCTTAATTTGTGACTTTCAACTCTCTTTAAGAAATAGCTAAAGCTATTTTTGCCTCCAGAAAAAGATCATACAGTAAGACTTCTCAAAGACCCCTCTTTCTAACACTAACCCCTTAAAAATTTTTTTGAGCCCTCGTTCCAGCTGCCTGAATCAGATCAGAGTTTGGTCCTTATTAAAAGTGTTAAATTTTTGTAACTTCTAGCAGACAAAAGTGCAAGAAAAAGGCTTTGAGACTCAAAACATTTGAGAGTCAAAAGGCAAGGCCCTGAATGACCCAGGTAACAAAGTGAGTGCATAAATAATCCATTTGGAGGATCTTTGGACTGAAAAGGGGAGTATGAGAGTTGAAGAGGAAGCCAGGGAGTCTGGACTGATGAGTGTCCCCAGCAGGAATAGTGCACCCTGTCCCCAGCCCTGGGGCCAGGACCACAGAAGAGGCAGGGCTGACGAACTGGTGGGGGAGATAAAACTAAAAGCCTCAGACACATTTTGTATGTTTGAGAATATGGGATGATGGTATCATAGTTTAGCTTGCATCAGAATCACCACAGATTGCTGGGTCCACCCCCAATGACTGATTCTGATCCGATAGGTCTAGGGTGGAGCCTGAGAATTTGCATTTCTAATAAGTCCCTGGTGATATTGCTGCTGCTGTTCAGGGAACACACTTTGAAACCATAGGTATAGAGGACTGTCTTTCATTTCCTAGGTGTAACCTGGTGCACTGAATATTGTCCATTTGCCCCTCCAGATCTACTTTCTGCCCTTCTCCACCTGGCTCTGTGTTCCAGGAGACTGGTCCTGAGCAGAATAGACTGAATCAATGTATTCTTGTCCGTTGGCTCCTGCTTGGTTTGAACTAATAGAGGACACTAACAGGAGGGAAAGACTAGAGTGACATTGGGTACTTATTCCCCAGGCTCTCCCTCCGTGGATTGACTGCGTCCCTATGCAAAAAGCACATATTCTGTGATGTGGTCATGAGATCTTCCCCAAGCTCCCATAATGTTACTCTCTCCTTGCCTCTCAGGTCTGGGGGTGATAATAGTTTCTACCGCCACTGCTTTTTAGCCTTGGGTTCCTGTATAACTGTCATTGCTTTCCCTAAATCTGCCCACATCTTTATAAATACCTCCTTTAATAATCTCTTCAAATTAGAATTTTCAGGGTACCAGCTGCTTGCTGCCAGTACCTCAACTGATACAGCAGCCACTGCAATGAGAAGCATGGCGAGCATCGCAAGGAAGAGTAGCCCCCGCTCGCCGCAACTAGAGAAAGCCCACGCGCAGCAACGAAGGCCCAACGCAGCCAAAAATAAATTAATTAATTTAAAATAGTTGAAAAACCAATCCTTGGCTACTAAAATTGGCAAATATCCCAGACAACTCCTACAAAAATTCTCTCTTAACCCTCTTTTATCATTTTCTCCTTGGGTTCTAGCTCCCAGAAATTGCTTTTATGTATGCATATGTGTATGCTTGTAGATACACAAGTTGATATACAAGTATATACGAGTTGGTATTTGTTGTTTTGTATTTCCAGGTGATACAGAAGGTTTTTCAGGTTGTCTAATCCAGCATGTTGCCAGAAATGGAAGTCTTCTTGTCTACTTCACCTGTCTTTTTTTTTTTAACTTTATGGTTTCTACTTACTTCTAATTTCAGCTTATCCAGAGCTTTGACTCTTCATGGCCCCTGCTAAAAAATACATTCTTTTTACCATTCTCTTTACGTCTTTTCATAAATTTCCCTATTTATATCCTCAGGAGAAAAGAGGGCTTGGGAATTCCCTGGTAGTCCAGTGGTCAGGGTTCTGCACTTCCACTGCAGGGGGCACAGGTTTGATCCCTGGTCATGGAACTAAGATTCCACATGCCACATGTGGAAAACAAAACAGCAAAAAGAGGGCTTCTCCTTGCTGATGACCATTATTCCCTGTTTAGGCAGACATACCAGACCATCTCTATAGGCCGCTAGTCAGACTGTGGATTGGCTGCCCCAGTGTCAGTTGCCCATCACTTTCCCCTCAGTCCAGGCATCAGTGAGCATGGAGTGCTGTCATTCCTATAGAGAATGAACACTATCTCAGCAGGTTCTCTCAGTGAGGCAGTTCTTTTATATAATGGCTATAGTTTTGAATTACCTATATGTACATTCCCATTCTTGGAAAACCCAGTAATGTGACTTACACACCAAGGGAGAAACCCCCAAGTCGGTATAATAAAGCTGATTGTTCTGTTTCCACCTACTCCAATCTGGTTCTCTGAGGTTCTTGCTCCTGCCTTTCCCAGATACATCCTACCCTCCTTACTCCATTCCCACTTCAGCTTAGCAAAAGGCTCCCCCTGAGTAGACTTCCCCCAACTTCAGTAGGTTCCTACAAATGGTGTGATTATGTTGTCAACAAATTCCCAGAGCCCTAGACCTATAAGGCATCTGAGACCATTTCTACTCAAACTTAATGAGAAACAGGTTGCCGCTAAGCAGTAGCTTCTAAGACTATCAGAATTTTTCAACCACAGTGTTATGACTCATGTTTGTTTCAATAATTGCGAGATAATTACACTTTGTCATTAACGATAAATATAAAATATTTATGAGTTATTTGCTTCTTATTTCATAGTCACTTGCATTATGATTATTTGCATTCCGTGTGAAATTGTAAAAATGAAATTATAAGTCATATATCAGTGAAATCTCTTTGATTGAAGCATAAAGATATAGAATTTATTGGAAGGATATTGGGGTGTAGGGAGGAAGGTTTCAAAGTGTATCAGAGGATAAAGAATAAGGCTTCAGCATACACAGGAAGCAAGTCAGCTCCCAAAGTGAGGAAGCAGGAACAACCACAGTAGTCTCAGAGCAAAGACGATGAGGACCTCACCAAAAGAGGGAAGAAAGCTAAGTGTTTTGGTTTGTCTGTTCTCCTACTCAAGATTAAAATTCTAAAACAGAGCATCTAATTGGTTTCACTTTGTCTTTGGCCAGAAGATATCAGGTTTCAGATGATAGCAGTGAGGGAGCTGTTTAAAAAAAGAAAACAAAAGGAAAGGAAATGAGGGAAGGTAGTCAAATGATACAAAATTCCAGTAATAAGATAAATAAGTCCTGGGGACGTAATGTACAGCATGGTGACTATAGTTAACAATACTGTAGTGTATATTTGAAAGTTGCTGAGAGTAGATCTTAAAAGTTCTCATCACACACATGCAAAAAATGTGTAATTATGTGTGGCGATAGATGCTAGCTAAACTTATATATATTGTGGTGATTATTGTGCAATATATACATATGGCAAATCATTGTGTTGTACACCCAAACCTAATACAATGTTATATGTCAGTTATACCTCAATTACAAACATAAATAAAAAGAAATGAAATGTAAAGAAAAATGAACAGTGGGCAGTGAAATAAAATAAAGCAAAGCAAAACCAATGTCCACTGCAGCTTGCATTCTGGAAAGGCATATAATATGCAACCTCTAACACTTCCACAAGTGTTCGCTAAGCATATGATCCTCAGCCGAGAAGCCCTACCATATACATAGCAGTTTCAGTAAGCAATGCTTGTCTGCCCTGCATTTTACAGGGAAGAGCAGATAAAAGTTACAAACTACTATGAACCAAGATTTTGTTTAAAACCCTAGGCTTGAATTTCTTAGAAAATGCCAATGATTAAAAAATGTATATATATATATGTGTGGGATGCAGATAACCCCTGGTTCCAATTCAGAAGCATAACTAATGAGAATAATGTATACACTTCATACATATTCTTAAATCAACAAGTGCAAACCTACCACTGGCTATAAAACTGAGAGGAAAGTGTGTTTTTCAGCCCTCACCTCGACAGCCTCCTCTTTTAACCCTGATTCTAGTGGAGGTTTTGAGTCCCTCTCCTCAGTTCCTTCCTGCTTCAGGACTAACTGTGTGTGTCATGGTAATTCTGAAGAAGGAGGTTTGCCAATGTGTGGCTGGCGCATGCCGTCATTCTTGAAGTGCCACTGGGCATGATGTACAGACGATTCCAGACTATTACTTGCCTTCACAACTTTTTGTAACAGGTGCAGCAAATGAACTTTCTGCCCCTGTCTTCCTTAAATGCACACAAATAAAGTGTTGCCATGTCCTGGATGTGAAGTCATTCCTACTTCCATGAATCATTTTTGTGGTCATGACACTGCCACTGGGAATTAGTCATTTCAACCTAATTAGTTTCTTCAAAATAGGAAATGCTTCTGATGATTTAATACCCAGAAATAATTTGTATAGTCAGACAACATCTAGAAAGATGCCAACTGAGGTATTTAACCACCAACAACAAATATATATTATTATTTGCACCCTGCCATCAAAACCCCAAATGAACCCCAAGAATCATGTGTTGAAACTGGCTGCTCTCCTACATTTGTAAAGGGCAGTCACAAACAAGGGCAAACTTTCAGCAAAGTTGGACCCAATCGAGTGTTTAACAAGGCCCCAGTCAAGGAAAATACGAACAAATCTTGTTTCATGCACCTTTTAGAAATTCTATTTAATTTGATAATTTTGTCATTTTGGAATTTGGAATTTTGACACAATTCCATAACAGACCTGTGTTATGGAATCACGGGTTATTGATGAAGCAAGCATGTTGTCAGAAATATAAATAACTCTTTGAATCTGAGGCTTGTTTTCCCACACATGTACTCAAATGTATGGAAATGTGCCCCATCCTTAGCTTTATTTCTTTATGTATTTACTATTCATGGAGACAAAAGAAAAGAAAATTTAATATGTGGACTGTCACTAAGATATTTTTAAAATTACTTGCAATCCCCACAAGAGTATAAGAATCTATTTCCTGAAGATGAGCAAAGCACATTTGTATTTCCAAGTAAATTGACACCACCTTTTGTGTTTCTACTTTGGTTTAAGTATATATAACATCTCCAAAAGTGACTGGAGAGTATTTTCTAGACACAAGTATTTGGCGTTAATTTGATAAACATTTGTTTGACATTGACTAATATGTTTTATAATTTTTGGTGTAGAGATATTACTTATCTTTTATTAAATATATTCTTAAGTACTTAATTTTTAATGTTAATATTAATGGAATTATTTTGTTTTATAATTTTTTTCATTGTTGCTAATAGATTAAAATAATTGATTTTTGCATATTTATTTTAAATTTACTCATTCTATTAGATTATTTGGATTCTGTTTGTACAATCATGTAATCTACATTTTCCTTCATTTTTCAAATTTCTTAAGATTTTATTTCTTTTTCTTGTCTTACTGAACCACCTAGGCTCATGGAAGGATTTTGAAGAGAAAAATGACTTAGTATTTAGTATTTTTAAAAGATATTCTGGTAGAGGTGCATAATATGAATTGAAGTGGGAAGTTAGGTCTAGAGAAATCTAACTAAAGAAGCATACGTGGGACTCCAGAGAAAGACACACATTCAAGAGATCTTTCAAAAACAGAATTGACAAGGGATGATCATCTTTTATAGGGACTGAGATCTCTAGCCAGGGTGGCCAGCCATTGCATGAGATCAAGAACATTTAAAAAGAAAGAGAATTAACCATAAGTAGGTTGAGAAAGTGTAATGTACATGAAAACATTTTGAAAACCTTTGATATCCAACTTAGATCACATTTCCAGATCTTATAAAACTAAACCAATATTTTTAACACCTAAATAAATTAGTTATCTGCCTCAAGCAAGGGAGGGAGGACAGATAGCCCTGGATAGCCATTGTTTGAAGCTTGAGCCACAGCTGAAGGATCTCAGTGTGGGATCCAAGAAAGTCAATTTATAGACTGACCAGTGGCTTGGTGACACAAAAAAGTGTCCCAGTAGGAATTAATTTTGAACAGTCTGTTTCAGTAATTAGGGCTATGAAATACAAAAGGATTCAGGTTGTAGAAAGCAGAAGCAAATTTAAAAGGAAGTCCAGAGAAAGTTTATAGGAAGATAGAATCTGTGAACAAACTGTGGTTACGGATTAACCTCAGTTTTAAGGTACAAGAAAACTAAGAAGAAGAAATAATCTAGAGACAAAGAAGGTCAGGTATCAAGAAGTGTTTCAATGGAAATTCAACCAATATTTGAGCACTTACTATGTTCCAAGTGCTTTTGGGATTCTGGAACTACAGCAGTGAATAAAACAGACATGCTGTCATGGGGAGATTACATTTTAGCATGAAAAGACCAATACAATAAATGAGTGAGATACATAGCATTTCAAAAGGGGACAAGTTCTGTGAAGAAACATAAAGCAAGGAAGAGAAACAGTGTGTGCTGAATGGAGGACAGGACAAGTTTAATATAGGGTAGTCCATAAAAGCATCACTAACATAATAATATGTGCAAAGACTTGAATTGGGACACACTTCGTGTGTTCAGAACACATCAAAGAAGACAGTGAGTCTGGAAAGGATTGAACCAAGGTGGGGGGTGGTGTAAGAGGAAGAGAGGTCAGATATCATGGGGGCCGTGAAAATGCACCATTACAGGTGTGTGTGAGGGTGCACTGCAAATGGAGTGGTCACTCCCAGATTTATGGTGTCATTGCTTCACTGACTTTAATATATCACTCACTTCCTTGATCTGCCCCATCCATTAAATTAACTAACCTATGACATTAGCATCTGACAGAATCAAGTCCAAGTTCACTCCTCTTTTTTGTACAATGTATGTTTAAATTCTTGCTACTCGCTTTGGGGATCCAGTTCCTTTAGCCAAGTTGGTTTCTCAGCTCCCTGTCTCCATCATCCCTTTTTAGCCTCAGTGCCTCTTCCATCTCAACCACACTCTGTTACTGGGGTTCTGGCATGCAACAGAAGTTCACCTCAGTTATAAGAGTCACGTGGTAGACTTTCTTGCTCTAGTGGTCATAAGTTTAGTATCAATCTCCATCAAGGTAGTAAGAGTTTCTTTTTTAAAATAATATTTTTAGAGGAGAAACTCATTTCCACTGGAAAATCTCACAAGAAGTCGATGGTTATTCAAGGTCCCTCATGGTCTGCGAGCTTGCTTTGGGAAGTTGGTCAGCCCACTTTTCATGAGGACTGCCATGGGATTGGCAGAATTATAATGACTGTGGGCCTGAGTGATTTAGACATAAATAAGTTACATAATTTCATTTATTGCAACTTGCCTTTCTTTCCATATGCCTTAGTCACAGGGTATCAACTCTGCTTCTCCAATCAAGTTGCTCCTCTCACTTGGTCAATGAAATAGACAGAAAGCAGTATTTCTTAGAGAGGTGATGTCCTAGCTTTGTTCCTTTGCATTATTCTTCTTTCCTAGTTCCTTTGCACACATGGGAAAAAGTCAAAACTTGCTGTGTTCATGAAATCTCAGAAGTCTCAGTCCAAGGAAGTGATAGAGAATAAAATATGCTAATGTAGTTTTTAACAAATTAAACCAACTCTCTTCTTTTTCCTAATATAAGTGACATCTCCCCCCAAAATGAAAGCATGAAGACAAAAGTTTCAATGTAAATCAAGTTTAGAAGATAATGAGAGGCTGAAATACTCAAGCTTAGCTGCCTTCAGTAAATAACAAACTATAATTTTAAAGGGGTAAAAATATCACGCAGAAAAATCATTTTAAAATTTGGAATGATCCTTTCTCCCCCAGAAACTAAAACAGATTTGCAATTATCTAAGGTAATAAAGCATATGAATACTTTTCTCCCAATTAAAAAAAATTATATTTGAAAAGGAAATTATTAGTCCATGTAAAACTGGCCAAAATCAAAATATATAAAAAGGTCTGGAAAGAATCTGGAAACCTAAACCATGACAGTTTCACCAATCTGTATAATTAAAGCCCAACTATTTAAGCCCTCTTTAGTTACTGATATTTTAGTTGGGCAGGGAGGTAAAGGACCAAGGACAGGTGAGGAAAAGCAATTAGACTCGTTCTGGGTGTCCTCATTTTGCAACAAATGTTGCAATCTGACATCAGATGTTGGATGCCAACAATGAAGTGGATTTTGCACCGATAAGAGCAAGATATCGAGATGTTCAGAGGTTTCCAAAGACAGAGTAAGCCTCCTGGTCCAGCAGAGAATTTTCTATCTCCAGATGGTTTGTCAAACAGAGGTCAAGTGACCACTCTTCTTCATAGATGGTTGTAGAAAAGCGTTTCCCCAGCTTTAGTCAATTTAAAATCTTATATCATGAATTCACTATATTTATGTACCATGTTTTACTTTTTTACATTAAAATGATTAAATAAATTCTGTTGAAATCAATAATATCTGTCCTATTAAAGGTTTGATGTCTTGGTGTTTTATCTTTTTCTAAAATAGTTTAAAATAAGCACATAACTTAAGAACATTCACTCATGTACCACCTAAAGGCACCTCAAGTATCACCAGGTATACATTTCAACTCTAGGAAACTTGTTGTAAAAGACACTTGAACATACAGAGACACTTTGAATGTTCTTTTCCTTTTGAGATGTATGATTCTAAATAGTTGATAGTTGCCGGAGCATGACTTTTTCTTTTCTGCTGTTAAGTAGAGAAATTCATGTAGCCACAGAGAACCTTCTGTATCAACACACTTTTATCATTTCAAACTTGTCTTTACTTTTATTATCTTATTTTACCCACTCAGCTATGCATAGGAATAGTAGGGATGAGAAATTAAAAGCACATAGGCTGCCTTAAGCCCAGTATTACACAGCTATATTCATGATAGATCAGGTCTACAAATCAACCCTGAAACTGACACTAATTTCATTAAATTAAATTCATCATTAGTGAAGAATTATTCAGAACTTTTGATGTTTTATATGTCATAATAAAAATAATTTTCTAAACAAGTTTTTCTTTATTTTCCTTTATTTCTCCCAATGGGAAAACCATGGCTCAAATAACAAAAACAGAACTCTGGGTAAATGTTTTCTTGAATACCTAGGCTTTACACACTCGTGTAAAGACAGTTCTGAATATAAAATATTTTACTTAAAATAATTATCATTGTAATAATATTTAACTGTTGGAAGGAGAGACTTGGATAAAAATCACATTTTTTGTAATGTAATTTATCTTGATATTCAGAGGTATTCTGATATTTCAATAAATCAACTGAGCAACTTGTATTTTTTGAAGACATCATATGTGCCCAGCAATAGGATAGAAAAAGTGGTAGAAGTATAAAACAGTGAATCAACAACAAGTTTACAATCTAATTAATAAAACACATTTAATTCAAATAAAAGAAATGGTAGATAGTTCATTTGATTTATAAAACTATATTCTAATGGATCTTCTATGCCTTTGGATAAGACACTTATCGTCTCTCAGTTCTTTCATTTGTAAAGTAAGAAGGTTGATTTTCTCCTCAAATTTTGAAATTCTAAGAGCTATGTCTTAGAGTAAATTAAACTTAAGCAATTTGTATATTCTTTCCTTCCAAAGAATGCATAAGAGATCAATTTGATGGTCATTATATAAATTTTGCAAAGCACTTCTGAAGTGATACAAATAATTAAGATTTAATTCAGACATGATTAAAGTATGAGTAAAGTAGTTAACAAATATTTCTCGAGCAACTATTCATGTCAGGCATGTTGTAATAGCTGCTGGTGATGTAGGCAAGAGTTCCTGTCCATAATGGACCTCCTCTAGTTACAACTGGGGTGGAGTGAACCAAAGAACAAGCATTCAGTTCAGGTATTGATAAGTGCTATGAAGAAAGCAATGTACGATAACGTGATAGATGCTGACTGGGGAAGGGAGGAAGGGGCTGCTGTAGATTGCTATTGTAAGGCCTTTCTAAAAAACATGACTTTTGAGCAGAGCTCTCCCCCAAGTGTTTAGAAGTAAATAGCCATGCAAAGATCTTTAGAAAATGTTTATTAACAAGCCAACAATAAGTGCCAACGTTCTGAGCTTTGAGCAACCTAAGTATTTTAAAAAAGAAAATGGAGCAAAAGCCATTGTAATAGCCATGAGGACTGGAGGAAGCTGAGGTGAAAATGTTGACAGTCTTGTAGACCATCGTCATGATTTGGGGTTGTACTGAAGGCATTTAAGCAATGAGTCCATTTCTTGTAACTTTTGTCTTTCTTCCTATGTGCTCCAACCACAAAGATTCAACTCTGCTTCTCTGGACAGTGAAATAGACAGAAGGCAGGATCTGACTCGTACTCCTAGGAACTTTCTTTGGTTCTTGGGAGAACTAAAAACCTAAAATCCACAGCACATCAAAGCCTTCAGATGTCTTTTTCACGTTCTGTTACCAAGGGCAAATCCATCTGTATTCTGTTCAGTCTCTCGCTCCTCCTGTCCACGGGCATCCAGTGCCTTCTTTCTGGTAGCCTTCTTGTTAGAATCTAAATTAATCCTATGCCACCCTTTCACACTTACGGTCCACAAGATGACCTCACACATCCTCTAGTCTGACAAACTTCTGGAGTGCTAATCTCAATGCAGACAGCTCTCCTTGACTCAACACTGACTAAATCCAGGATGATAATTTTTTAATTTTATTTTACTCTTTTGTCTCGCGGGATCTTAGTTCCCAGACCAGGGATGAACCTGGGCCCACGGCAGTGAATGCACGGAGTCCTAACTACTGGACTGCCAGGGAAGTCCCTGCAGGGGGCTTATATTAAGCTTTAAGAGTGGTCTCCTGAAGGCCCTTTTCTCTTGATTTAAGGTGAAAAGGACTCATAGCATACCAACTCCTCTTTTCGACCATCATCTCCCACTTCTAACCCTTACTCTTTCGACCCTCTTTGTGAGTGAAGGGTTAAGAGGGCTAGTTTGGGGCCATCTTCTTTGAAAATGTGGTGTTACTCAAGCCATTAAAACTTATTGTCAGTTTATGGGAGAACAGAGTAATTATTGAACAGGAACAAAATCAGCAAAATCCAGAATGTGGGAAACTACAGGAAAAATACCTCAGTTTTTTCAACAAATACTTACAAAAGGGGAAAATAAGAACGGGGGTGCTATAAATTGAAAGAGACGAGGAGACATATCAACCAACTTTGATTCATGGACTTTGAATCCTATTTCAAACATGCTATCTACAAAAAAAAAAAAAGCTTATGAGACAATTAGGGAAATGTAAGCACCGGCTGGATATTTGATGATATTAAGGAAATAAAGTTAAAATTTTCAGAGGGATAGTGGTATTGTGGCAATGTCAAACATCAAATAGTCCTTACATGTTAGTAAGGAGGTATTTAAAGATGAAGTGCTATGATGTCTGGAGTTTGTTCCAAGAATGAAGTTAGAGGGCTTCCCTGGTGGCGCAGTGGTTGAGAGTCCGCCTGCCGATGCAGAGGACACGGGTTCGTGCCCCAGTCCGGGAAGATCCCGCATGCCGTGGAGCGGCTGGGCCCGTGAGCCATGGCCGCTGAGCCTGCGCGTCCGGAGCCTGTGCTCCGCAACGGGAGAGGCCACAACAGTGAGAGGCCCACGTACCGCAAAAAAAAAAAAAAAAAGAATGAAGTTAGAGATGAAGCAAGACTGGTCCTGTGTTGAAGCCAAGTGACAGATACTAAGGATCCGTTATACTAGTCTATCAACTTCTGTCAGTATCTGGTGGGAATTTTCCTTGGAACTAAAAAGGGAAAATGCTGCTTCATGTTCTCACAGCTCTCTTTGAACTGTGGCACTGTCTTGAGGCCTCAACTGAAATATTCATTTAACATTTTTCATATAATGCATTACATATGTCTATATGGCCAACTTATGGGTTGTCTGATAGCCAGTCCACTTTCTGCCATACTGTATATCCCCGTCCTGGAAGTTTAACCTGGACAACTGGCCTACTCTTTCCCCGACCCCCTCCAATATGGTGTTTGATGGTCATATCATGTAAGAGCTGCATGTAATGGAAAGAAACTCTCTGATTTTGAAGTCTACAAGCCACTGATTGAACACTTCAAAATGTCTTCTACCATGGCCTTTCTGAGGTTAAACAAGTTCTATCATGAAGTTTTGTGTAGGAGACAGCTTTGTTTCTCACCATTCTCAAAGGAGTGACTTCATTTTAAATTACATGCAGATGATTTAAGGAATATCAGTTGCACTTCTGGAGTACACTGGAATTAAATGCCATTTAGAGTCTTTTCCTATGATGACATTATGCCATTCTAGATCGTTTCTCTGTAAAATCGCTTCTCCTTTTAGTATCTGTTGTAAATTTCATGATTGATTGCAGATATTTGTCCACAGGGCCCAAAGCCCTTACTCTTTTTTTCTTGTGTTGCATTCTTTATTAGGTCACCCAAAAATAACAGTGCCGAAAGCTGTTATGAAGACAGACATTTAGAGGAATTTTAGGGTAAAGCTCGTGGAAAGCAAATAAAAAGAAGGAGCCACATAATATTCCCTGCTTAGCATTTCAGTTTCTCTCAACTCAAATATTCTTCTTTTTTATAATATGAGTAAAAGAAAGGGCAAATTAAACTTTCTCACCACTATTAAATATTACAAGTTACAGATGTATTTCAATGAGGCATCATTAATATGTCATAAATTATAGAAAATTTCTTTCCCTTCTTAGAAGCAGCAAGGAAATCTCACACACACAGAGTCCCAAGATGACACTGAATTCATGTCACTAAGTAGAATTCCCCAATATCTTCATTTCCTTGCACACTAAAAGAATGGGTTTGCGGACATGCAAGAAGTTTTAAAAAGAGCTATAATCTCATCAATCAGAATATTTAGGTAATTACAACATAATCTTTTATTAGCAATTGGAAAAAAGACCACTGATACATTCTCCAGTTAAAGGAGAATGGACATGTAACAAGTCATGGCCTTTAAAATTATAAACCAAAGGTTGGAAATATATTAAAACTCATTACCTAAAATTTATTTACGAGGATCAAAACCATTGAATTAAGTAAAATTTTAATGTGATGAGTGAGATCAATAAAACAAATTAGCCTGATAATGTTTTTCAAAGAACTGCAAATCTAACAAACAGAAGAAAATAGGTATGATAAGCTGACTCTAACAAACAATTATTTGAATGTGTCCCATAAATGCATTGCAAGAACTGGGATAATGTAGTTTTGCAGGTTACGAAGGAGCATACACCTGAGAGGGTTCCTGACCAAGGAATAACTACTTATACTAGACTGTCACTCAGAGGGGAGGAAAAGAGGCACACACATGACAAATGAAATGGTGAAAAAAAAAAGAAATTAACTTCAAAGAATTTTGTATGTTTATCAACTGTTTGGACTTTCGAATGATATTATTACAACATTAAATGGGTGGTTAGCTCTTGATAACTATATTTACAGTGCTTATTATGTATTAGAAATTGTCCAAGCACTGCATCAGTCTTTGCAATCTTCACAACAATCCTATGAGAAAGTATCGTTATTACAATGGTATTACTTGTGATAAACTGAGGCACTGAGAGGTTATATAAATGAGAGAAATGAATTAATAATAATCTGCACAAAGATGATACAGAAAAAGAGATATGATAGATCACAGTCTCAACCAAATAAAATAAATCAAAAAAGCATAAATAGAACCCCAAGAGGTCAGAACCATAAAGATGTCCTACCACCATACTTGTTCAGATTATTCTTTGCCATTGTACCATCTTGGTATACAGCACCTGGAGCTCAAAAGTGCAGGTAAAAACCATCCAAATACCTAGTAAATTTATATTTCCTATTCTCCAGGCACTGTGTCTGGAAGTATTATTGTTACTTCCATTATTATGATTAATGATAAAAAATCAACTTTCCCTGTTGAGGTCCAAAGTCAGTATTAAGGAGGATAAGGTAAGCTCAGCAAGAATGACAAGGACAGCTTGGATGAAGTAACGACTGTGCTGAAACACACAGGTCAGAAAGCCTGCGGAGACAGCCATACCTTCACTTGATAGGGAGAATCCAGGTGCCCTACTGTTCCCACACGTGAACTTTTTCTTTCTCAGGGTTCTCTTCAAAGTGGTCCCCAGAGTGCAAAGTTGTGAAGGCATATTTTATGGCTGATGGTAAAGATTTGCTGCCTTTTTTTTTTTTTTTTTTAAATGAAGGGCAAAATGAAATGCTGCTTTGAAAACGGTAGAAAATGGTAGTTTAGTCTTAGGAGAAATATCTGGGCTGTAAAAACCTACAGTCTCTATAGTAGTACAGCAAAGTAAATCAAGGACCCACCTTCTCCTAGTACTCTTATGACGGAAGGAGAAGAGGATATTGTTGGCCTGCAGGAAAACAGGGGAATGAACTAAATGATTTCAAGTACTCCTTCCTGCTGGTTGCTTTTGCGATAACTACAGGGAAAAACAAATTCGTTTACTGTTAGGTCTTGGGTTTACCCTTAAGTAAGTGATTGAAAAGTTTTTAACATATCTGAATAAAAACTTTAAGGTACATGAACTCACTGTGGTATCTTAAGTACCCTTACATCAAAATCCTTGCAGATGTGAAAATATGTTTCTCCTACTTTCTTGTATCTGGTATCTGCCGTCCTCGGCAAATTTAGCCCTGGTGTATCCCTAGCACTGAGGCAGGGGTTTCAAATTACTGATGAAGTCTTCTGCCTCTTTAAAGGTGGTATTAAGAGTACCTAGGAGTTCTGAGCAGTATCATCCCTTTTTAGATCTGTCCATTCATCATGATCCCGTGCCAGAATTTGTTAGGTAAACATGATTGACAGACAGCCATCTTTATCCTTTATATGGCTGGAGGTCAGCCCTGGTGGAAAGTAATGCTTTTTTAATTAGCTGTTAGAGGATTGAGTTTCCTTTATGTAGATAGCATGCTCTCCTCTCTCTGAGCCAGTATCCAAAGTGGGTATCTCTTATGTCTTTCGTGCTTAGTATAACTCAGATGACTGAAGAACAGTCATAAAAGATTCATATTGAAGCTGTTTTACGAAAATTTGCACAGCTGGCAAAAAAAAGAGAGAGAGAGAAAACATACTTGAAATAACAGAGTCCTCAGAAAGGAAAATGAGCAACATTTTCAAGGCTATCTTGGCAAATAATGACTGCAAAGAGAAAACTGTTTTGTCACAATACTTCTGATGCAAAAATAAAATAAAATAAACATAATTTTTAACAGTAATGTGCAAAATATAATTTCCCTCTGAGGAATTGGTCCTTCCATTTAAAGGTAAAATAACCCCCTGAAACACTTTTGGTTTGGCAGAGTTTGCAAGAAAAACAAAGCAAGCATTCGTGACTAATTCAATGGCGCTGTACTTCTTCCGCATCTTTTGTAAGGCAAGATGTTCACTTCAGCGAAAGCTGATTATTTTTATGCCTAAAACAATTAATTCAGCAATATGTGAAACCACTGTGAAATGGAGAAAGGGTGTGCACAAAATTTTAATACATATTCAAAATACAGGCTTTTTATTTAAATATAAAATTGTTGGGCTAAAAAACACTCTGATTATAACAGTCAAGCTTATAATATAAACTTCTAAGTAGTTTATAAATACAGTGACTCGATATGATGTGCAAGGGCTAATATTATATGAAGATTCTAAAAATGAATTTTCTACCTTATGAATTAAAAAAGAAAATCAATTATCTGAATGCAATGCATAAATAGACCCAAACTCTTTTGTCTAGTTTCATGTCTAAGCTGTTCTATTGATTTTCTCTGTTGTTTTCTCCTTCCACTTTCATTGATTTCTGATCTTTTCTTTTAATTATTTTCTTCATTTGGGGTTTATTATACACTTCTTTTTCTAATTTCTTAAAGTGAAAGCTTAGTTGATTTGGGACTATTCTTCTTTTGAGACCTTTCTTCTATTACAAGTCCTTTTTCTTTCTTTTTTTTTTCTTTCTTTCTTTCTTTCTTTCTTTTTTTTTTTCATTAAGAGGTAGTATGGTGTTGAAGAACATGAGATCTGGAGCCTGAGTTTGAATCTGAGCTCTGCCACTTGCTAGCTGTGTGATTTTAGGAAAATCACTTAAGCTCTCTGGTCCTCAGTTTCCTAATCTGTAAAATGGGACTAAAAATATTTTCTGCCCATCAGATTGTTAAAGAAAAAGTGAGTAAAGATATGTAAAGAACTAAGAAGTTCTTTGCAATGTGTGCAATTTGAGTGCTATTATTATTGCAAGCGGCATGCATTCATAAGATCTGTAGAACATACATCAAGTATACTGCACATTAAACAAGCTAACTTCATTTAAATAACACATCAGCCTTAGTAAGAAACTCCTGTGGGTTTTTTTTTTGGCGGGGGGTGCCTCATTTCTCACTGTATATACAAAATATTGGATTGTATTTAGGAAAGAAGAGAAAAATCTATTTGTGATGGTGATGACATCTGTCACCCAGTGATGGTCTCTAAGCCAATTGTATGCAATTTCAACACAGAGAGATTGGGGAAGTCTCTGGGTATAATTGTCCTTATTAGCTAATTAAGCTCCAGAAAATTAATTCATTACTAGTCTACATTCCTTCTCTTTTGGGTAACCTGGTGGGTATATCGTTTAAAAAAAAAATAACGTGCAAAAACAAATACAGTTATCCCCTGTTTCCAGGACACCCACATCTACCAAAATCCACAGGTGCTCAAATCCCTTGTATAAAATGACATTGTATTTGCATAAACCTATGCATCTCCTCTAGTATAATCTAAATCATCTGTAGATTACTTATAATACCTAATACAATGTAAATACTAAGTAAATAATTGTAAATACAATGTAAATGCCATGTAAACAATTGCCTGGAAAGCGGCAAATTTAGGTTTTCCTTTTTGGAACTTTCTGGAATTTTTTCCCAAATATTTGATTCATTGGTGGAATCCACGAATTGAGGAACCCACAGATACGGAGGGCCAGCTGTAGTTCATTTAAAGCAATGACTACAGGCCATATGAAGTGCATAATTTAAAAAACTCAAGGATTAAGTTGTTTGAGGAGACACCCCAAGAAATAGTTTTGCTAGTTGCATGCTTGAAATCAGGCAGGAAAATGCTTTCTCCCTGCATCTCAAAACTTGGGACAGAAAAATTGGTCTGTACGATCGGAAACATGGACCGCACTTGCACTCACTTGAATTTTTACTTTGCTAAGGTTGAGTTTTTCCCACAAAAGGGTCATAATGGCTGTCAAAGAAATCCACATATAAAATTTGTTTACAGCAGTTTAAATAAGCCATTTAATCTGCAGCTGGTCTGGCTGCATGTGACGGTGCAGAGGGTGCTGAGCAAAGCACCGGCACAGTCACACGGTGTGCACAGCCCAGATGCGAATTTTTACACCATTTCTTGCCAACACATGGTACCTTTGCTTACCAAGTGTCACCATGGGAGCGGGAGCTGGGGTGAAGACGGGAATTAAAACGAGGAGAAGATAATCCACTTTATTGAGCACTTATTATGTGCCAGGTACTGTACTAGGTAAGTCCATTACCTATTATCTCATTAGATCAATTGAATAAAAGCAAAATTAGAAAAGCCTTTCAGAATGAACAATTTTATGAGGATTGGAGGTTGCAGAGATGAGCTGTTTGTGCTGCTTGGGATAGAAGTCACTGAATAAGATTTTTAAAGGCTCATTTGGGGAGGGTTTTAATGCGTCTCTTTTCCTGTGTGTTATATGTTTGTAGGACCAGGATTTTTCATTGCCATAGGTACACTCAAATCCAAATATTAATGAATATATAAAGTGTAAAATGCATTGCCTTAATTAATAATGAATATACAAAGTTTAAAATGCATTGGCTTAATTAATAATGAATACATAAAGTTTAAAATGCATTGGATTACCCTATTACAGGAATAGATTTTAGCTGAACATTTTTATTAATCCTAATTCCTTTTGCTGAGATCTACTTTTCAGGGGAACATGCCGCTGTTTTGGTGTTTCATCTCATTAAAGTACACCATGGAAAAGGGTTCGTGAGAAACTTATATACAAATGCAGCCTGATGGGTCTAATTAGCTGGAAGAATATCTGTATAAACAGGATCTGTTGGACACAATAAACTGCCCTTCCCCCACTTACTTATATAATAATCCTGGCTTTCAGAAGACTAATCACTACACACCATCGACACAGCATCTAATTTCCTCATCAAATTTCTCTGCTGGGTTTAGCCATGCTTGTCAACTTCCCAGCTCCCTCTTCAGTAACTGGGTTTATTCTTAGTGTATCGCCCATAAACATTCCTATGAGCAAACCCATGAAAGAATGAAGTCCAAGTTTCTTTATCGCTCCTTCTTTCCAGAAAGCTTTTCTGCACACACTCCTGGGAAAGGTCACAGGTAATTTGGGCTGGTCACTTCAGGGTGGCAGAATTGCGACCAGCACATTGGGCTCTTTTGTTGAAGCCTCCCGCTGACCACCAAAGGGGACCACAAGCTGAGGGGAGACCGTTTAGGAAAGTAGGCGATAACCGGAGCAAGTCTGCCCGACTCTGTCTCTCTTTAAGCCCAAATGAAATTGCTCAGATTCAGTTTCAGGAGAAATGCAGCTTTTCTGCAAACAAACCTCTTCTTTATTGCTTGTATGCTAGACGTTGCTGAATATTTGCAAGGAGTTTTAAAATCACTTATTGTGGAAGAGAAATGTGCCATGAATGAACTGAACGCTGCTTCGTTTTCATATCAATTTTACCATTTGGCCGTGGAACGTTCATTTAAATCTCTCCTACTCAGCCTCTTCGAAAGGAAAAGCAGTAAATCGGACACTCAGTAAATTGTGGAAATGCATAACTACTGAACTGGCTATTTCTAAAATAAGATTGCCCTATGGTGCTATACAGGTTGAATTGGTCTCTCCACCGAAAAAAAAAAAAAAGAGATTGGCGTCCTAACTCTCAGTCCTAACTCTCAGTGCCTAACTCTCAGTGCCTCAGAATAAGTGACCTTATTTGGTGATAGAGTCTTTTACAGAAGTCATCAAGTTAAAATAAGGTCATTAGGGTGAGCTCTAATCCAGTATGACCAGTGTCCTTATAAAAAGGGGAAAGTGGACACACACACACACACACACACACACACACACACACACACACACAGGGAAAATGCCATGTGAAGGTGAGGGCAGAGATCGGGATGGTGTGGGAGGAGTCAAAGATGACAAGCACACCACCAGAAGCTCGAAGACAACACACTTCTGTTGTTTCAGCTACCCAGTTTGTAGTACTTTGTTACAGCAGGCCTAAGACAGGGACATAAATTCTAATAATAAATACCAGGATATTAAAAAAATAAAATGGATTTCAAAATTTGTTCTATGCCAACAAACAAGTCAGTGGTAGTAACACAATTATGAGTTACATTCTGCTGTTACATAAGCTTCTTCCCAAGCAAACTGGGCTTGATTTCTCCTACCTGCATGACTCTCTAGGCAAGAGAAGTGTTCTAGTGCCCTCAGAAGCTAAAAAAATCTCTAAGCCCCAGTTTCTCAACCTCTGCACTATTAACATTATGGGTTGGATAATTCTTTGCTGAGAGCCGCCCTATGCATCGTAGGACATTTAGCAACATCCCTGGTCTCTACACACTAGATGCCAGGAACCCTCTCCCTGGGGTTGTGACAATGTCTGCAGACATTTTCAAACAGCCCCTGAGAGGTAAAACCACCCACCTTACCCCCAGTTGAGAATGCCTGCTCTAAACATATTTTCAGGGAGCAATTGCAATCTTGTAATGCGAAAAAAACAAATGAGTTTCAATTGATATTCCATGATCCCTGGTTTTCAGTGGCCTTCAGAGACTTTCCAAACCTTAGTAACAAAAGTCTTGTTTTATTTGCAGGCTAGCCAATCCTATTCAATTCTAGGACCATTTACTGAGGGTTTCCCCTTGACCTCCTAGGTTAGGCAGAGGAGACTAACACACATGAAGGGGGATACTCCTTGACACATGGATCTTACTAGAGTGGCCTCAAAAAGGTATCCGCCTTTTTGTAGCTGGAAATTTTTGCCTAACAAATGTGTCAGTTTGGCAAGTACCATCTTCTCCTTGTCCTGAGGGTGAAAATAAAAGTTTATGTGAGTAAACATAATTCCATCTGGAGAAAAGGACTGTCTTCCATGGCTGTGGGGTGCCTTGACACAGTAACTACTCAGTAAATGTTTGCTACGTCAATGAATGGCTCTTATTCCTCAAAAACAGGAAATAAAAATAGGAAGTTTCAGGCAAGACATACCGAAAAGCTGCTATATTGTTAAGGGCATGTTAGCGGGTGAAATAAATCTTTTACTCCTCACTGTTTTTTATATTACTCATTTTTAATCCCAAAATATGCATTTGGCTTAAATTAGGAAGATTTTCTTCTCTTTTCATTGCCCGTGTAGGAGATACCAGTAGTTATCACCTTACCTTATGGTGGCGTGATAATCAGATCACAGGCTCTGGAATCAAACAGACATGGATACATGGGCTTGAATCCTAGATGCAACTGTCTTTTACCAGTTCCTTGTCCCACCTCAGCTTCGACTTTTTTTATCAGTAAAATGGGAATAACAGGACCTGATAGAGCTATTATGGGAATCAATAGAGTAATGCTTGCAAAGTACTTAGCCTGGTTATAAGAAAGCACAGTTACTGCTAATATTTTTTGAGAGCTAGACATTTTACAAATTGATCCACATAAATGTCTTCTTTCCCTAAATCTTCCTAAATGACCATACTCTCCTGCCACAAAGATTTTTTCCTATGGTTTTCCATGACAACAAAAATAAGGGAAGTCTTTCCAAAAGGGTCAGCAAACTTTCCTCTAAAGGAACTAGTAGAAATACTTCAGGCTTTGCTGGGTGGTCTGTGTCTTAGCTACTCACCTCTGCCATTATAGCATGAATATTACTCAGCCATAAAAAAAGAATGAAGTAATGCCATTTGCAGCAACATGGATGGACCTAGAGATTACCATACTAAGTGAAGTAAGCCAGACAGAGAAAGACAAATATCATTTGATATCACCTATGTGTGGAATCTAAAAAAAAAAAAGTTACAAATGAACTTATTCACAATACAGAAATAGACTCACAGACATAGAAAACAAACTTATGGTTACCAAAGGGGAAGCAGGGGAGGGATAAATTAGGAGTTTGGGATTAACATATACGTACTACTATGCATAACATAGTTAACCAACAGTGACCTACTGTATAGCACAGAGAACTGTACTCAATATCTTGTAATAACCTATAAGGGAAAAGAAGCTGAAAAAGTAGATAGACATAGAGATATATAGATACATAGATATAGATATATATAGACACATAGATATATTATTTGTATAACTGAATCACTGTGCTGTACACCTGAAACTAACACAACATTGTAAATCAACTGTACTTCAATTAAAAAAAAAAGACAGCTGTCAGCACTATGTTACCAAATGAACATGGCTTGGTTCCAATAAAACTTTACTTACAAAAGCAGGGGACTGGCTGGGTTTGGCCCACAGGCTGTGGTTTGCTAACATTTATTCTAAAAAGAATGAGCAGCTTTCCATTTTCATATGTCACTACCCAAGCTTTGTATGTTGGTGATTTATTTAAAAATCACTACAGATATAAACCATGCTTTCTCCTTTCTCCTTAAAGCTTTACATTCCTGTATGTGATTCAGAATAGTAGTAATTAAATTGGATTTGTAAATCGTGGGATGAAATCAGGGCTGAGAAGATCAATGATTCATTGTAGTAAAGAAAAAGTTGGGTGGTTCTTCTGTTTCACTTCTGCTCAGGAGAACCAGTTGGTCATGGCTAGGCTGCAGGCCTACTGCACATCCTATCCACAGTGTGGCTGGAGAAGCCTGTGCTGACGCCTGTGGGTTTGTCCGAGTTGGCCCTTCTCCTGCTACTTTTAGCAAAAACAGGTGAAGGTGGATCTCCTGGTATGAACTCCCACGACACCAGAAGCACTAAGGCAGGACCTGCATCTTATACATCATGGTGACCATAAGGGCCCAATGCCAGGCATGTCATAAGCACTCAAGATTTTGTGCCCAATTTATGTTTACAAATCTCTCATCCCCATGATCCAGACTTCGAGTAGTGTCAGAGTTCAAAGAACAGTTCACAAAAGTCATTTCAAAAATTTTTCAGTCATTTATTTCAGTTTTTAATACCATGAAGGGGATTTGCCAAGCAGAAAATGCCTCTTTAAAATCTCCCTTTTCGTCTGCCATCTATGTCTTTGTTTAATGCAGTTAATTAAAAATTGTTTATTAATCCCAACTACACCCTAGACGATGCTCCTTGAACCAGTGGTATGGGATTCCTGGTTTCATGGTCAGGAAGGTCCCTGCCATGACAAATTCCCCCAAGCAAAATATCCAACCCTGGTGTGTGTGTCTCCTGCCATCCTTTCCTCTCCCTTTCCTTTTAGTCCTTTATTATAAAGCCAAAAGATTAGAGACAAGCCAGACTGTTCTTGGAAGGCAGCACAGAGAAAAAGCTGGGAATCCTCATGAATAATTATTTAATACCATAACAAAACTATGATGCATCTTGATTATGATGTTGTGTTTTGAAGCATTCAATCAGAATTCAAACTCCTCTCCCTTCTGAGAAATGAAAGAGTAGCTACTAACCCTAAGGCAGAGAAGAAAATGAGACGTTTGATAAGAAGAATGTAGGGCTTCCCTGGTGGCACAGTGGATAAGAATCTGCCTGCCAATGCAGGGGACACAGGTTCGATCCCTGGTCTGGGAAGATCCCACATGCCGCGGAGCAACTAAGCCCGTGCACCAAAACTACTGAGCCTGTGCTCTAGAGCCCACGTGCCACAACTACTGAAGCCCTTGCGCCACAACTACTGAAGCCCGAGTGCCTAGAGCCTGTGCTCCACAACAAGAGAATCCACTGCAATGAGAAGCCCGCACACCGCAACAAAGAGTAGTCCCCGCTCACCTGCAACTAGAGAAAGCCTGCGCGTATCAACGAAGACCCAACACAGCCAAAAATAAATAAATAAAAATTAAAAAAAAAAAAGAAGAAGAATGTAACAACCACTGCCACCATTTATAACCGGATGTTCTTTGTAGCAGGTAATTTGTGGGATGCACAGTGCAGGTACACTTTTCCCTTTCTTGAGAATGTCAGTCCTGTTGATACTCAAAGCCGAGATGCAATTTGTACTGAACTTGGGTTTATTTGTTTTCTATTACTGTGAAACAAATTACCATAAACTTAGCTGCTTAAAGTGACACTCATTTAGCATTTCACAGCTCAACTGGTTTCTCTGCTCAAGGCCTCACCAGGCCAAAATCAAGGTGCCTGTCAGGGCTGTGATGCCATCTAGGGCTCAGGATCCTCTTCTAAGCTCACAAGGTTGTGACTGAATTCAGTTCCTTGCTGCTGTAGGACTGAGGTCCCTGTTTCCTTCTGGATGGCAGTTGAGGGTCTGTCTCAGTTCCTGCGGGTCCCAGTAGTTCTTGCCATTCGGCCTTGCATGGGCTCTCTCACAACATGGTAGCTGATCCCTTGAAAGCCAGCCGGAGAATCTCTGACCTCAGGGCAGGCCCCAGTCCATCTTTTAAAGGACTCCATTAGGTCAGATCACTGAAATAATCCCCCTTTTAATTAATTAAAAGTCAACTGATTAAGAACCTTAATTACATCTTTAAAGTGCCTTCCCCTCTGCCATATAACACAAGATAATCTCAGGGATGTATCCCATCACATTCACAGGTCTTAGCCATACTCAGGGAGAAGAGATTCTATAGGCTGTGTACCCCGAGGAGCAGGAATCCTGGGAGTCATCTTAGAATTCTGCCTACCACTGTAGGAAAGACTATCATGACGGAGTTGTCAACAATTAATCCCAAACTACTATATATGAGCGTGTGTGTGTGTGTGTGTGTGTGTGTGTGTGTGTATATATATGACACACTCATACCCTTTAGGACTCACTTCTGAGGATAGGATCCCCAAAAGCGTAAAATCCCACACTTCAGATCCACAACTGTCACATGGAGAATTTCTTGCTTGTTTATTAAGACTATTCCACAAACGGCATATGCATTTAAGGCGAAACCAAGTGAAATCTTGAGATAAGTCTAATGACAGGGACAGGACCCCAGATGTGCCTTTTTCAGCGATGACTTTCTCTTGCCTGGAAAACTACAAAGTGAATTTGAAACCACCAGCAACACAGTGCCAGTCACATGGATGACATTAAAAAAAAAAAAAAAAGAGGAAGCACAGAAACATCAGGAGTCTTTAAGCTGTTTTCTAAATTCAGCGTCAGCAGAATATTTATGTTGGCAGCATCCCGTAACTCGCAGCAGGAGATTTGACAGAAGGCACTCTATACGTAACCCGTGTGAGCCCCAGATCAAGAGGAGAGTATTTGCATAAACAGAATCCTAGAGACCGTGTCATCGCTACCTTTCTCTTCCTCCTTCCTCCCTCTCCACCCTACAAGCTGGTCGGATTGAGTTTCCCGGGCTACCTTCCATGAACATCAAGGAATGCAACAGAGATGAATGTTACATTGACACTAGCAGTTCCACCACAGAAAACTGTTTGTCCACCCTTTTCATTTCTCAGTACCAGCAAGCATCTAAAGACTTTGCACCTGTTCTAGTTAACCCTGGCAAATGCAGCCTGTATTTATATTAATAGAATGATGTTTTCATAACAAAATGGATGTGCAGCAATCAGGGACTCTCTCTGGATGCTCTCATAAGTGCGCAGATCGGGGGAGGGGTAGCTCTTACATAAAGCCCCATGGCAAGGGTGAAAGATGCACGAATCCCAAGCTGAATCATCAGGACGGTTTGAGAACTTGTTCAGGAATGACCAGACTCAAGTATTGGAAATTAAATTAGATCCTCGATTAAGAGGAAAATATGCTGGAGATAAATGGGCTTTTCATGGGTAGTTCAGAGTTCTGAACTGTTTTGTATTCCGTCTCCTGTTTCTGTAATTTGTGCCTTATCTCCCCAGAGTAGAACTGAAAACTGGTGAGATCATACTTGGCTCAATTCCTAAAAGTTTGTTTTGAGTCACCAGTGTAAATATTGCCCACCCAATCTGTACATTTGCACAAATTAACTGAAACCAGCTACCCAATTCTTACTTCATATTTGGATCTGTTGATTAACGCTGACAGCTGTAACCTCATTAGTCCAGGCTCTGGCCATAGCAAAGCAGCTGTCAAACTAGGAAGAAGTGGACTCACTGAAGTCGCCTATGGACCAGGCATGTTAAAATCGATAGACACTCTAAAAGGTTTCAGTTATGATTCCAATTCTAAATGATGTTATGAGGTGGGCTTTTCACCTAGATCCATGATATGGGCCTGAAATCGGTTGTTTATGGAGAAAGCAGAGGCTCTATCATAAAGCAAGAACATAGGTTTTATCTGAAGAGTTTGGATCTGTATCAGTTGAAAATGGGTTTTTAGCATACATTATAACACAGACATTTTAATATACTTTTAAATATTAGTTCCTAATGTATTTTTTGGCATGAGTGATTTTGTTAGTTTTGACAAGAGGCCAGCAGGGTCCTGACTATAGAAATAAGAAAGATTCTGCAGCTGGCCCTCACTGGAAAAGTAGAGATAAAAAAGTGAGGAAAGAATTAGAATACACTCCAATAGGAATGTGGTTTCCCTAAACAGAACACAAAGTCCTCAGAGTGAATTCTGTTCCCTTCTATAAGAATCTCTACGGAGGGGGTAGGAAGGGAAAATTCTCAATATCTTTTCATTAAAACCTGGAGGTTCAGGAAGGAGATGATTTTCCATCCACCAAAGTGTTACAAAGAACAATGGAACCAGGTCAAATGCAATGTGTGGACTTCCCTTGTGGCATTTTCCTGTGAGGAGATAGCTTGGGGGAGCGGAAGAAATTCTGAAGGAAGAATCTAGAGACTTAATTTTTTTTTTTTTTTTTTTTTTTTGCCGTACGCGGGCCTCTCACTGTTGTGGCCTCTCCCGTTGCGGAGCACAGGCTCTGGACGCGCAGGCTCAGCGGCCATGGCTCACGGGCCTACCCGCTCCGCGGCATGTGGGATCTTCCCGGACTGGGGCACCCGTGTCCCCTGCATTGGCAGGCGGACTCTCAACCACTGCACCACCAGGGAAGCCCGAGACTTCAGTTTTGATCCCAGTATTGGTCCCAGTTCTGCCACAGCCCCCCAGTGGGAGCTTTGGACAAGTTCCTTAATATCTCTGGATCTCAGTAGACCCCTTTATAAAATAAGGTTTGCCATATGATTTCAATGATCCATCTATCTTTAGTGATTGAAGAATCTTTGCACAAGTCATAAGAAGCTTCTCCACTACGGCCCAAGGTGGATCCAATTACCAATTTTTTCCCCTTCGGGGTAATTCTCTTCTCTTTCTGTAGTGCCCTTTAGCCTATTATGCAAACAGTTGCTGTTCTTTGGCGCCCCCTGGTGGTGGCTAGAGCTTTTACACTCGCTTTCCCACGTGGCCGTTGAAGGTAAGAATGCTAACTGTGGGAACTTTCCCCGTTAGAGCCCTGTCTGCTGTTCACCAGGGGAAAAAGCAATCCACCCACCGTTGTTGCATTATAGCTTTAACACACTGCTTTTTTGAGGCTTAAGGGGGCATGCTGATTTTTAAAAGAAGTAGCATTAATCAGATGCTTTATTGGCATAAACACTGTCAACTCCTAGCCTGCTTCAAGTCGAAGGATTTAAAAAGGCAAGGACTTCTACTTTCATTACTGTGAGAAAATAGATAAAATTGGAAGTATTTAAGCGTTTAGTAAAGGCCAAGAGTTCCCTTTGCACATGACTAATTTAAATTACCAGAAATATTAGATTATATATGCTCCGATGTTTCCTAAATATAGATTTTGGTTATAACAAAGCACTAGAAGTTTACTGAGGCTTTCCCCATACCTTTCCTTCAGTTTAAAAATCATTTACAGGGAAAACTCTGAGAGTCAAAAGTCAGGCAAGATGAAAAAGCAAAGGAAATCATTTTTTTGTTGTGGAAAGACAGGTAAATATATTTTAAGTATCGTGGGCCATTGGGAATTAAATTCTACCCTCGATCATGATAATTTACCTTTAATCTAGCAATTAGATTATATTCACCTACAACATGTCAGTCCTAGTTCTTTTGTTTACAACTGTATTCTGTTCCTTTCACTTTGAAACTGTATTGAAAGGTAGTAAAAAAATTCTTTGATTTAGTGTGAAAGCCAATACATCTTTAATTTAAATGCCCAAAGTTAGAATTATCCACAGAAACTAGGCAAATACAGTGTGAAGGAAAAGGAGAAACCTCAGGAACCTTTAATTATTCTGTGTTGACTCCACCATGTACTAATGCTAAGTCCTTTCAAGGCTAATTCATTTCCATGCATTTAGTTGGATATGATTATAACAACTATGACTGTTTCCAGGTAGGGTTAAAAAAAAAAAAAAGCAGTTACAGGAAAGAGAAAAGTCAATATTCCCTAAAGGAGAAAAACATTTTTTGCCATGTTTACTTGACTCCTTCTGGCAAAAGGCTGTTAGCAGTTGTACCACACAGTTCAACCAGAGCTTGTCTCCAGAAAAAAAAAAGAAAAAAAGAAAAATATAATTGCATCTCAGAGATTTGGTTTGGAATATCTGCTTTGGTTTCCAATGCCTCCTCACTTCTCAAGCATGTTTCTAAGTGTTTTCCAAGCTCTTTTCGAGCATTTTGCCTGCCTCTCCACACCCCTACATGTCACCCTCTGCTCCCTACGGCCAGCCACGGTTTTCAGCCTTGGCCAAGAAATGAAACATTGGTTCACCTCAAAGGCTGCCATTAAATTTACCTCATTTATTGACCAGCAGGAGGTGCACCCACCTTACTGGGGTCAACGTTAACTATGTCAGGGAACTCACTGGTGCCCCAGACTGCTCCCATGTTTAATGACTGTTGGGCCCCTTGGGCCAGATAAATTCCACTGTTGACATATTGGTGGCAATGCCCTTGGAACACCTTTGATCCATCAGTATGCTCTCTCCATTCAGGGATGTATTTAACTGTGTGTGGATTAAAAATAACAAGATATAGAGACGAGGAAGAAGCAAAGGGAGCTCCTACTGGAAGAATAAGTCACTTATACTTCTCTGCAGTAGATACCAGGGCCTACGAGGACATCAAGTTTAAGAAAAAATAAGGTCCTAAGTAAGAAAGTGGCATGGACATATATACACTACCAAACGTAAAATAGATAGCTAGTGGGAAGCAGCCTCATAGCACAGGGAGATCAGCTCGGTGCTTTGTGACCACCTAGAGGGGTGAGATAGGGAGGGTGGGAGGGAGATGCAAGACGGAGGAGATATGGGGATATATGTATATGTATAGCTGGTTCACTTTGTTATAAATGGTGTGTTGTTAACACACCATTGTAAAGCAATTATACTCCAATAAAGATGTTAAAAGAAAAAGAAAAAAGAAAAAGGTCCTGAGGAGTCTGCTCTCTGGATAGACCCACCATAGGTCTTCTGTTGCCTTTGAGATGTACAGCAGGAAATGCCCATGAACTTGCCAGCTCACTGAGAGGCACGCTTTCATGGCTGAGGGAACTTTGGGCATAGATTTCTTTGCTTTTCTTCATCATCACTTTGCTATTCTGTAAAAACGTGAGCTCTCTCAGCAGTGACTGTGCTGAAAACAACACTGAGTGCTTAGATACACTGCTCTATAGTAACAGTGCCTGTAGGGTCTGCTGTAGTTTTAAATTGGCTGCTAAAAATCATATTCATTATAAAGGAAGAGGGAATTTCCTTTTCTTTATGAAACTAAGCACATGAAATGTGTCAGATAAGAAAGCCTGGAAATCAGAATGATTTTTTGTCCGCAGACCGTCAAAGGCTCTCGGGCAATGAGCTCTTTCCTGTTCCCATTTTACCCCACAAACCTGCTTCCCTCAGCCCTGACCTGGAGTGACCAGGTTAGATGGTCACGGCTCTCAAGTCTGAACGCTGATTCAGGCCCTTCTCTCTTTGCTGCCAATAATAGTTCGTCTCGGTGCCACATTTAGTGGTGGTTTCTTATGATGTGGATACCTGTCCAGCAGCGATTGGACTGTGACCACAAGCCATTTTTTCTTAAGCCACAGAATAACTGTCAGATGGTAACTGCTGATAGTCGCTACTTGCCAGGCTCGGCAGCCTCCAAGACAGAGACTCTCACATCCTGTAGTAATGCCACCGAACAGCACTGTCCCACAGGGACACAAATTTTGTCAGTACGTAAAAATTCCTGAGAGTAATAATTCAATGTTTGATCTTCAGTTCTTTGAAGAAAATGAACAGAACAACTTCGAAAACAAACAAAAGACTCCTGCTTTTTTCTCTCCTACAGATGGGTTCTTTTCGCTCTTGTATTAATACTTCTTCCATGTTATTGCCCTTATGTGTTTTACTATAAGCCACATCAACTTTTCTGGTCATCAGTGGAGATTCAGTTCTTTTAATTACAAGTTATATTTTGTATTGCCTTCCCCTGAGAATTAAGAATACTTTGGAAATGTTTTCCTTACAGCCTCTTTCTTTTGTGAGCAGAATCCCATTTTCCTCTCATTTTATAGAAGAGGAATCGAGGCACCTACTCTGGAGTAGTACAATGTGAAGCAAAAGGTCATACCAGGAGTACAGCGTAGAAACTAGCAAACAAACAAAATCCGAACAATAATTCATTGCTACTAATCATGTCATGATATGTTGAAGCCTCTAGAGCTGAGTCTAGCAGACTTGGATCCTGTGTCTCTGGTGAAGTGTTAACGTGGACAGATGGAAGTTTACTCTAGGGAATGCTGACCTCCTGGAGGAAATTTCCTAGAAACTCCAGATTGTACCAGTGTCTCTCTTTCATTTGTCACAGACTAATAACATTGTTGTGCATGCTTGTGCCTGAAAACGTTATTCCTTAAACCATGAATTAACTGTAAGCTCTTAATAGTAAAAATATATTTCAAATAGTGAACCAAATATAAATATGTAAATATAATTACATATATATATATACACACTATACGTATATACATATATATACATATTGTGTGTGTGTGGAGGAAACAGTCAAATATGTTTGTAATTACAGTGTTTGATTCATCACATTTGGGCTTTGGGATTAAAAGCACACTCACTGGGGAAAGTAAACAAAACTTCTCCCAAGGTAAGAAGATAATTAATGAACTAGAAGCTATTATACCTCTTTTGACTGAAATTGACAGTCTTTCCTTAAATAAAAGGTGTAAATATTTTTTTATTAGAATAAGCTTGACTCTCTGAGATTTTTACCTCAGAAGCAGAATAGGCTACTGTAAAAATGTTGTATGTAAATAAATTCGTCTTTCTGAGTTTGTAGGAAATAAGACTTGAGCATCTTAGAACTGAGACTTCCTGGGCTTCCTGTGGTCTGACTCATTCATCATACAGAAGAGGACAATTAGGCCCAGAGAGATGGAGTAAACTCCCCAGGGTCATGCAACTTCAATCAAGACCTTGCAGATGACATTGGACTTCAACCTCTCCATTCTTGCCTCAGCAGCTCACTATTTCAACCATATCATAAATGCTAAGATACTGAGATTTGTCTGCACATGTAGTGACACTGATCTGGCCTCTTTTCTTGCATCTCCCTTGTGGAAAAACCAGTTCAAAAAAATTATGTTCAAGCCCACTGGCTCCACAGACTTCCAAACTTGTTCTCCAAAGTATCAGCTACAATGTCTACTGAATACCAACATTGCCTTCCATGTAGACACCCACAAAGGTTCTTCTCAGTTCTAAGCCTAATAATGTGAATTTTACCTGCAATCACTGGAGGAGCAAAATGGCGAAATAGATCAAGTTGCCATAGACCAAACTACGGAATAATCAAAAGTTTTGTGTATGTTTGAGGAGAAGAGTAGGTTCCGAGTAGTCTCCCCTGATTGTCCTCTAGCTTCCCCAAAGTGTCTTGGAAATAAGTGATTTAGGATGAAATACAACCAGTGTCTGATAATCATTTCAATTGCTACGTTTCCTTGGACACATTTTCAAAGTACTTGAATGAAGCCCCACATGCAAATTATCTTCCCTGAAAAGAAAGCCGTTGCTGGCAAGTTGGCTGTTCAGTTTTTGTGGCAATGGCATAGAGACACAATGTATTTTTAACATTCTTGTTTTGTTCTTGTCTCAACTGACACTAGTAATTTAAGAAATGTTGAGGGCGTTACTGAATATAAATTTGAAGAAAAATAACTCTTCCTACTATATTGTTAGAAGTAGGATGAATATTCAGTCAAAGATGAATCAGAAAGTTTAGATTATGTATGTGGGCATATACCTTCCTGAAAACAGACTCTTCCCATGATCCTGTCCTCATGATGTGGCATCCACAAGAATCACACTGCAATTTGCAACCAATTGTGCCCTGAATGACAGAAATCTGCCTCCACACTCATTTGAAATCTCTTTTTATAGAATTATTGAATTTCCAAGCTAGAGATGATACATGACATATCTCAGTTTGCAGAAGAGGAAATAGATCCTGAGAGCAAAGATATTTGCCTGAAGCTATAGAACAGGTCAAAGATTTATTTAAAAATCCAGATTCTGAACCCTTAGCCTAGAGACCACCAACACTACTCTTAAAAATGGTTAACACCATGTCTCATCCTCAAGTATTTTTCAATGTTTATATTTAGTCATCCATTCTTAAATTCATTCCTGTCCTTTTCTCCTTTCCTTTCTTTCTTCCTTTCTTCTTTCTCTCCTTCCTTCCTTCCTTCTCTCCTTTCTTCCTTCCTTCAATAAATATTCTTTTACCACATGCTAGTCTTTGTGATGAGCTCCGGGATACAAAGAATAGAATATGGTCCAAAGAACAGCTCATCTGTAGAGAAGATCAACATGGTAGCCAACAAGTCCAAACTCTTTAATAGGGCTTATGATCCTCTCCTCTCTGACTCCTAACCCACCTCTCTAGCTACTGTCCATCTTTCTCTCTATGCTCCAAACTTACTAGATTTGGGGAGCTCACTGTGGAGAGTCCTCCCATCTGTGTCCATTACATATGTTCAGGTCCCGGAACACTGCCTCTCCCCTACCCTCCTCATGTGGCTGGCATCACATCAGCCTTCAGATTTCAGCCTAAATGTCTGTTCTCAGGAGGTTCTTCCTTGAACCACAAGACTAGGTTAAGTCTCTCTGCTAATTTGCAAACACTTGCGTAACGCCCCTTTTCCTTACTTCACTGATGAGTTCAATAAGGACAGTGATAAGTAAGTGGCATATTTACTCTTATATCCCCATTTGCTTAATTACCTAATTCAGGCACTTGGCACCCAGTACAAGTTCAATAGATACCTACTGAGTGAAAGAATTTGTTTAGCATAACGGGAGAAGAAATGAGAGAGTACTCAGTTCTACTTGGGGAGGCAGTCAGTGGATGCCATCCATATTTAATTCATCTGAAGGTTTAGGATGTTTTATAAAATCAAGTGGATACAAATCATGCCTAATTTCCCATTTTATGTCCTGGTGAAAATACCAATAAAAACCTGTAAATAAGACTAATGTTGATCTCCACTCTCTGTACCCCAATTACTTTTCTAAGATAGGCCCATAATCCCTTATCTATAATTCTGAAATCCAAAAGCCAAAAAAAAAAGTCTGAGAAGAGAAAATTTTTCATAAGCATGGGCAGCAAACTGGATCTTAACTAACATGATGTCTTGGTCTTTATCCCAGTTTGTATAGATTCATGTTTTGCTGCAGAAATATCAATGCATTCGTTTTTATCGATCGCACTTTTTATGAATGTGTGTTCTGCTGCAGAAATGTTTGGTTTCTAAGTTCCCCCACGATGTCATATAATTCTAAACTTGAAACATGCCTGGTGCCAAAAATTATGAAGGGAATTATGAACATACATCGATTTACTACCTTGTGTTTGGTTCAGATTATTCCATGAAAGTTATTTCTCTTTCTCCAATTTGCTCCTTGATTAGAATTTTCTCTGCTGAGAATAATAGAAGTTAAATTGTTAGAATTTTAGAAAACTAAAACCCTAGTGACAACGCCGCACAACATGGGCTGTCACTGGTACCAACGTGGCCTAAGATCTTAAAGGAAGATCCAGAATGTCTTCCTGTGTGAATACACTTTATTGAGTTTTATAAAGAAATGAAACAAAAGTGTTCATGAATAGTAGGAAAAGTAAAAAACTAAAAAGAGTCTAAAAAGACTCTTGGACTCTCAACTTTCTACGCTCACCACAGAAACGGAAGATATGAACTGTGGCCTGTACCAGTGCATGGAGAAGCCCATAACGGTTTCTGACCACGATGCTTGCCGACCCATTTTCACAGCACACACACCAAAGGTTTCAGACTACAGGAGTGTGAGTCTGATAAGCCTTTCACCCCAACTCCCTCTACACATAACTCTGAATTACCTACACTAAATCATATTCAGTTTTTGGCAGGCAAACATCTTGGAAATAAAATCGTTTTGAAAAGCACTGATTTTGCCATTAATCTCAAGGCATGAATGGATTCTTTTTAGTGTCCATTGATGTCCACAGTGGGAATTTAAGAGCTACGTACGCCCACATATTTCCTTTCAATGTATACGTTAAAAGGGCTCTACGAATAAATGTAAAATCCAAGAAATTCCAAAAAGGGTGAATTAAGAAAAACTAAAAAACACAGAGGAATGACAACAATAAGTGACCTGCTGTTTTTCACAATTTTTAAACAAGACAATAAAAATGCCACTTACTTAACATGCAACATCTATCAGATCAGTTCCATTGCTAAGAATGTTTGCCCAGGAGATAAGTCCCGCATCCCAGTCAATTCCTAAAAGAAAAACGAAAGCTCTACGGTCTCCATCCTATCTTGACATGTTTTCAGATGGTGAAAGATGTCTGAGGGAAAAGACCACTCTTTGATGAAGGTCAAGAGTATTTAGTAATTCTTGGTGAAAAACTTTATGGAGCGTCCATTAGAAGAAGAATAGATGACCACGTTTCTGCGGCCTCAGAACAAGACAGCGATAAATTGGCCATATTTCCCAGGAAGAAAGTCAAACAGCCAGGCAGAGCCTCCCCTCACAGCAGTGTTTTCAGATGTCCAGAGAAGTCTCTGGGGCTTTCTGGTTGGCTGACAGCTGGGCTCTTACGGCACAGTGTATGCAGCCACGGATCATTACAGGTTGCCACACACCTGCAGAGCAGAGCCTCGTCAAATCCCAGATACACTGTGTTTGCTCAAAGACGTGCTCTGTGGTATCCAGAAATTAAGGGAGGCGGAATTTATGGTGTGAATATGTACTTTCTGGAATGACTAAATTTAGAATTTTCCATATATATTAGGGAACTTATGGAATATGTACTATTACTTTCCAAGTAAGAGTAGGTGGGTTTTGTGCTTCTTTGTCTGAATGATATTGCCTTTTCTTTTTTTAGCAGATTGGGCCAATAATGATAACAATGCAATGATTATCTCTCTACATACTATAGTAATAATTACAGTAACAGTGATACTCTAGAGATACCCTAGTGAGATAGGTTCCCAAATACCAGTCCATACTGGTGCAAGATCAAGCTAAAATTGTTACTGGTACATTACAAAGTAAGAAAAGCTAGGAGAGCGTAGTAGTTTGTTTAAAAAACTAAATGTATTCTACTTACAAGTTTGTTATTTATTCTGATATGTGTCTTTCCCATTCTCTTGGTATTAAAAAAAAAAATCTCTAGAATTATGGTGATGGGATAGGTAAGATGTATTGGTTTTTTGCCTGAGGTCACACACAGCCAAAGAGCAGCAAATCTGGAAGCCAAACTCAGGCAAGGCCACTCCAGAGCCTACTAGCTTTTCTTACCTCAGTGTTCCCATCTGGAAAATGGAGAATAATGAAAGTACTCAGCCCAGGTTGTAAAACTTAAATGAGTTTACATCTGTAAACTTCTTCAATAGTGCTGACATATAGGACGTTCCATATAAGCGATTGTTTAGAAACAAACAAACAAAAATCAATGTTTTATCCAAAATCACACAGCTAGTAAGTGGCAGAACAGGGATTCTAACCCATTAGTTTAGCCGTACCTGTAGTCGACAGCCTTGCATGCACCACTGCCTTGGAGTCATGCTGATACAGACCATTAAACACAAAATGAGTGCAGGAAGCAACCACTTAATTAAAGCATCACCAGTTTCAAAACTATCTAGGCTAAAGGCAGTGCACCGTGGAAATGGGTAGTTGCCCTGTTAGCAACTACAAAAAACTAAAAATTTCATCTGGGTGGGAGGAAAAGAACAGAACCAGGTGGGTTGTATTCCCCAGGGGTCCCGACACTCGTGCAGCTGTTCTGTGGGTCTAAGGAGGCTTAAAATACAACTGAGCACAATTGCAAGCAGGACCCAACCCTGCCTCAGCCCCTGTAGGAAAGAAAATGTTTCTAGAAGAGACATTTATTGATTGGTTTTGAAAAACTAGTCATTGGTTTGCTTCTAAATGCTCAAAATCTTAGGAAGAAATTTGTACTTCTCCAGACTGGACACACACACACAGCATTCTCAACATCACTGAGGCTCTGTTCATCATAAAAGAGTAGGAAGCATGTTCCTATAGATGTGAAAGGAAAAAGGAAAGATTCTGAGTTTTTCCCATCATTTCTTAGGCAGCAAACAAAGAAAAAATGATGGAATTTTTACAGGTTCCTGGTTCCACATCTCTCTATGTTTTGTCTAGTACTTGCATTTCATCAGCTCACTGTAAACATCACTGCTCTTGCTGCTGCCAGGTTAGGAAAAACTAGTTAGCCTTCCAGAAAATCACCAGCACGTTGTACTCTTGATGAGTGAAAATTTGATCGAAGAATGAACCAGGAGGACTGAGCGAATGTTTTGGGACCCATTACATTTTGTCATTCGTACAGTTGGTCACGTTGGAGAAGGATCTTGCCGATAAGCACAGCCTTTGCAAAGCATCTGGGATCAGGAAAGCCTGCTTGTTAGCATCCTCTCCTGCAGCCTCCAACTTAAAAACAGCTTTTCAGGCCTTTCATCACTTGTCATAGTTTTGTAAATAACTCCAGCCATATGAAAGGATCTTCTTTCTTTTACCGGTAACCATGTTTACTGTAGATGTACTACATATAAGTCATGACGTTTTGTTTCGGACTTCTCTTTTAATTAGTTTTTCTGACCAGGAACCTGCTGTTGTTGAAACAGATGTTGTAGGGCCCAATCATAGCTCTCAGCTGCCAAAGGAAACGTATGGATCTGTGCCCGGACCATGCAGAGCAAATGACTGTGAAGACGGGATGCTTATTACTAACGATCCAGAGAGCTGACATTTCACATATGTAGCAGCTTCCGTGATCATAGATGGGACACGTCCAATGTCACTCCTTTTGTACCCTCTTCCCTCTCATAAATAACTCACCTGAAGGGCAGGTACAGCGTGAGCTCTGAGCCCACCCCTCCCCAAAGTAAGAACACAGATATGTGCTCTCAGGAACAATGGTCCAGCTAAGTTACAGCTTGAACCCAAAAGACCCTCCCTCAAACCCTCACCCAACCTGTAAACTCAAGCAAATATAGCTCCATGTCAACTAGTTTTAGGTTTGAAATGACAACCAGATTTTTCTTTTTTAAATCAGTAAACATAAGTGTAAACGCAACATAGATTTACCAGAGTTGGTTTGCTGGTAAATGTTTTAACAATAGGCTCTCTGGAGGGAAAAAGCCCTGACTTGTAGTATTTTCCAGTTTCTGTGATGTAAATTTCCTCACCCTGATTGATTTCAAGCTTTCCACATGACATCACTGAATGCAGAGATGGGAAGAGATGAATGGTGTCGTACCGTTGTAGAATAATTCCACAATCGACATAAAAATGTCAAGAACATCAGTAATTGAGAAATGTCGTTCGATGATTAGTGAGATGTGAGTTAGGAGTATTTATTGCCTCTGTTTACAATTTATTTAACTGGACATTTATATAATTTGTTGATAATGACTGTGCTTAATGACCCGCTCTGAATATTTCTGAAAACTGAACAATTGGCTCTCACGATCCGGTAGAGGCTGGCTCCAGCACGCTGCGGTCCACCAGCACCTGTGAATGGCCGTTGAATACTTTTCCACTCTGACTGTGGCCTTCTGTCCAGCGGCATCTGCATCAGCTAGGTAGCCGCCACCTCACCCCTCCTCCTGAGTCAGAATCTGCGTTTAACAAGATCCCCAGGTGGCTCTTGGGCATATTAAAGTTTGAGAAGCACTGAGATAATGAATGACTTGAGAGGATGCTAAATTATGTAATGGAGGGGGCAAAGATGTATATACACACTCACTTTTTTTTTTTTTCTAGATGTTGGGGGTAGGAGTTTAGTAATTTATTTATTTATTTTTGCTGTGTTGGGTCTTCGTTTCTGTGCGAGGGCTTTCTCCAGTTGTGGCAAGCGGGGACCACTCTTCCTCGCGGTGCGCGGGCCTCTGACTATCGCGGCCTCTCTTGTTGCGGAGCACAGGCTCCAGACACTCAGGCTCAGTAGTTGTGGCTCACGGGCCTAGTTGCTCCGTGGCATATGGGATCCTCCCAGACCAGGGCTCAAACCTGTGTCCCCTGCATTAGCGGGCAGATTCTCAACCACTGCGCCACCAGGGAAGCCCCACACTCACTTTTTAAAAGGGTAAAATCAAAAGCATTTTAGATAAAACCTCCAATGATTATGATGTTTCAAGGCAGCCTCAAACAACTGCTGCAAAATCCATAATGCCCCAAGATTTCTGTTTGGTTAATTCTGGATAAAACGTGTGTTGGCATCCCTATAGCTTTGGGAGGCAGGAATTCTGCTGTTAAAAGCTTTGAGTTCAAATCCTAGCTTTCTACCAGATTTGCCAGTAGAGGAACAGTGGGAAAATTATTTAAATTCTCTGTACCTCAATGTCTTATCTGTAAAATGGGGTGATATTAATAGCACCTACTTCACTGAGTGTTTGTGAGGAGCAATGAGATTAAAGTGCTTACTCCATCTCCTGGCATATAGTAAATGCTCGATAAACTTTAGTAATTATCACTCTTTTCTAGAGAGGAAAATTCCAAACCATTCTCTGTGTATCAACCCTAAAACATGTTTGCAAATAAGAAATAAGAGATATGTTTTTCTTGTTACATCATCTAAAAATTCTGATTTTTATCAGAAACTTTTATATGATTATTGTTTCCTAAGACTTATAAGAAAATACAGCAGTTAAAATTATTTCTAAAATGTGTCCAAATTTCAGAGTGATTTGTTCCAGCTTCAAAAGTCACCTGGGGTCCTTCTGGGAAAGGGTCTTTCATTCCTGAAAAAGAGACTCAAAGAAGAGAAGGCATCTCTTCTGCTCGATTTTGTCTCCTGTGCAGGTGCCGCCTTGAACTTTGTGACCGCAGGGCAGTCCAGGATAGCAGAGAGAAGAATGGAAGGAACCCACCCTGGGGGGATGCCGTGAACTCCCGAGTTACCAGACCTGGATGACTTGGAGCAGCTCCACCTGGGGACTTTTTTTTTTTCTTTTTTTGCGGTACGCGGGCCTCTCGCTGTTGTGGCCTCTCCCGTTGCGGAGCACAGGCTCCGGACGCGCAGGCTCAGCGGCCATGGCTCACGGGCCCAGCCGCTCTGCGGCACGTGGGATCTTCCCGGACCGGGGCACGAGCCCGTGTCCCCTGCATCGGCAGGCGGACTCTCAACCACTGCGCCACCAGGGAAGCCCCCACCTGGGGACTTTTGTCATTTGCAATAATAAATAGTCCTTAAAATTTAAACTGTATGAGTTTACTGTTCTATTATTCACGGAGTGGCATCTGAACTCATGCAAAGCCCCTTCTGTTGAATTGAGGCTCAAAGGAGGTAAATCATGTGCCCGAAGTAGCAGTTTGTGACAGAGCCAGGCTTCACAACACCGATGCATTTCGGGTTAGGTCTTTCTTCTCTTCCTTTATTCTCCTCTCACCTTCTCTCCTTCCTTTTCTTAACTAAACTCACGGTAAATATGACCATTTCAAATTTTTCCAACAGCCAATACCCATTTTGTCTGCAACATATCCATTGGAATGAGAGAGACCAAAATGACCCCAGGAAGCTGTAGACAGCCAATTGGACATTCAATTCCAAATTTTATGCTTTGAGTAGCTTTTCTCTAAGTAACCACAGGGGAGACAGCAACTATGGGATAAAATTACACCAACAGAAATCCAAAAAAGTACTCAATTATGGAAGAAAATAAATCTATTCAACTAGCTCTTTGGTCTCACGTAGAAAAAATAGCTATTGACTTATTTTGTAACTTTTGCAATATTTAGCCAATATTATCGGCATAACCTAGACTTTTTTCCCCCTGAAATTTGTAACTGTTTGAAAATCTATTCAACAATGACTTACAAAAATAAATTCGATCAAGAAAGGTCTAACCAGGAAGAAAGAAATTAGTTCAGGTGATTTTAATGCAGGGAATTGGTTACATAGGTGACAATAAGGAAACCCAGAGATTAGTAATCAAAGGAATGCATTGCCACCGCTAGGCTGGTTAGACAAAGGGAGAAGATCCTATTGTAAAAGCCAGGGGACAAAATTACTCAGAAGAAGCTGCAGGGGTGGCAGGTACGTCTGGTAGGAGCTGGAATTATGGAGGAAAAGCAGTCACTGCTGGAGATGCCACCAGAGGCAGATAGATGGGCTGAGAAGTACCCTGGCTTCTCTCTTCTCTTGCCCTCCAGTCTCCCACCAGAGCCTCCCACTGGTCAAGCTCAGCCAGAACCTGGCCAAAACTCTCCTACATGATATTTATCTCAACGAGTAGTAACACATTTTCTGAAGATTCAGCATTTTAGTCTAACCATTTTTCTATCCTTCATGGCCGTCTTGCTGGCTCACAGCCTTATCTGAGAAAGAGAGATCCCAGTCTCATTCTTCATTTCAGACTGTGTGGAGAAAAGTCCTATTTTAATTGAAGAAGTTAGGTTAGAAGAGCACTTTGTCAGTGGATTTTTTGGAAGGTTATCTTTTTCTAAGTTGTATAACTAGGAAATGAAATAGATCATCTAGGAAACTCCTTAGGTTTTTTGCACTACTCATAAAGGAAATGTTTAGCTCATGTACCAATTCACCTTTTCCTTCTTTTCTCTCCTTTTTGAATTAAGTGATTTTTATCTACAAAATAAGATGACCTAGGGCACTACAAAGTGACTTGTAAGTTGATAACAGAGAGTAAGAAAAAGAAGGAATTTTAAATAAGGTAAATGTAGGAGACTGAATACCAATTCCTGAGTAAGGCACCTACATTTTACCCTACATAGAAAATCAACAATGTGTGTGTTAAAAGAAAAATCTACCGTATATTTAGTGAGTGTTTGGAAATGAAATGAGAATATTAAACTTTATAAAGTGTTTGGTTGGTTGCATTAGATGGGTACCACTACCTCATGAGATGGATTGATGAAACACCTTTATTGCTGTCAGAACTCAATACAACAGTTCTCATCGAGTAAAAAAAACACTACAGAAGTATTGTTTGGCAAGAAATCTAAAGTCATGTTTCATATCAGTAGAAATTATGCCTAAGGGCTTGTGTGCATACGTGTAGACTATGTATTAACTCCAAAACCATGTTATGGTTCTACCCTGAAAAGACACTCAACACCCGGATATTGCAACATTTGAATGTTCATGAGAATATTAACATATAAATGACTCCCAACCAGAATGAGGAAGGGAATAATGTCTAGGCTTCCCGTAACATCCTGAGCACTTTCTAGGAAAGTACATGCTGTAATCTCTTTATTTGTCTCTCTCCTCTACTAAACTTTAAGTTCCTTTATATTAGGGGTTGTATCTTTAAAAATTTCTAGCCCTAGTGCTAGCATACTCCAAGACACATTGGGAATTTTAATCATGGTTTTGAAATAATGGAATGAGAAAATAAAAGGATTATGTTTACTTGCATTAAAACCTTTCATAAATACAATCTGAAAAAGTATTATTATGGAATCTAATCCTCAGATTTGGGCTGAAACACTGGCCTTATGAGGTAATATCAACATGTATTCTATTTGCTTAGGAAATTTTCACAGTGTTATTGACATTGGCCATGCAAATTAGCCCCCTGCACAAGATTCAATTTTGTTTTGTTCAAGCAAATAATTAAATATATGAATTGAACAAAGTCATTACTTAAATTTCTTATCTCAGTTTATGAATCAGTAAGATTTGTGACTTGCAATAAGATATTTAGAGACAATAAGTCATAGTAATTGGCCAACACAGATCGTTGTCATTTAGAATTTATAAGAAATTCAAATTTTTAATTGATACGTGGACAAATTAATGTTGCTATAAATTGTTATTAAAGAGATTTAGACAACACTATTTAAATTGTCATCTTAAATGCTATTTTTCCATCTTTTTTGATTTTTAATTTTGTAAAGAGTTACCTATTACATTTCTTGAAGCAAAAAATTATCATATTATATACACTGTGAAGAATTTCTGGTTCTCAAAAATATATACCAGAGTGTTAAATAATCTGTGTATTTTGCACCTGAGGTCAAATTTGCTAATGACATCTGATTACTTCAATGCCAAACTTTCCTAAACTAGGCAAAACTAGTTTCCCTGCTGAATGTGGTTCTGTTGCCTCTTCTTTCCAGATTTCCAAGGTTACCCAGTTATATAAGGGACATTCTGATATGTTCTTCCCCCAATTGTTAAATGAATAGTCATAGGAAGTAAATAAGAGTCACTATACTATAGTTTTAATTGCCAAATGGCTGATCCCTGCCTGCCCACCAGAATGTCCTTGTAAAAGATATGGCCTTGCTTCCAAGCTATTTGAGGGACTGGCCTGGGTGGCCTGGGTGTCTTGAAATACCCTAATCAGCCCCAGTAATTGTACTGAGTGAGCACCTGATCCAAGGATAACCAAGCCACAAGCCTGTCAATGACATTTTGACAGAATTTAGGTCGAAGAACAGATAACTTGGGTCAATGATTCTTTTTCTCCATGATCTTAAGAAGAAAATACCCAGAGAGCAGTAAGACCAGTTACCATAAATGCAGAAATGGCACCATGACGGCATGCGTCATGACTAACCAAAGCCACGGGCAAACCAAAGTAATGGCAGAGCACAGCACATTAGCATTAAAAGGGAGAACAGAGTGGTTGCCCAGCAGAAGCAGAGATGCTCCAATAAGGCTGTAAAGCCTGTGGGAAGCCTGAGGAGTCTCAGAATCACTTTCTTTCCATCCCACTTCATTCAGCTCCAGTCCATGTACATCCTCCCAAGTTTCCCAAAAGGAAAATAGCTTTGCTGCTTTCCTAGCAGTAAAAATAAGATGTCGTAAAGCAAACAAAATATTTAAATACGATAAAGTTAAAAAAAACAGTTATAGTAATATTAATAATGTTTTGTTGAATAGCTATTAGACCTCTCTTTACACATATGAAAAGCATTCACATATGATTTTTCACGGCTGGTTTGTAGCTTGCATTTTTTCAACTTAAATGTCATGAACACATTTCCATGCTCATAAATATAACTTTGTAATATTACTTCTAATGGCTCATAGTTTTCCACTGTATCCATATAACATAAACTCTAACAGAAATGCCTTCATGATAGACATTTATATTGTTTCCAATTATACTCTATAATAAGTAATATGGCAATAAATCTACTTGAACATTCTAAATATCTTGTAACATATTTTTATTTAATTATATAAGTATTTTTTTAACTTAAGATTTTTAAAATGGAATCATTAGAACCAATGGTATATAGTTTTATTTTTGATTCAGTAGTAGTATTAACAAATTACATTTCGTAAGATACCAATTTTTCCCAAACCATTGTTAACAGAAAGCACTGATCTTTTCCTATCTCATTCCTGTTTTAATTTGCTTTTCCTTGATTATTACTGACATTTTTTGGCTGTTTGTATTTCTCCTCTTGAGAGATATTTGTTCTTAAACTTTTCCCACTTTGCTATTAAATTATTGATTTTTAAAATTGATTTGAACAATCCTTTACATATTAAGATCATTAATACTTCACTTAGCATATGTGTTGCAAATATTTTCCTAGTAAGTTGTTTGCCTTTTAAATTATTTACAGTCAAAAGTTTAAAACATTTTACAGTCAAGGTTATCAACATGTTCTTTTGCGATTCCTGGTTCTCTTGTCATAGTTAAAATAGTCTTCGCAAGAATATAAAAGTATTCATTTTAATTTTCATTTAGGACATTTATGGATTCATTATTTATATATTTGATCCATCTGGAATTTATTTTGATGTGATTAAACTAAATGCTCAACTGATAGAATTATCCTAGCACCACTTATTGAATAATGTTTTGTTTTTCCTCTGGCTGACTTAAAATGCTACTTTTTATCATATACTAAATTCCATGAAGCACTGGAGAAACTGTGCACATAAGGGTAAAGCCATTTGGTGCTAGAATTATAAAGACTTATGTTCACACTGACTAACTGTATAACTCTGGACAAGTTACTAAATCTATCTAAGTTTCAGTTTCCTTTTCTAAAATGTGGAGATAATAATTCCTTCTAGGATCACATGAAGATTAAGTGATTAAAAAGTATACAGAACACTTATCCAGGCATCTGTCATTAAGCAAGTTTCAGTAAAAATAGTTACTAGCTGTTCTTGTGTTTACTACTGAATTTTCTTTTCAGTCCTATCAATCTGCTTATTCCTGTGCCAAAAACTTACTTTTAATGATTATGTCTTTATCATATAGTTTCATACATATTAAGGTAAGTGTCTTGCACTACTTTTTTCTTAGAATCATCCTGCCTTTATTATATAATTATTCTTTCGAAAATAATTACCTTCCTTGAAGTAACTTGAGTGGTATAGTTAAAACAATACTAATGACTTAATCTCTCTGAGCTTCTGTTTAAACATATACAAATTGGGTGTAATACCTACTTCTTATAGTTTTTGTGAGGGTTGGGTGTTAATGTAAATTAATTGCCTAATACAGTGTCTGAAGCAGAGAAGATGTTCCATAATTGGTAGTATTGTGATTACTGTAATCTTGACTTATTCTCTACCATGGAATCCAGGCAAATTATTACCATAAGAACTTTATGTTTTAGAAAGTGGCAAGCAGAACGCTAGATTGACAATGACTATTGTACAGAAATAAATTCCAATAGTAAACTTAAACTGAACTAGACCGAAAGATTCCTGAAGTGCATACAACCAGAAATGCAGGGTTAGTACTACAGGGGCTGTTTCTTTATACAATAATTAGAAAAATATTGCTGGTGGAGGAAGAAAAGAATGGGCATTTCAACTTCCATTACTCCATTGGGCCCAAGACAAAATCAAAACTTGGTGATGCATTGCAAATCTCTAGGTAGTACTTTACAGACCTTGTTCGCCAGGATACGTGAATAGGGGTACAGATAAGGGATGCTGCGGAGGTTTGCTACTCTTTAGGACACCACATCTAAAAGGCAAATAAAAGTATGCACACCGGGGCTTCCCTGGTGGCGCAGTGGTTGAGAGTCCACCTGCCGATGCAGGGGACACGGGTTCGTGCCCCGGTCCGGGAAGATCCCACATGCCGCGGAGCGGCTGGGCCCATGAGCCATGGCCGCTGAGCCTGTGCGTCCGGAGCCTGTGCCCCGCAACAGGAGAGGCCGCAACAGTGAGAGGCCCGCGTACCGCAAAAAAAAAAAAAAAAAGCACACCTTGAAGGATGCTGATGGACTCAAAATTGAAATGGCTTTGAGAAAACTGATCAATGAGCCATTTCCTGAGAGCAAGAAGAGATCTGGGGAATAATGAAAGTGACTGGATTTTCCTTGTTTCCTCCCTTGCTATCTTGCTTTCTGCCTTCCTTCCCTCACTATTCATTTAACAAGCAGGTCCTCCTCTTACAACCCAGTATCTGTTATTAAGAAAAAAGAAAATGTTCACCGTCCTCCTTTGCCTCTGACAGAAGAGAGAGGAGAGAATTTCAGAACTCTAGTCAAGATAAATATCAGATGTATTATTATTTTTAATGAGTCTTCCAGGGGAGGGGAGTTTCTCATCCTAACCACCCACGCAAAATACCTAAAGTACAGTATCTTCTCACGATGAGCATAAGTCAAAGAAGTAAAAAAGCAGAAATAAGAAACAAATGCCAAACTCTTTTTTTTTCCCTTTGGTAATTTTCGATTTTTGCAAAAGCATTATAAACAGTTGATGTCAGAGTGTAAGAGTTTAGAATGTCTATGATACACCGCATAATATGCCATCTGGGCGAGCCTCAATGTTGGAAGCAGTCACCTCACTTTTTGGTCTGAGGTTGTGTTCACGAGGAGAACTGCAGTTGGTATCCCATTGCACAAGCTCCCGGAGCTTGGGGGAGAATAATGACAAGAATCAATAATGTTGTCTGGGAAATGGCTTAGAATAAAATATTGCAGAAGGGCACGAACATCACCCAGGGGGAGACTTCAGCGTTGATTAAATATGGCTGCCTCAGCTCTCCTCCACGCAGTGACAGATGGAGAAGGAGTGCTTACTTTGGCTTTTGCTGCGCCTTTTTTTTTTTTTTTTTTTTTTTTTTGAACTAGGGTTACTCAGGTAGCATGAAAACGGGGCAGTGCATGCCACTTCAGTTAGCTTCTCTGCGCTTGGCTGCCCCCTGAAGGCCAAAACTGTACACACAGGCAAAGAATTCCCCCATCCCACCAACAAAATCCATAGCTGACTGTAAGTTTCAAACGCTGATTCCTTTCAAAGTAACCTTGTGAAAAGAAATTAATACACAAAATAAAACACTCACATAGAGTTCTGCTCTTCGCCAACCCTTACAGCCCAAAGGAAGTAAAAGGAATAGTTCATTTGTCCAAGTTAACAAAGTATATTAAATAGTACATGAAGAATTCACCAAATACTCGGAATAAAAATTAGAATTCAAAGTCTATCTAGATAAATGTCAATGTTAAATCACATTTGAATGCATGAAAAAAAAAGAATGAACACACATTTGCACCACCAGTGTCAATAAATCTTTGTTATTTCCTCCATGTATAAACTACCAAGTTTTGAAAACGTACCATGCCATGCCACAAAAAAAGAAATGTAATATTCTCCCTCCATTCTAACCAACTCTACTATGAACTTATCGTGCTAAAAAAAAAATTATCCTACCAACTCTTTATTTTGGCCTTTCATAGAGCCCAAATTTAAAAATAAAAACTTATTTTATCCCTGGAGTAAAAAGTGTGGGTGTCAGAGGCCTTCAGTAGTCTGGGCACTGAACTTCCTCTGTGTGTGAATGCCTGTGTCTCTGGGTACCCTGTGATTGGAGACACAGGTCCAGAAATGCTTCCTACCTACTCAGCTCTGTTATAAATTTGATTGAAACCATTAGCTAGACTGTAATGAATTCCATGTGTCCGTCTTCTTTGGCATTTTTTTTAAAAGATAGGATTTTTAGAACACATAATTGTGATAAATCCACTCTGGATAATTTATGTGTGTTTTTTTTTTCTTTTTTTTAACTAGGATTCCTTCCACATACAAATTTTAAACAACCAAGCATTTACATATTTACTGTTGGTTATAACTCCTGCTTTATAAATTACACTTTTGGCCACTTTTTCCAATATCTTACTCCTTGGGAATTATTAAAGTAGGAAAACAGATTAACTTTTTCAGGCCACTGAAACCTAAAAACTTTTTGTTGATAATTAGTCATCTTTGAAACTCTTTCTCAAATATTGTATTCCTTGAAATTTTTATAATAAATAGAGAGCATTTGGGGCTATCAATCTACTTCCCAAAAACTCAAGCTTAATTAATGTGTTCTTTTAACATTTTTATGTCCTAAAAACTGTCTATTTAAATAAATTAACTTTTATTCAAAAGTTTCTTTTAGCCAGTATCATAAATGAAAACCAAAGAATAATTTACCAGAATTTGAAAATACTGAAGGTTCTAAATCTAAATTAAATTGGTCACTCTCTAAAGCTGTGAATCCAAAAATTAGGTAAATATAGTAACTCACATCTTTTAACAAAAGATTTTCTCCAAGGGTACAGTCATGCTCCTTTAAAATGTGTACATGTACAAATAAAAGGGAGTACCAATCTCTCTTGTATAACATGCATTGTCCATTCTTGAGAATCAGACATTCTGAAAGAAAACAGTAACTAAAAGCCCATTTCCCATTATTTTAAAGGGAAAAAATTAAAACATGCTACATGATAACCCCCCAAACACCAACCAAATTATCAAAAGGCATTGACCCCTATATATAAATAACAAACGAGTACGTTAGAATATCATATGCTGAAAACATCACTTCTTAATTACTGAGCAGTTAATTTTGCTGTTAACACACAGTTGCTTTGTGGAGTACCATGGCCTTCCTTAACCCCAGCAGCTTTTATACACCAATTATATTTGGAATATTACATGAGTCGTCTCCCACACATTTATGAGTTTGGGGGAACATTTTTTTTTTCCTTTACAAACGTCGTCTAAATACTGTTGTATCAAGGATATATGCACGTTTTGTTATTGAAAACCAGGAAGCATTCTGGGAAAATGCTAATGGGAGAACGTGGGCAGAGTGACCCAATAACTCAATGGGCTGCCTCACCAGGCACTATTGTAATTTCCGTCTTACTGGAAAGCAGCAAGCCCAAGCTGGACGGCTCTGTGATTGTGATAGCACATGGCCATTGCCATCTGTCTTAGTTTCCTGGAGCTGCCATAACAAATTACCACAAACTTGGTGGCTTAAAACAACAAAACGTTATTTTCTCACAGTTCTGGAGGCTAGGAGTTTGAAATCAAGGTGTCAGCGAGTTGAGTCCTTCTGAGGCTCTGCAGCAAATCTGTTCTATGCCTCTGTCCTAGCTGCTGGTGGCCGCCAGCAACTCTCAGCATCCCTTGGTTTACAGACACATTGCTCCAATCTCTGGCTCTGCCTTTAAATTTCCTTCTCCCCCCTCTTCTCTTATAAGGACACCTGCCATTGGATTTTAGAGCGTGCCCTAATCCATGATGATCTTATCTTGAATTCCTTCACTTAATTACTTCTGCAAAGACCCTTTTCCCAAATAAGCTCAGATTCACTGACACTGGGTGGATATATCTTTCTTGGGCAGTGGGAGGCCCATTCAATCCACTGCACCCCCTGAACTTGAATTTGTAGGATAACATCTCAGCTCTACTGGAAAGGCAGCCAGTCTCCACAAGTCTTCATCCTCTTCGGCCTACATCATAAATTGTCATTTGCTGAATAAAAGGAGAGAAGAGAACTCCGTTTGCACCTTCACTACAGACCATCTGATGTAACTCATTCTGTAAGATTTCTTTATGCCACCACAGCCTACTTGTCTAAAAATGATCTGAACAAGTCAGGGGCCAAAGAGCCTTCCTAGGAGTAACCCCATGACAGGTACCAGGGAGGGTCTCTGTGGAAACGTGTCAAGAATTCCCGTGGTTCTTCTAACATCCTTGTCTAGAAACTGCTTCTAAGGCACCTTCATTAAAGTGCTCTAATAGAAATCATTCCAGTTGAGAAATAGCGTATAGAGAAAAAAACAAGGAGTGATCCAAAGAAATGGCACGTTTGGGGGCTCACTAGATTTTATCACTTGCAGCCAGGAGGAAAATTCAAGTCCTCAGGTCACGGCCCACCAAGAAATCGAGCTAACAGGCTTTGATCCAGTTTTTATTCACGTGTAAAATAAAATTAATTCATGATGTTTGCAAATGTGGACGGATGGGGAGTTTATACAATTTTATAAGCATATATACTTGTTTGTATACCTCCTGTGTGTAACTTACAAACCAATATGCCTGGATGTCGTCGTCAAAGTGTTTGCTCTCATCGACTGACTTCACAGTTCTGCAGTTCCCCCACCCCCGTTCTTGCTTTTTCTTCTTTTTAATTTTTTTTAAATAAAGTTTTCTTTCAAGTCCTCTACTGTTACCATGTTTCGGCCATCAAAGCCCCCTCCTAGCCATTTTCATTTACCTTGTGACTCTGACCCTTTGTGAAGCTGAGCATTTTCAGAGTAAGTCGATCCTGCACGTCCCCAAGGATGTTATTCTCATTTATTCACTCGGCCCTTTGAATGGAACAGACCTCACCTGGCAGCCGTTCAGCAGACCAAGATTCAAAGAGCACACAACCCTTTTTCTTCCAAGGGCCTTTCAAAGCCCAGTCCAGGGTTTGTCGAGGAGCTTTAATGGCTGTCAGTCATTTAGCATGTTACATTTCATTCATGGCTGCCAGGGAACGTGATGAGTAGAGGAGGAATAAAAGAAAACAGGCAGACAATAGGGGTAAAGGATAATTTTCTGAGCCTTTTGTGACGTGACATTATAGAGGGCATATCTGAGCTGCCATTACTCATGGCGGGGAGTTAAAATAGAGCGGGTAATGTGCTTGTATTTAAAGGCCCACCAAAGCCTCCCAAACAACTTCAGAACCAGGATTTCAGGAAACCAGGGATCAACTGGAAATGTGGGTGCCGTGGATCTAAGACAGCTGTCCGGCGGGGCTCTCCGTTCTCCCCAGGTGGGTAATGGAGGAATGGAGTCCCTTTTGTGCCATCTGCCTGGTCACCTCTGACAGCTGGCTCTCCTTTTCTGAACATCAAAATGTTTGGGGACAGTCTCTGGGGACACGGCAGTAAGACAGGGAAGCTCTGTGACCATCCCAGGGGGCAGGGAAGGGGGAAAGGAGGCGAAGGCTCAGGACTGCATACCTCTGTACCTGCCAACTGGTGTGTCACAGACGGGCTAAAATTACTGACTAGTCAATTATCTGATTAAAGAGACTCTTTCATTTGAGGCTTTTTTTTAACAATCCAGACTGAAATTTAAACCTTATAGAAAGTTACCCCCCCCTCCAATTTTTTTTTAACTTGGGCATAATCAACATTTGAGGGGGAAATGATAAAAAGGTACAGGGAGAAACACTTTGTTACTGGCTACAGGCCATAAATTGTTCTGGGATTTTCTTTCTCTTTTTTTTTTTTCCTCTTGGGCCCGACAGCCATGTTATGAACTTACTTGAAACTATTGGCATCAGATTTAATCTGACTTATCTTCACACACACACACACACACACACACACACACACACACACACACAGAGCTACCAGGCTGATGGTATTTTTAAATGCGTAACATCAAATGATTAAAAAAACTACCAGTGTTCCCCCAAAGCATCTCATTTTTTATTCGTTTTACAATTGCCTTGAAATCCCTTTAAATTACAGAGTTCATGAATTATGCCTGTGTCAGGCAGCATCAGACCTATGTCTTTATGGCTCTTGCATTCCACAGAGGCTGCTGTGGTTTGAAAATAACAGAACAATGTGCTGCTGCTTCACCTGCCGGTAAACGACTTGCCCCGTGGTTAAAGGCCCCAAACCGCACAGCGCAAGCTGGGCTGAGCCCCTCTGGCCAGGGCTGCCCAGCGGAACCACACAACAATAGGAAAAACATTCCGCATTCATTATTCAACACGTGCTGAGCCGACTTCTTGAAATTTATTAATAATTTCTCCATAGTTTACGCTGTCCTGTTTGCTTTATAAAAAGAAAAAAATGATACACACCGTAAAGTTGTGGAGTCAGCAAACAGCCACGCACAGGAAAAAGTTAAAAGGCCAGACCTAAACCCCCCAAAAGCGTTCTTAATCTCTAGACCGAAGACCAGTGGGGGAAAGGGGCGGACGCTCAAAAAACAATTGTGCCCCTTTGTTAGAAGAAGAAAAAGAAGAGAAGGAGCTGGAGGAAGAGGAGGAGAGAGGGAGGGAGGGAGGGAGAGCCGACCCAGGAGAAAATCTCACCTCCACCGTGTCTATTTCTCAATTCATCAATACATGACCTGCTCTTCCCATTAAGCGTCCATGAAGGATTTACACTAAGAATACAATAGGCACTATTACACATGGCCCCAGAGCCTTAGAGAACTGGGTGAAGACAGATGCTGACAAAAGTGCATTTTAGTCTTTTCATATGTTGTTCCCACCCTACAATCCCCAAGAAGATACACATCTGCAACTTTATTTTTTGTAATTTAATGTCACACCTTCATGACTTCGTTCTAGAACAAACGTTCATGTTTACATCTTACTCTGTCTCCGGGACCCCTTTTCCTACACAAAGTACGAGGCAACAGTCTGCCTGATGTGCGCCACGCTGGATCGTGAACCATTGCAGTTAGAACCAGAAATACACCTGGGGAACATATTTCTGCTACAGTTGCTGAACATGACTTTGATGTAAACGTATCCTACTGTTTACTCATCTACCGACTTTGTCCCCCTTTGTAAAACCTAAGAGACGGCCAAGGAGGAAAGATGTAAAGTCTAAGTGTAGAGTCTCCGTGTGTTTGTGGGTGTGTGTCTGTGTGTCTGTGTGTGTCAGAAGGAGCCTCACCTTTAGGGAACCGCTAAAAGTATCCTGAGTGGGTTATCACTGAAAAGAAAACGGGCCTTCATTACTAAAGGAGAAAATTGTGCGGGAGACCCTGACTACGCTTCTTAGAGGAAGTAAACAAAAGTACCGTCCTAGATTCTTCCTCTGCTCCAAAGGCCTTGGCAGCCCTGACTGTCTTTCTTACTGCTCTGACAGGTGGGCACACTGACGCTGCCCACACTCCCAGCAGCCAGCACCTGGTTGTTATCGTCACAGCCTGTGGGTGATCATTTGAATTGTCAGGAAAGTAATTTCTTCTGTGAGCTCAAACTTACCACCCTGTGACTACCCCCATTCATTTTTAGTTCTGGAACGCTGCAGAAAAATCGACCTCATCTTCTGTAGAACAGCCTTTGACATTTTTAACACAACTTGTCATTTTCTCGGGTTATATGAACACATTCCTCCAGTTATTCCTTATGTGATATAGTTTCCAGACCCTTCACCATCCCTCCTTTGAACACAGTCCAGTTTGCTGTCAACTTCTCCCCTAAAATGTGGTGTCCCGGACTCCATACAGCACTTCCTGTGCGACTGGCAGCAAAGGAGGTTAGACTAATAGTCACCTTGACGTGGATGCTATGTTGCAATGAATAGAGGATACGACTGAGTTAGGTGTTTAGCACAAAGCCACACTCTTGGGTTATGTGAACTTTCATTAAAACCTAAAATATTTTTACACTTACTAGCAAATGATTTGTACCATTGTCCACACAAGAAATTGATGATTTGAATCTAAATGTAAGGGGTTATTTTGTTTGTACCGTTACCTTTCAATTTCTTCGTTCCAACCAATCTTTCTACCTTATAAAATACGTTTGGTTAGTTCTTTTTGTTTTCCAACTCTTTAGCTAATCTTTCTAATTTTGCGTCACTTGTGAATTTTGATAAAACTTCCTTCTTTGTCCAAGGCATTGAACAATAGAGAAAAGAATGAGTGCCTTTACAGATGAAGGATTCAATGAAGTACTTGATACCTAACATTCAAAAAATGTTAGTTATTATCCTTAAAACTCTTCAGAGTCCTTCCTCTGGTGGGTATCAATTCCCTCTCTCATGACTGTAACTAATGAAGCCTTGTGGAAAAAAAAAAAAAAAAAAAGGAAGAAAGAAACACACACAGAAAACAGAAAAACAGAAATATTATAGAGGAAAGAGAGACCATAGTATGAAAATAAAGATGCACCCAATTCACTTACCTTGGGAAAGCCACATCGATGTTCCCAAGGCAAGTTCCTGGTAGCAGCAATTGCTTCTTTGCTTTATACCATTTCGGATTAGAGAAGGTTTCAAATCAACGATACAGTTTCAAATAGTGGGGAAACCTGTATTTATTTATGCTTTAGGTAAATAACAGTATTTTTATTGTGGTGTGACAGCAAACTACAGGATGTTTCCTGCTTCTTAAGCATTTGCATCTTAAGCATTTACTTGAAGCAAATTCCCTTCAGTACAATGTCAAACATTTTATACTGTACATTTTGGAAAATATTTTAAAATATTATCAAAACAAATGCAAACAACAGTTCTGAAATCTGGTAAATGCTGTAACTTTTTTATTATTTGTTCCTTCAATATGTCTGCTTTTATTTTTTATTTATACACAACATGTATAAATTGCCTTTATAATGTGTGCTTCGGGTATGCATTAAATAAGTCCAAATAAAGGAGGGTTTTATAAACCAACGTACCATCTTTTCTTGTCTGTGTTCCCTAATTGCCTCTATATGTTGTAGAGAGAGGCAAGGATAATATTCATTTTGTGGAAATTACAATTCATAATATAGAAGGAATATAGATTTTTATATTTATAAGCTTTAGACCTCTTTTTAAAAGTCTCAAATTATGTAGCAAAACTAATTTAATCAGCACGCTAGAAGCAAACTGAAAGGGTAGATGGTATTTAAGTATCCAAAAATAAATATAAAACTTACACTTCTATCAATTTCTTGTATTTTTCCACTGTTGTAAGATACTCGAGAGCCTGATTTCTAAGAGACTGTCTGATTTTCTGCCCATACCGTATTTTCCATATAAAAATAATTTTTATATAAAACAAGGTTCTAATTATGCAACATTTCAATTAATCAAAGTGGCTGCTTAGTTTATGAGAAACGTAAATGGACATGAATTCACACCCTCAGTTATAATAGAATAATATTAAAGATTAGTAAAAATACAGGGCCGTGATATTTTTCAAGAATCCCACAGCTGAGAGATATGGTAGAAAAGACTCTTTATTATTCATGGCCCCATGTCATCTATGTCATGGTGGAATCTCCGCTTTTTCAATCACCTTAAGCAAGCCATGTACCTGTTCTCTGTGTACCTCTGTAGTTGGAGACTGACCAGACTCCCCGTTGTCACTGGAAGTTCGTTAATCCTGAACCACTGCCTTGTTCACCCACCCTGGGTCCTGAAATTGCTGAAGCTTGAGTAATGGCAGTGAGTGGAAAACAGGAGTCTTCATTGACCTAGGTTCTTCCCCTCCATGACGACTCCCACCTTGGAGATAAAGCACATGGGTTCCCTCTACTTCACTGTCTTCTGCCTTCTCCTACTGATGGTTTTGTGACTAGTTATTGAGTCTTTTAACATGAGCTGACATGAGAACTTTTAATATCTGCCCATGCAATGATGGCTGAGTAAACCAATAAGAAAGAAATTCTTCCCAGTTAAGATAGCTGACAAAAAAAGAATAGTTTTAACTAGATATCACTGCTCTAGGGGACAGTTTTGATTTTGTAAACTCTCTGAGGGAACAAAGGGACCAGCCTTTGTTAGCCCCACTTCTGTAAATGTGTTTCAGCCTCATTGGTAAGTTATTTTTTTCTGACTTCTGTGTAAATACTTCCTGGAGAATTAATTATTTACATTTTTCTTTATGAAGATAAAAGGATCTGATTTGTTCATGACTTGATTTTTACTAATTCCTGTATTCTAAACATCTGTTAATCTAGAATTCAAAAATCTCTCCTATAATCCTTATAAATGTTTCCCATTTGCCTTTTTAACTTTTATTCATTTGAATATTCCCTTATTTTCATTTGATAAAAAACAGTCGACCCACCCACCTCCAAAAGCAGAATAAACAGGTTACTTTTTTGAGAGCTTACAGAGCACGAAAGTGCGTATTTTCATTTATTACTGATATTCCTGTAACAAAGTTACTATGTTTATATTCCCATTACAGAATAGGATACTGTGCTTTTCTAAGATTGTATAGCTAAAACTTATGGTACTAGAAGACAAAGTATAGTGCTGTTTAGAGTAATACTGATTCCCTTCTCTGTTTCCTTCCCTCAAACCAGCCTTTCAAACACCAGCATGAACCCATATTTAACACCAGCCTTCCTTAGTGCATAAAGAAGTCCAATTCAATAGTCACAACCCTCAGTGATCATCCCCCATAGGAGAATTGCCCGTACTTTCCACTGATGTGCTCAGGGGTGTGGTGTGTGTGTGTGTGTGTGTGTGTGTGTGACAGAGACAGAGAGACAGAGGGAGAGGGAACTTATTTTTATACTTTTCAAGTGTACAGGCAGGGATGGTTATTTGCATTTAAAAAGCACCAAAAGAGGTGGGGAAAAAAAAAAAGATCTCTTTTTCTTTATTGCCAGAAGAAAAAAAAACCATCCATGTTACCTTAAAGCCTATATGAACATTACAATGTCAAACTCACCCTGCCCTTTTTCTAACATGCATTCCATTAGGCCATCTTAAAATTTATTCTAACTATAGCACTATACTTTTATGCATTATTGTGTATTTGTAATTAAAGGGTTTACTGCTTTGGCAATTATAGGGAGAATTTAAGCAAAAAAACTAAAGTATATTCTACAGAGGACCCAAATTATAGTAGTGACCAGTTGTACATTGATTTAATCTAGACCTCAGGAACAGCAACAGACCTTAAAATATCAACCTTTTATTTGCATAGTAAGGAAGATCAAATATGCACTGTATACAATAAAATCTGAGAAGATGTTGGCATAATGTTGGCAAAATATAGTTATGACAGTGACAGGGTAAAGCAACTATTTAAAAGAATAGGTTCTCTGAATGCTATTGGGTCTTATGCAGCTTGTCATCTGTAGAGTATCAGTAAATGGTAAGAAAACGATATCTTGCCATGTAATAAGGCGTCATTCTAAATTCTACTCATTGCTAAATGGAGTTCTTTAGCAATAGCAGGCATTTAATAGCATCTCTTTGATCTGTACATAAGAAAGCATGGCCTTGAGTGGCTCATCCAAGAAAACATAGATAACAAAGGTCTGAGCCAGACCTAAACGAGGACTTCTGATTCTAAATCCAGTGTGCTTTCCCACTGCAGCAGGCTCGTGTAAAACTCCAAGACACACATTTCAAACAGGATATGCAATTTGGGAAATTTACTTTGAATTATAACTTTGTGCTCTGATTATTTTCCATCAGTGTTTATCTTTGTATGTTTCTCTGTCCCAAGGGTTGTCTCTTTCAGATCATTGTTTTCTGATTTTTCTAAGCATTCCTGTGTGTCTTTCACTCTATCTCCATAACTGCTTTCCACTTTTAGACCTATCTCTACTTTTGTTTTATTCTAAGTTTTTTTTTCTCTTTTGATTTTCTGAAAATATAAAGTAACGTGACCTCATCATCAAGAACTTGGATGCTTCTTGTATATTCCAGATACTTATAGTTATCTTTGAATTTGATTTCCTCTTTATAATTTTTATCAAGTTACCTAAGCCCTTTCATCCTTTTGAATATCTGTTTTGAAATTTGCTTTGTAGACTATGAGAACCCTGTAGATTAAAAAAAAAGGGCTTCCCTGGTGGCGCAGTGGTTGGGAATCCGCCTGCCAATGCAGGGGATGTGGGTTCGTGCCCCGGTCCAGGATGATCCCACATGCCGCGGAGCGGCTGGGCCCGTGAGCCATGGCCGCTAAGCCCGTGCGTCTGGAGCCTGTGCTCCACAACGGGAGAGGCCACAACAGTGAGAGGCCCGCGTACCGCAAAAAAAAAAAATGGGATGAGTGTGGTTAGGATAAAAACAAGACTCTAGTGTGTAATCAATAGGATTCAGTGGATAAGTAGAATTTCCAATTGTTATATCAGTTTTAAGCCAAGCTATGTGTTTCCTAATTCTGGAAGCTTGATTCTTCCAACATGTTTGAACTATTCTCTGGCAGAGAATTAAGTGCTTTGAGAACAGAACAAAAACCAGTAGTGTTTATGGTGTGGTGGTGTCTCAGATCCTCAGAGATTCTGACACAAACACCGGGCACTTAAAAGGCAAAGGATTTGCTCCACTGGATATATTATGCTTATAAATATACTATTTACCATGCAAAGTTAGCCAGTGTTTTAGATTTTGATAATTTTACCTATTTTAGAATTAGGGACAGTGAAGAATTTTGAAAGAGACGAAGCTGAGTTCAAATTCTACTAGAGTCATCACTTACTAGCCTTGTGTCCTTCAAGCTTCATTTAACTTTCTGAGCCTCATCTGTAAACACTGCAGGGTTGTTTTGACAAAATAATATACACAAAGTGCCTGGCCCATAATGGGTTCCCAGTGAGTGATATGATGATTGATGACGATGACAATGACGATGATGACGTTACTGAGATCTCTCATTGATTAAAGGAGGAAGAGGAGAAAACCAAACTTTGGGGTAAATCTTAATAGCAGGTATAACTAATACAAAATAATGTTTGAGAAAATTGTAAAGGGTAACAGCAATTTAGAAATGAGATTGGTGTTTCATTAAATAAGTTTTCTAAGGGAAAAGAAAAACTTTACTCTTAAAACAAGACCCACAGACACTAATCTGATAAATCTATAAATATGTATATTCAGCCTTGATGTAATAAATAATTTTAAAAAGCAATTTATGGAATTTTATAGGGATTCATTAGTCTGTTAAAATGTTTTCCCCGAAGTCTTTCATTTTGCAGTACATGATTAAAAAAACATAAAATCTCTTTTTTAATAGTTCACCATTTGAAGTAAATGGAAATAAAGCAGAGAGTTTGAAGCATTTGAAATTTACTGCACAATGTACTTTCCAGAAAGTTATTTGTCAAGTTTCATTCTACCATGTTGTATCTGTTTCACGATTTTAAACAGCGGATACTCCAGGGAGAATCTGAGCGCTGGTAAGAAAAAACACGCACATATTCTATGTGTTATGGTCCATACAGAGAAATGCTTATCCTCAGAGACAATTTTAGAATAAGCAAAAAATCAAAGGCAAGCAGGATAGCAAGCTCTTGTGGGAGAGCAAACTGGTGAAACTATCCGGAAAAACATTTTTAGATTTTTGGTTATCAAGCAAAGTTCTCCATTGTTGCAATGGGTGCCTTGTTTTGTTTATTTTGTTTAGTTCTAAGCCAAAGGTAACCTTGCCAGCAGCCAGTCGTCTCTCTATGTGTTCAACGCTTTACTCGCTTTCCAGGGGAGAAGGGCCCTGGGACCAGGGAATCACAGCTGGGAAATGGGGACCCTTTTGTGCCCCTCATTGATTCAACTCAGAATGGCTCTCCCCAAGGTTGACACTGAAAAGGACAATAGATGACCCCTTCTGTTTGCTAAATTTAATGCTGTTATTCCTATTATCCTATTTTTTTCATTTTAAAATTTTAGAATAATTATTCGAATCAAACAACATATCCCTAAAACCGGAAGTAGGGGACATTTTAATACAAACTGCAGTAGAGACATTGTACTCCAGCTCCTTCACATGGGTCTTAAGTGTTGAATAACAGCCTCCAAATAATTATTTCCTCTACCCCACGCGCTTCTCTCTCTTGGTGCGCTGCCCAGGTAGGCAGCCAGTACTAAGTATCTGATAACATGCCTTGTCGGGCCATGTAGAATAATATTTTGTTCCAAGCCCTGTAATCTTTCTCCTTCACATCTAAGGCTCCACGCCCAGCACATCTCATCTCTTGGGAAAGCCACAGAGCCTCTGTGGCCAAGGGTTATGCTATTTCTACCTCTTCCAAACCAAGATGAAGATGATGTGAAATTTCCATTTGCTTATTGCCCACTGAACACATTCAGAAATTCTGAAGAAAACGCAAAGATGAAGTCTTCTCTGAATTAAAAGTCAAATGTCTCCTCAAAGCTAATTTTTTTTAACATCTTTATTGGAGTATAATTGCTTTTACAATGTTGTGTTAGTTTCTGCTGTATAACAAAGTGAATCAGCTATGTGTATACATATATCCCCATATCCACTCCCTGTCGCATCTCCCTCCCACCCTCCCTATCCCACCCCTCTAGGTGGTCACAAAGCACCGAGCTGCTCTCCCTGTGCTATGTGGCTGCTTCCCACTAGCTATCTATTTTACGTTTGGTAGTGTATATATGTCCATGCCACTCTCTCACTTTGTCCCAGCTTACCCTTCCCCCTCCCCGTGTCCTCAAGTCCATTCCCTATGTCTGCGTATTTATTCCTGTCCTGCCCCTAGTTTCTTCAGAACCATTTTTTTAGATTCCATATATACGTGTTAGCATATGGTATTTGTTTTTCTCTTTCTGACTTACTTCAGTCTGTGTGACAGACTCTAGGTCTAGCCACCTCACTACAAATAACTCAATTTCATTTCTTTTTATGGCTGAGTAATATTCCATTGTATATATGTGCCACATCTTCTTTATCCATTCATCTGTCGATGGACACTTAGGTTGCTTCCATGTCCTGGCTATTGTAAACAGTGATGCAATGAACATTGTGGTATGTGACTCTTTTTGAATTATGGTTTTCTCAGGGTATATGCCCAGTAGTGGGATTGCTGGGTCATAGGGTAGTTCTATTTTTAGTTTTTTAAGGAACCTCCATATTGTTCTCCATAGTGACTGTATCAATTTACATTCCCACCAAGAGTACAAGAGGGTTCCCTTTTCTCCACACCCTCTCCAGCATTTATTGTTTGTAGATTTTTTGATGATGGCCATTCTGACAGATGTGAGGTGATACCTCATTGTGGTTTTGATTTGCATTTCTCTAATGATTAGTGATGTTGAGCATTCTTTCATGTGTTTGTTGGCAATCTGTATATCTTCTTTGGAGAAATGTCTATTTAGGTCTTCCGCCCATTTTTGGATTGGGTCGTTTGTTTTTTTGATATTGAGCTGCATGAGCTGCTTGTATATTTTGGAGATTAATCCTTTGTCAGTTGCTTTGTTTGCAAATATTTTCTCCCATTCTGAGGTTGTCTTTCCATCTTGTTATGTTTTGTTGTGCAAAAGCTTTTAAGTTTCATTAGGTCCCATTTGTTTATTTTTGTTTTTATTTCCATTTCTCTAGGAGGTGGGGCAAAAAGGATCTTGTTGTGATTTATGTCATAGAGTCTCAAAGCTAATTTTATTGGGTTGTTATGTTACACGTGTTTGTAAAGACTGTATTATGGGAATTAATTTTACTCACCTCTGCTTTCAAATTCAGTAGGTGTTATATTTCTTATATGGACAGATGCAGAACCTTAAATTTATTTGCATATTCTCTGCTAGGTATCTTGGTTTTACACATATATTGAATTCTCTTCTTTACATTTAGCCAGACACTCTTAGTCTTATTTTAGAGATGAAAATGGAAGTCCAGAAAAATGTTACTCATGTTAAAAATACAGTTTTGCTTGGATGCTAAGAATGATGTTTTAAATGTGATCTTTGATGATGTCTCACCCTGAAACTGCTTTTTTTGTTCTTTTTCTTCAATTGCCAGTGACTTCTCATAAGTGATACACAGGTAAAGGTCATGTTATTTGGATAACTGAGTTCTTGAGGGAAAGGTGGGGAATGGAAAACTACTGTGTTGCTTTCTTCTTCGTAGGCTAGCTGCAGAGTGAAAAAGGAGAAGTGAAAATTACCATTATCTTGGTATGCAGATCAGTATTTGATAGTTTCATGGTTCCACCGTAGGGAATTCAGGGGAAACTGAGCATCTCAAGTACTGTTCCCACCAACTCAATATCTTCCCCACCTTTGTTCAACTGCTCTCTTTATGTCATTTACAAATTTATTTATAAAATTATTACTATATAAATTTATTTCCATATTCTCTTCTAGTTATCTTTATGCAAGGTATACCTCACTCTGTGACTCAGAGCAGCGGTCCCCAATATTTTTGGCACGAGGGACTGGTTTCATGGAAGACAATTTTTTCACAGACGAGGAGGATTGTTCAGGTGGCAATGCAAGCAATGGGGAGCGAGGCAGGGCATCAGATGAAGCTTCACTCGCTAGCCCACTGTTCACCTCCTGCTGTGCAGCCAGGTTCCTAACAGGCTGTGGACCTGATCGGTCCACGGCCCAGGAGTTGGGGACCCCTGACTTAGAGTAGTCTGAGACAGACCTCCCTGCAGATTACATTTGTATGAAACAAATCACATTTATTATCCTGCAGCAAATACAACTTAAAAGGACAGATTCCTCAGCACTCTGATTAAGCATTCTCTAATTTACAAACCTAATAAATCAAGATGCTGGTACAATTGATTGTCTTCTGGTGCAGAGCACATGTGTTTGCTTCCATCGTGCTCCAGTGCTTGAGAGATTAAGAAAAGACCGGGAGCCACGGAGAAGGCTCCTGGAGGAGCTGCCCAAGTGAAGAGAAGACAGGCAGAGGGAGAGGATGGAGTGCTTGAGCAGCTGAAGGCCTGGGGGTCAGGAGGAGAAGGGGAAGGAGTCAGGGTTAGGACTTGGATAGAGTCCTGCTGCTATTCAGAAACAGTCTCCAACACATCCATTTTATCTCAGTCGAAATTTCTGAATCTCTGAGTTTCCTAAGTCACCGGTGGATGAAATGAAGATAGATAGTAGACAAACTAGGGTGAGAAATAACCTTTAAAGTTTCTTTCAACCTAGGGGCAGGACAGGAGTAAAGATGCAGATGTAGAGAATGGACTTGAGGACACAGGGAGGGGGAAGGGTAAGCTGGGACGAAGTGAGAGAGTGGCATGGACATGTATACACTACCAAATGTAAGATAGATAGCTAGTGGGAAGCAGCCGCATAGCACAGGGAGATCAGCTCGGTGCTTTGTGACCACCTAGAGGGGTGGGATAGGGAGGGTGGGAGCGAGACGCAAGAGGGAGGAGATATGGGAACATATGTATATGTATAGCTGATTCACTTTGTTATAAAGCAGAAACTAACATACCATTGTAAAGCAATTATACTCCAATAAAGATGTTAAACTAAATAAATAAATAATAAAGTTGCTTCCATTTTTGCAAATTTTAGATATCCATAATTTTTTTCTGCCCCATTCAACTCAATAAACACCGAGTCTCCCAGATAACGTATGTAAATCACATTCATGATGCCCCCAAACATGTATATATAACAGGTCTCCAGTTTGACAGCCAGTAGTGAAGTTGACAGTAAAAGGTTGGTTTTATTTCTCTGCTCCTGATGCAAAAGCCTGTGTGAGGTGATAAGACTCCTTATCCCACCCTCCTCAGCTTCCAGGAATGCAAGGATAGCAGAGCTGACTTCAGCACACTGACCACTGCAAGTTAGCTGTGGGGAAGTAGAGGGCTGGGAGAGGAGACAGGAAAGGTAGTGAATGGCTATCCTGTCCCACAGTCTACACTCTAACTTTTAGGGAAAGGCCTTTGCAGTTGGTCTCCTAGGGCATTGCTTAATTCCTCTTCCCAGTTTCAATTGTTCATGGGTCAGCAATTGACCTACTCTACACAAAACAGGATTGAGAAATCACCTTCTGAGACGCAGACTAGGCAAGGCTCCATATCTATGGTCCTGTCCTGGAGCAGTGGGACACAGGGAGAGGGACAGAAAACTCAAGTCACTGGTTCCAGGTCATTAAGACCATCGTGACTTCCGCATATCTTGAGAATCAGAAAGCTTGTATTGTTTTTTATTGATGGGAGGAACTCTCCAGTTTACCGGTAAAATAAATACAATTTTTCTACTTTCCAGTTGTCTACAGCAAAGTAAGACTTTTCCATTTCTAGGACCAAAGTATGGAAATGGCATCTGATGTAGAACTTCTTTATTTTTCTGCAACTTTTAATTCAGAAGCTCAACTCGTTTCAAACGATTTTAAGGCTAAAACAATACAGCAGTTACAGCTCTCTGACATATTGTTTGTAACCAGAAAAATCAGCAAAGCCAGAAGCTTTCTGCTGTGAGCACTTTTGTTTCTCCTCTTTTGTTTTACTAACCTCTCCACAGCTGGTGCAGTTGAAAACACTCTTTCATCACATACTTAGCAGAAGTTCAAGTGTAACTGAGAATGCAGCCAAGAATCTGTCTGCTGGATTCACTGTCAGAATGTCATGTTTCACTTCTAACCTAACTCCTATCTGATACAGCTGACGGAAACAGACAAAGAAAGTCCGCAACAGGAAAAGCTCTCCGTGGACCCTCTCAAACTGATTATTCCCGAGAAATTGAGGACAAGTTAAGTCTAGCAAAGTAGTACTATTTTCACATTCATATATGAATTCAGGATTCACAGGGTTTTTTGCTTGTCCAGTCTTTTATTGATGTAGTAAATAAATAGTCTACAAATCACAGAGCTGCTGGATTATGAAGCAATAATGCACTCTTGTCTGATACTACTTAGAATTTACAAAACAAAGTAAAAATTAAAATAGAATTAAAAGTTTACCATATTTCTTCTTTCTGCTTTATTTTAATAAAGTACTTTATATTCCTAATCTTTGTCCCTAAATATCTTTTTGTAATCTAGGGAGTATTCATGATGATTGAATAATTTAGGTAAATACATTTGTTATTGCTGCAAGGTGATTATATTGGCTACTAGACTGTTTTCTATAAAATGAGATAAGTACTCAAGTTCCTTTTCTTGGAGAAAGGATACGTTTTCAGCAGCATTTCCCAAACTGCATAATTCAGGTAAAAAATTGTTTCTGTTATAAGAGAAGTATTTTACATTCTTCTCTAATATCTTTATAGTTTTTTAAATACTTCAATTTTAGTGAATTATGAAGGGATCGTCTCCCAAATCTAGGTACATATACTACTTCTGTTGTGATATGCATAAGTACAATGATAGAAATTAAATACCTCCTAGACTTCCCTGGTGGTCCAGTTGTTAAGACTCTGTGCTTCTAATGCAAGAGGTGTGGGTTCAATCCCTGGTCAGGGAACAAAGATCCCACATGTTATGTGGCGTGCCCAAAAAAAAAAAAAAAGTGAGAGAAATTAAATATCTCCTAACACTTGAGAAATGGTGATACCAAAGTGAAGAATCATAACACTCTGACTCATGATGCTTATCTGGTTTATTCATTCAATCAAAAGATAAATATTTGTTAAAAGCCTACTGTGTGCTGGGCACTGTTCTAGAGGGTCCTGGGAATACTGTCATGAATAAGGGAGATAAATCTCCAGTGTTCTTCTTAATTTAAGTGGGAAGAGTGAGACAGAAGCTAAAAATACAAACACAATTTGTAGCAAGGAGTTCCAGGCAGATAATTAAAACAGGGAGGTGAGAGAGAGAATGGCTGGCAAAGCTCCTTAATGCTGAGCGGTCAAAAGAGTTGCCCTCTACAACGGAGTGCGATGACAGCTCAGTTCTTCCCCAAGATAAGAAAAAAGCAACCACATGAGGATTCGAGAAGAAATAGCTAGTTCAAAGACTTTGAGTCGAGGAATCCAAAAAGATCTGGAAGGCTGAAAAGTTTGGGGGTTTATTATAAGGGTAATGGGAATTCCTTTGGGGCATTCCAAATAACGGAATAACATGATCTGATTACTGTATTTAAATCATCACTCTAGAAATTAGGCAGATAGTGGAAAACTAAGAGGCCCTGGGAGCAATGATGGTAGCTTAGACTAAGTGACAGCTGGTATTTGGCCGTCACACACAGATAAAGTCATGATACAATGTGCGGTTGTTAAGATATGGAATATTTCCCTACGGGTTGATAAGTAGCCTTTGTCCTGTGTCCCCTGAATGCTGCCGCCTTCCTGTCGCAAACTTTCTATCCTCTCTCTCAGGACCTCCAAATTGCCTCATGATGGAGTAATGGAAGAATGGAGATCTGGCATAGCAGAGAACTTACAGACTTCAGTATTCCTGCTAACGGTCCAAACTCCTGCCATATATATTGTTAAATATTTTGAATATAACTGCTTGTGTAGGAATGGAAACACTCATTTTACAAGTATTTGTTGAGCACCTATGAAATAACATATAATCTCCTAGGCCCTAGGAATGTAGCCCTAAATGAAATCACCAAAACGTTTATACTGTAAAGAAGTTGACAGGTTCCGGTTGTTTTAGAAATAAAGTCATCAGGACTTGCCAATGAATTTGATGTGGGGAAAAGAAAAGGAGAGAAATCCTTCCAGGTTGGTTCCTCAAGCAACTGGTAGATGATGGTGCTGTTTATTTAGATGGGGAAAGTGAGAAGGAGCAGGTTTACGAAGAAAAGCCTTTTCTCACGCTTCAGAGCAGACCTAAATTCACAGAGCATATACGGAGAGGCCAATGGGAAATCTTTGAAAAGAACATGGAATCACTTACCCAGCTATGTTCCAATTCTTCATCTGTAAACCTGGAACACTAACATCTACCACACATACATACTTCAGAGGGTTGTGATAATAATCCAACGTGTTAAAAGATATGAAGGGTTTTATTTTCTCCAGAAAATTGTGGATCACTAAAACATCATTAAGAACTTCACACAGATTTCTGAGAATCACCATTCTTGGTTTTTCCATTTTCTCCCCAGATAGGAATGTAGGAGACAGGAGACTCCAAGGATGGGCATAGAAGAGCTGGAACGCTGGTAGGTAAGACCAGCAATTAAAAGCTCCTAAAAGTTAAGAGATGGTCTGTATATTAATTTTTACCACTTCAGGAGTGGTTTCTCAATGAATCATTTTCTTATCATGATGAAAAACTCTACCAATTTTGATCTCATTTTATATTGGATAAATAGCATTCATTGCAATTAAACACTCTTATCTGATGTAGTTATAAAAATCAAGATGAGGAAAAAAAGAAGTAATGTAATTCACATGCTTCACTCATGCTTTGTACATTTTAAATCTGCATCTGTAAGACATGGATCATCTATGCGCTACTTACCTTCCAGAGTTGTGGAAGGAATCAAATGAAATAGTGCATGTGAGTATGCCCTTCAAATGTTTGTTGTTACTAGACCAACAGGACATATAGTATATAGTGGAAAAACTACTTGCAGGCCACAAAGAGTTGGGTATTTGTTTTATATCTTCTTACCTCAACCCATGGAAACCACAGCATCTTGTATTTATTCCAAAGCATTTACTATCCTTCACTGGATTAAGTGAATTATTATTGAAGACAGCAGATGACAAGAATATCATGTGTCTAATTTACTGTACCTAGAGGTTTAAGTTCAAAGCTTTGGCACAATTCCTAAGGTACTCTGCACCCTCCACACCAAACCCAACAACCCTTAAAAATTTCAGTAGTTCAAATTCTCTGCCAGTATTTCTCAGCTGCTTCTTTTTCCCTCTCTTAGGAAATGAATAACATAACTTTCTGAAGCTTAATAAAAATTAGATAATATGGTATCGTAGTGCTTAAAAACACAAAAATTGGAGTCAGGCTACTGGGGGTTGGAAACCTAGTTATGTGACTGACTTTGGACAAATTATTTAAGCATTTTTGTGCCCATGCAAGATGGGAAAATTGATAATACCCATCTCTAGGGTTGTCACGAGGAATAAATAAGTTGTTAGATGTAAACTTCTTAGAACAGTGTTTGGCCATAGTATGAATTCAATGAATGTTAGATATTATTATGTCCTCAGAATATGACATGGCATCTACAATAGCAAAAGAGAAAAAAAAAAAAAAGACATTGGGGTAGAAATATCCATGTAACCATATCTTAATACTAGTGTGTAGAAAAATACTATAAAGGATCTTTGTCACTAAATCAATCAAGACCTAGAGCTTGATTAGAAAGCTGATGTATAAAACTCATTGATGAAACAAACATTGCGAGATGTACACCGTGTACCAGGGACTGTGATCACGCAGGGAGTATAAATGCAAATATATGCACACGCTTCCTCAAGTAATTCACACTGTGGTGAGAAGATCCGATTAAAAGTGAGTGAGGACATCATTTGTTGATGCCCACCTAGTTCCCTAGTTCCAAACTTCTGTATATAACAACACAATGTGAAAGGTGCTAGGACAGAGAGAAGCACAGAGTATACTGTTTTGGAACTGTGAGCAGGTTGTATAGCTGGGGGGAGTCTTTGTACAGGGCCCTGAAAAAAGGAGGGGCTTGAAACTGACTTGTGATAGCAGACAAAATGGATCAGAAAGCACTTCTAAGAAGATATGATGCTAGATCTGAGTCAAAGGATAAGAAGCAGTTAACTAGGTAGACAGAATTGGGGAGGAAGGGTTAGGTATTTTCAGGTGCATAAAGGAGATACATGGAAGCATGAGATGGCACGACCTAATCTGGGAATTTGTGTAATTAAATATGGCCAAAATGAAGAGTGTTTCTGGTGGCATTGAAGGAGTTGAGAATGGAGAGTTTGTCAAGGGTCAAACCTTACAGGGTGTGGTGTATGAGGCTTGGAAGTGCGATCTTGGTGCTGAAGGGAATGGCGTGCCTTTGAAGGGTTTGAACAAAGCAACATCAAAATCAGGTGTGTTGGGGCTTCCTTTGTGGCGCAGTGGTTAAGAATCCGCCTGCCAATGCAGGGGACACGGGTTCGAGCCGTGGTCCGGGAAGATCCCACATGCCGCAGAGTAACTAAGCCCGTGCGCCACAACTACTGAGCCTGTGCTTTAGAGCCCGCGAGCCACAACTACTAAAGCCCGCGCGCCTAGAGCTCGTGCTCCGCAACAAGAGAAGCCACCGCAGTGAGAAGCCCGCACACCGCAATGAGGAGAAGCCCCCGCTCGCCGCAACCAGAGAAAGCCCACGTGCAGCAACCAAGACCCAACGCAGCCAAAAATAAATTAAAAAAAAAATCAGACGTGTTTTCAAAATATCTGACTGAAAACATCCCCATCTCACTCCCAGCATTCCTATTCCTTTGTCCTCCATGGCGCTTATCACCGCCTGACATATTATTTGATTTGTGGGTTGTCAGTCTCCCCCTGCCATAATGTAAGTTCCATAAGGACAGACAGATAGGTTCCTGTCTTGCCTTAAACATTCATTAAATAAATAGCAGATGGAGCAAACTTCATACAACTTCTCACTTTCAGACTCATGCATTTATTTGGTTGCCTTTTCTTCAAGAACCTCTTTTGGTGGAGTAGCCAACATCATATAAAAATGAGGATTAAAAAATTTAATAAAGATTCTTCTTGTGCTTCCTTTCATTTGGCATGAAGGAAAGCCACTTAAACAATAGTGATCCATTCTGACTTCTTTTTCAATTAAAAAGGCTTAGCATCTAGAATTATGCAAAATAGATGTCCAAGTCCAAGTGCTTTTATAAACAGGTAGAAATAGCACAATAAAATAGCTTTATTTGACATTTTATTTACCACCCCAAAATAATACTTATGAAAGCTTATCTTTTCTATGAATATTTTTTTACTTTAATGAGTTCAGGAAGAAATGTAACACAATGAATACTAAATTAGTACATCTTACAATAAGAGTGTTTTAATGGTCTATTACTTTAATTCCTCAAATTTATATTAAACTCTTTAAAACAGATGAATATTTTCCTATTCAAATAATTAGTTAATTATACTTAGTAAAGTGTTAACCTGGGCAATTCAGGGGGCCCAACCAAGACCCACCAAGTTTTCCAGAATTAGGCACACTCTCACTTGTTTCATCAATGTTTTCTTACCAGTTGGGAAACAATTAGTTGGGTTTCACTGTGCATCATGGGTCCGAGCTGCATTGGGACCTTTATTTACTTCCTGCCTTTGATCACCACTCTTATCTCCTGACTCATTTTGAGTTGGAAAGTTCCATGCTTGACTCTGTCAACCCACATCCTGCTGTCTAAAAACACAGGATGTAGTTTTCTCTTGCTGTCTCAGAGCATTTTATTCTGCTCATGTCTCTCACTCTTTGATGGCTTCCAAGACCCTCTCTTTGGTTGTGTCCTTTGAAAGAATACATCTGGGCCCTCCCTGACCAGCCACATTGACTGATCCTGGTGTCCACTGTACCTGTACCTACTAGGTTTCATTTTCCCAAGTCGAAATTTGGTAAACCACAGTGAGCTGCTCTCCATCATCGGTTCAAAGCAATTCCCTATTAGTTATTGCTGTCATTGGCTTAATATTTAGGGAGGTACATGGGCTTCTATTCCTTGGGAAATATCTTGGCTGGAATGTGATCTTCAGAGTTTAAAATTCAATCCATTGTTTACTGTGACTCAGAAGCAATTACTATTCCCACCCAAAAGAAAACTCTTCTGAAATAACTATCCTTTAAAAAAAAAAAAACAAATTTAGGAAAAGTTGTTACTTTTAAAAGCCAAACATTTAAACATTATTACTGAAGGACTTTAAAACATATTATATGTCTTAAATGTTGAATGAGATAATTAAGTGCTTAAATTCCATCCTGCAAACTAAAAATGATGAAAGAAAGAAAAAGAAAAAGAAGAGAAAATAGGAAAAGGAAAAGATTAGGGTTAAAAGTGGAATTCCAAAAAATAAATGAAGAGTGCTTTGTATCTTAAATGATATTAAATGGCTGTGCCGATGTCACCTTTTGAAATGTCAGGAATTGTGAAAAGTCTGAGACGTTTACTTGTAAGTTAACGGGCTAGCGGGTCACAGTTTCATATATGCTGTCAGAAGACATGAGACTCCTGGGTCAAGGACAAAAGACTTCATTACTCAGAGCACAGCGGGTAGCATGAATCTCGTGTTCATGTTAGTTCACCTTTTGACCTAAGTCCCATGGGAGTGATGTAGGTGGGTCTAGGTGGGTGTTGCATGCATAGTGAGCGTGTATCACAACTGAGGAATTCTAAGCTTAGGAAAACCCCAGTCTTATAAGGAGTTGCTAAAAAATCTACCCAACCTTTTCTAGAGGGAGCTCTTATCTTTAGTATCCTAGTTAGAAAACAAATCTGCTCTCTATTCCAAAAGGATCTCTCTTTGTTCATGGCAAATTGCCTTGAAAAGATAGTATGGAACAAAAGCTGTCACAAGACTTGTAGAAATGCCATGGAGAGTTGACCTGAACAATACCCATCCCTTGATGTAGTCTTTAAAAATATAAACATATTTAAGGACTAATGCCATGGAGAGTTGACCTGAACAATACCCATCCCTTGATGTAGTCTTTAAAAATATAAACATATTTAAGGACTATCACTCAACTCTATAAAACATATTGCAGAGTTCAGCAACAAACACAACCACTATTAATTCAACAAATATTTTGACCTCAAAACCAGCAAGTAGTCATTATCAGCAATAAAATGTTTGACATGTTAAGCACTGTTTTTCATGTGCCGCAATGTAAATTTGTTCCATAGGCAAGATGTTCAAGTAGTTTATATGATTCTACATCAAGGTAAAACATTCCTATGGATGGATATAAAGTAAATGAATAATAATGACAATAGTGAAGATTTTACAATTATATAAATTTCTAGGAGTCAGTGTTTTTTTTATCTTTATACAGGAAATTGAAGGGAAAAACTATTAGATTAAAAATGTAAAACAGGGCTACCCTGGTGGCACAGTGGTTGAGAGTCCGCCTGCCGATGCAGGGGACACGGGTTCGTGCCCCGGTCCGGGAAGATCCCACATGCCGCGGAGCGGCTGGGCCCGTGAGCCATGGCCGCTGAGCCTGCGCGTCCAGAGCCTGTGCTCCGCAACGGGAGAGGCCACAACAGTGAGAGGCCCGCGTACCGCAAAAAAAAAAAAAAAAAAAAAAAGTAAAACAGAATATGTAATGACTGTCTTATACCTTTCCTTTTTCCGTATAATTCAAATACCATTTGCTTGCTCCTCACTCTTAGCTAACTATTCTCTTATTTTACAGAGAAAGTAGAACCAATGACAAGAAAATTATCTCATTTACAGCCACCAAATTTACCAACCTACTTACCCATGCCCGTCCTCTTTGTCTTCCCTCCTGTTAAACTGAATTAACTCCTCCTTTTTTTCTTCTAGGACTATTTTTCACCCTGGATTTTTCCTCTTCCAGTTTCTTCAGAGATTTTTTTCTTGCAATTTTCCCCTTTCTCTATCCTATACCATGAATACACTTACTGTTATTGGCTTATTCTTATCAGCATGCGAAACATTCTTCAAAAACCCTTGAGAAAAACCTCCCTGGACTTCATGTCCTCCTTCAGTTGTCTCCCTATTCCCCCACTTCCTCAAAAGAGGTCTCTAAGTAGTCTTTGTCTCCACTTACTCACTTTCCTGTCTCCTCAGCCAATCATCCTTTCCTCCCCACCACTCCACTGAGACAGCTATTGTCCAGGTCAACATTTGTAGGTACCATATAGATACAATTTCAATTCATGATGCTAGATTAATATTAAGTAGATAAAATTCTACTTAAAAACACAACAATCAGCTACCTAATTTGTGAAATGCAAACAATATCTGTCTTCCCTACCTCACAGGGTTGTTGTGAATCAAATGACGTAACGCAACTGAATATTTCTGTAAGCCACAATGCATCACACACGTAAGTATGATTTTCTAGGCTATGAATCAAAGGCATGGGTTTTGGTAGTTTTTATCTAGCCTTAGTGAAACTCAAAGAACTAGAATATAGTAGATTGCCCACAGTCACTTGTTGAACAAATAAATGCATGAACAAATGAATAACTGAAAATGCTTGGTTTGGTGGAGACTCTGGCTGGAAATGAGTGGAAGCACCCAGCTAGAGTGGTACTAAAGGACTGAACAGGGTCTAGAAAATATAAGCAGAAAAGTCATTCCTGGAAAAAAATATATATATGTTCATATATATATATATATATATATATATATATATATATATATATATATATATATATATATATATATGGATCACTTTACTGTATACCAGAAACGAACACAACATTGTAAATCAAGTATACTTCAATAAAAAGAAAAGCATTCCTTCCATAATGACATGCAGAATCCCATCTCCCACCAAAATTATCTAAGAGCTTGAAAAACTATTAAGGCTTCATTTTGTTCAAGAAGTTATCTGATCTTTCAAAGGATCCTTCTTGTCTAAGTTTGTGTTTAACTGAGGAGTATCTCATACAGCCACACACAAATAAAGAAAACAAATATATACATATAAAACATGCCTTTTCTGCTTAGCCAAGACTCAAGCATCAAGACTAATCAACACCATCAATTAAAATGTAAAATGTGACAAATTATAAAAATATATATTTTTTATTATCTGGAGAACCATTGCTTTAGGATACAGTTAAAATAAGCTAATGAAGACATTGAGACTCTGGGCTAGGTAAACAAGAGCCAACTTTGCAAAGTAACACTTAAATTATGATGGTCTCCTCTCTAGAAAATGTTTAAATTTTGGCGACTCAGGTTACGATGTTCTCCCAGATTTTGAAAGCTTTTCCACACAGTCTAATGAGGAACTTTGAGGCATAACTCATCAGTATTAAATCAAAAATAAATGTGCTGTTTTCAGATATTTCCTTCAGGGTTGGCCGAAATCATTCTACCATGTAACAGTTTATGGGGGAAAGCAAGAAAGCTTGACTTACGTACAGCGCTGCCACCAGAGTAAACAGTGCCTCAAACCAAGGAAATTTAAAGCACATGCCTTACTGTCAGGTTTAACTTGCTTTACAAACCTGAACAGCCATCCCTGTTATAAAAATCCATTTCTGATTTGGTAACTAACATTTAATCATGAAGACGAAATAAATATATTTGTGCATGTAAACATATGGTAATTATAATTTTTGTCAAAGAACTCAACTTCCCAATGTCCCGTATGGGAAATCATTGAGGAAGTGATGATCATGACAGAGAACCATCATAGAGAAATGTTAAAGCAGTATCAGTAAAGAACTAAGACACATGCTACTTTCTAGACTAGAGATACACATATATGGACCTGAAATGTAAGGTCATATTGTTTTGTCAACATATTTGCTCTTTCTACATATCTTATATACTGCCCTCCTAACTTATACTGTACAAATCTTTGGCTAAATACAGACTTGGAGCATCAAGGAGACTTGGATTCAAATCTTAAATCTGCCACTTGCTAAAAGGCATGTTCTCTCGCAGGAACGTTTTGAAGATGGCGTCTGGCATTCTTGGAACTCCTGCCACCCAATCTCTTGGTTCTGACTTTATCCTATCAGGGTGTTATCAAGTTGAATGGCTGTTGGTGGTATAATTGTTTGTCTTTGGCCATTAGGCTGCAAGCTGTGTACGGGCAGGAAGCCTGTCTATCTTGCGCAACACCATGTCCTCAACATCTGTATAATCCCTGGCTCTTTCTAGCCACTTGTTGAATGAATTAATGGATGAATGAGTGACATATAGCTTTGCTTCTCAGCCTTTTCATTCCTTTCAAGCCCACTTAAAATCATCTTTACATGATTTTTTTTCTATACTGACATTTCCACTGTATTTTATTGTTCCAAATTACTTGGAGCTCGTTATTGCATTATTGATTTGGACCCTTGGTCCTATCCATGTTAGTCATCCTACTTGAGTAGGAAAATCAGGTTTTATAAACTTATTTCCTATTGACCTTGGAAATAAGGGGCAGAACATTTAAAATGACATGCAAAAAAAAAAAATCATTTCACTAGCAAGTCAGGAAAAGAAACTGAAAAAAAGATAGTATTTTACTCCTGGACATTTTCAAAGTTCTTCTTCTTGAATTTTATGTCAATCTTCAGTGTTGCTGAGGATGTGAAGAAATAACACCTTGATCCACCCTGGACGGAGTCCATGAGTGTGATAATTATGGTAAGCAACTCTGATCTCTACTAAAAGCCTTCCCAATGTTCACCCTCTTTACCCAGCAATGTCACTTCCTTGACTTATCCTAAGAAAATAATCAGAGATGCACCAAAGACTTCTGTGTGGGGATGTTATATGTAAGTGTTAATTGAAAATAAACTAAAAGTATAATAACGTAGGGGGGGGTTGACTTAGTACAATGGAATGCCAGGCATTTATCAAAATTCATGTTACAGAGGGATAATTATACCTGAAAATTATCAAAGAGATAAAAAAATCACAAAGAAACATGTAAAGTAAAAATTACCCCAATTATAAATATATATTTGTATAGAAATGTACATATTTTAAATAATATATTTATATTTTATTCATTATTCACACATATGTATATAAGAAGACTAGAATAAAATATACTATAAGTTAGATTTTATGAGGTTATGCTGCAGTAACAAATAATCCTAAAATTTAGTGGTGTAACAATAAAGGTGGGACTTCCCTGGTGGTCCAGTGGTTAAGACTTAGCCTTCCAATGCAGGGGGTGCAGATTCGATGACTGGTCAGGAAGCTAATATCCCACATGCCTCGCAGCCAAAAAACCAAAACATAAAACAGAAGCAATATTGTAACAAATTCAATAAAGACTAAAAGAAAGGTCCACATTAAAAAAAAAAATTTTTTTTTAAACAGTAAAGGTTAAATTTCATGCCAGCAGAGAGTCAGTATAGCTCTCCTTCATGTGTCCTCTTTGTCCTACTATTTATTCTTAAAGAACATCCCTTCTTTAGTACTTTGTTTTTCTCATGGCAGAGAGAAAAGGGCCAAGGAGAAACCATGTGATGATTTTAAAGATTGTACCTAGAAGTAGCTCATATTTCATCGGCCAAAGCAAACCCCAGGGACAAGATTGGCTTCACTGAGGCCAGAGGAATAATCTCTCTCAGAGAAGACCCTGCACATCACATGGGAAAGCAGTGAACGTTAGAAAAAATATATAATTTACCACAATAACCATTGTCTCCTGGTGGTGATAATAGGGCTAATTTTTGTTTTCTTCTTCATACTCCTATATATGTTTTTTTTTTTTTAAAACGGACTCATGTGTTACTTTTAAAAGCAGAAAATAAGTCACACACAGAAAGAAATCTGTTGTATCACACCACGTGGTTCACCTCCCACTTCACTGCCTCCTGATTGAGTTCTATACCGTCATCTGTGGTCAAGTGAGTTCTGATGTATTATTGGCCATGGGTGTTGATCTGGTTGGTCTGCCATTCTTTCTCAATGAGTCATATGTAGACTTCCTTTCAACACATTATGGCCCTATAAAATATATCTATAAACAATATCAATTACATTACTGAAGAGTGACTATTGGTATGGTATGTAACCCAGTGGTTCTCAGCCAGAAACAATTCTGCCCCCCAGACGATATTTGGCAATGTCAGAAGACATTTTTGGTTGCCACAACTTGGTGGGGTCAGGGGGAGGGTGGTCTTCTGGCATCTAGTGGGTAGTGGCGAGGGATGTTGCTAAGGGAAGTCCACTTCACCCCCGCAAAAAAATTATCTGGCTCAAAATGTTAATAAGTACCAAGATTGAGAAACCTTGTGATCCCATGATTCATACTTAAAGGGAGGACTGGGAACCCTGCAAGTGCTTTGAGATGTAAGTCTTACAGCTCAGGCTTCAGACATGGATGGTGGTTTCTTATGGGTTGACAATCACATAAATGTAACCTATGATTGATGATAGTGCTGTGAATCAGGTTTATTGACCAATCAACATACACATTCATGTATCTTACCATCAGAACTTACGGTCTAAATTAATATTTACAATAATTTAGAAATAATGTCTGGGTGATGACTGTGAGCCAGAGTCTTGGGAGAAATTGTTCTGGTATTTTGCACAGGAAATTGTTGCTGACTTGAGGAGGAGTATTTGGAAAAAAAGCAAGGAATGTTCTGACGGTTTGTCAGTCATGAGTAACTTCAACTCCTACAGTTATTACCATCATTTGTGTACATGTCTGTCACTTTACCTTCATCTGTTATGTATTTGGGAGATGAAGGAGAACAAGAGTGACATCACCACAATATTCAGACATATCTTGTAATATTTGTCTTAACACATTCTGTTGTCAAGGGTTATTAATTGACTACAATCTTTTTTTTTTGGGGGGGGGGTGGGATTTAAAAAACTGTTTATTGCTCTGTGACTTCGTCTGGAAGCTGTTAACAAGACCCATGACAGCCAAGGGCCAGGTGTGCATCTAGATCAGCTAGATTCACGTGTCCACCTCCTGATGCATATAAACCTGGCACTCAGGGGCCCTGCGCAGTCAAAGGCAGGCTTCCTGGCAAATTGGTTAAATCCCAACAAGGAGAAATGATGCTGCAGATCATTTCCACCTCCCCAAATCCCATGTCCTAGATAATAAAGGAAAACGCCACAAGTACTGCTCCAAAATAAAACCGGCCCCGGTCCCTTATGTCTGACAGAGGAGCCAGGAGCACCGAGGCTCTGCAGAAGCCAGGAACCCAGCACCAGAAGGCACCCGCCCCTCCCTCACTGTTCAGTGACCTCCCCAAAGGAGTCCCCAGCCCCAAGGGTGCACTCCGGCCACGCTGCAGGAAGACCAAGGCAGGGAGCCCAGGGTTTCCAATCGGAGCTGTAGTTGGTCCTGCTGGGTATGGCGGAGCCCCAGCAACTGTGGCCCTCACAGACTCTCCTGGAAGACCCGGTGCAGGCTCTGGGCCAGGACATCAGTCTCCTCATAGCCCTCACAGCTTTGCTGCCAGCTCTCTGGCACCTGTTCCATGCCATAGTAGGCACCAGCAGTGGCCCCGGCCATGGTGGCAATGGTGTCTGTGTCCCCACCAAGTGAGATGGAATAGATGAGAGTCCTCTGGAGGCAGAGGGGATCTCGGGGTCAGGCTCCATGCAGCACAGGAAGCAATAGATGGCGGTGGGCACAGATTCAAAGGCAGCGATGCCACTCCCTAGCTTGGACACCACCTCCTCTCTGGTCACTGCGTTCTGCTCTAGAAGCTCCCCAATCTTCTTCAGTCGGCTGGAGTACGAGCTCCTCCATGCCCAACTCCCGGGCACCTGACACTTCTTGGGTGTCACTGTCCAGCTCTTCCATACGGGCCAGGAGTTGTTCAAGGAAGTGCTCACTGGACGACTCACCCTGCAAAGCCAGGTGCGCAGCCAGGGCCTGCAGGATGGCACCCTTGTAATCCAGGGAGGAGGCGTGTGTCAGCTGGGCCGAGAGCCGGGCAAACTTCTGCACATCCTGGACGCTGTTATAGGCCGGGGAGATGCCGGCCCCCCGCATGGCGCCCCCGTTGCCGTTGGAGCCTTTGCCATTAAACTGGGCCGGGACGGCTCACAGCCATCACGGCACTCGGGGCTCAGGAGCTTCCTGAAGACGGTGATCACTCCAGCACCATAACCCCGTCAGGGTCTTTCTTGTACTCCTGAGCAAACCGGTGAGCCGTGTCCACCTCGTCGAAGGCCCCCTTGGCCAGCAGAGACTGCACCAGCGCCCGGCCCCGGCCGGCCGTGTCGTCGGTGTAGCAGAGTGCTTCTGGCCGCGCGCTCCCCGACAAGCCGGGGTCCGGCTCCAGATCCTGGACCTGACGCGAGACTGAAGTCAGGTCGGCGGTGTTGCGCGCCTCGTCGACGGCGCCCACGCCCACGCAGTCCCCGAGCAGCGCGCCCGCCAGGCAGTCTTGGAAGCGGCAGAGGGAGCGGGCCGCCGCCGTCATCACCGCTGCCGCCGCCATCCGCGAGGACCGGCCCCCGTTTGACTACAATCTTGATTCTAAATTTAAAACAAATGTTACACGAAGGTCTCAATTTAAGAGATGGTTTTAATAAAAGGTTTCACGTATAAAATTATTTTTAAATAATTAAGATACGACCTGTGCTATCTTTACTTCATCTTGCCACATCAGTCCCTATTCCTTATCCTAGAAATTTCATCCCACCAAAATTCAGAGCCTTCTTTTCGTCAGCTGCCTTATGCTACACTTCCAAATCCTCACACAACAGTCACTCCTTCCTCCCTATTATGTGTATCAGCACTGCCGTCCCTGCAACACCTCCCATCACATCACAGTGTTTAAGCTTGCCTTTTAACTAAATGATGGGCTTCTAAAAAAAAAGCAAAGAGAGACTGCTTACATCTATCTTTGTAACCAAGAGATTTACATAATGTCCAGTTCATGGCAGGTGTCAATCAACAGTAATGTGTTAATGAATTCCCCCAGTGACCAGGTTTAATTATAGAGAGGGAAGAATATATTAGGGCTATTTTTATATTAAGGGATGAATGACTAGCTTTTCAAAAGAGCACATAGGCTGACTCAAAGGAATGACTATTTGGTGGTGACATTGTGCTAGGGAGACAGTAGAATAGAAGAGATATTTTGAGGCAAGAGAGGTTTCCTAGGTTCCTCAATTCATTACTCCACGGCAATGACCTACTCCAACATGACGAGGTCTTGCTATGCTCTAAAGAAAGAAAGTACATCTAGGACATTGTCCTTGACGATGTGAGTTCTTCAAACTGAAAAATATTTTTCTTAAAATTAATGCTGATGAAATTCTAACACATATTGCAATCACATGGCTGAAAAAGTATTTGACCACATGTTAACAATACCAGTTTGATTTAAGAAATTATTATTGATACTTTTAGCATACACCTGTAGCTACAGAACCTAACTACCAAACATAGGGTGAGAATTCTTCTAAATTTCAGTTTATTAAGTTATAGTTTTTAAAATACTATAAAATATTGATTGTCCCTTTTATTTTTTTTCAGGTCCAACATTCACTTAACTTCCAAAAAATACATATTCTGCCAATAATTTCTATCTTTGTCCCTTGTTGCTCTTAGATCTCAATGGCTACACTGTATACTTGGAGTTCTTGGTAGTATTCGATTTAGTGTTTAATTATACTCTTCCTTCTATTGATCACTAATACATTCTTATATATGCCGTACCTCCCAATGAAAGTTCCTTGAAAGAGGGGTTGAGTTGCAGACAGCCATTCTTTTTTTTTTTTTTTTGCGGTACGCAGGCCTCTCCCATTGCGGAGCACAGGCTCTGGCCGCGCAGGCTCAGCGGCCATGGCTCACGGGCCCAGCCGCTCCACGGCATGTGGGATCTTCCCGGACCAGGGCACGAACCCGTGTCCCCTGCAGCAGCAGGCGGACTCTCAACCACTGCGCCACCAGGGAAGCCCCCCAGACAGCCATTCTTAATTTAAAAATGGGTTGTATTCCCAAAGTCATACATGTTTTCAACATATATTTATTGATCACCTATTCCCATGCCAGCCTCTGTGTTAAATATAGGGAATAAACACAGCCTACTCAATTGGAAGTTGATTTTTTTTTTTAATTTAGAATGCATTATTCCACGGAAGCGGTACTTTTAAAGGAGGTTAGCTTCCCAGATGAACCCCACAAATCAATTTATATATCATATAGTTCTATTACTTTTATTCTTTGTTCCCCGCTCCCAATCCTATACTGTAAAAGTACTAACTTCATTCTCTCCAATAAGAATAAAATTTAAGTTGTGGCACACAAAAATATTTTCCACAAATGGCAGCAAACAAATAGTATTTCCATACTGCAATGAACAAAACAGGAGCTGAGACTCGGCCCAGCTCCTAGGGTAGATCTCAACTACTCTGAGTCCCTGAGCACGTGACTTTCTCCTGACTGTTCCTATGGAGTCAGAAGTGTAGCCAGACTGAAGGGAAAGATCCTTACCCTGTTTGAAAGAGAGGATTATTTTTGTCTCTCTACCACTGGAAGTGACCCAGGAAGGGATAGTTCTGACTACCCCTGGCTGTTCTCTCACACCCAGGAGAGGAAACAGCCTGGATGGTCCCAGGCAGAGTGTGACAGTGCAAAGAACTCTGGTCCCAATGCCGTCTCCAAGTTACTAAACTAGCCAGACCTGAAGTCTCACTTACTTCTGGAATTTCTAGGATGTAATATTATAATTTTCTTTTATCTGAAACCAGTTTATGTCAGGTTTGTATTACTTGCAGCCAAAACAATTCTAAACAACCCAGTATCAAACATGTTGGATTAGAGAACACTGTAATCTTCTATTCATCTTATTCTAATCCTAGCAATGAGTCCATCTATAATCTCCTATATCTGATTTTTCTGAGGTGTACTGGACAGATATCCCTTGCTTATAGAGGAACAATTTTTTGTTATGATTAGAGTCCTCAGTGCCTCACTTTTTTCCCAAAACAGAAAAAAAAAAAAAAACAACTTCAGTTACCAAAGGAAGAAAATGGCAGGAAGCCCAAAAACAAGCTATTTTTCTTTTTCCACTTCAAATGATGCTCAAATCTTAGCCAGTTTCTTTTCAACAGTTCACCACTACCTCTAAAAATCTATGTGTGTGCTGCCTTGGTAGCTGCCCTGAATTCCAAATTACCCTGCACACCCGTTCCTAATCACGGAGATCTTGATTGGAACTAAATTTGTTCTCTGTGCAGAAATCACTCATGTTCCAAGAGCAGTTTCTCCTCTGGTCAAATTAGCTGTGTAAATATTACGAATAAAAATATATGCAGGGGCAAGTGGATTACAAAAAGGCATTTCCTTATAAGTGATCCATGTGACTCCAAATTAGAATGTGTCTTAAAAATAGGGAGAGCCTGGGAAAGATTAGTAGACCAAAACAAATGGTGCCCATAAACTGCCCCAGATTTGTAGACCAAATTCTCAACAGCGTAAAGCTTGAAAAAAAAAAAAAAAAAAAAAAGGGAAGAAACATGGGAAAGAGGGAGAGAGGAAAGTTTTAGGTATAATACTTTTAAATCCTAAAATACAAGCTGGATTTTGAAAAACAAGGCTGAGGTAGATTGGGCAGTATGTGTAGATTGAGGCTATCTTTGGCTTTTTCCAAATTTCTGCCTTTAAGATGTTTCCATCCTATTGAAAATGATTTAATTCATCCTTTCAGAATTTTTTTAAACAAATCACGTATTTAAACTTGTATAGTACTTAGAAAGGGAATAAACAAAACACACCCAACATCTTTTATTATTATATAAAGCCTGGAGAGGTTCTGTCTTCTCCTATGAAGAGTGTGGTGCTGTCTTCTCTTATGAAGATAATCAACCACATTATACAAGGCTGAAGGGCATAAAAATACACATTTGTAACACCATAACATTCTGCTGCTTTCCTTGGGAAAATCATATTTATCCTTGAACATCACATCTTAATACAGGGGGAAAGGTCAGCAGCAGAATATTGTTACTCATTTTCTCTTGTCTCCTTCTATTATACCATTTGCTTGGAATTTGTTCATTTGATCTTCATCTGAGAAGCAGAAGTAAACAAATCTTGCTAACTGTTCAGTCAGTTTCAAAACCAGCTAACACTGCTTATCCAGTGCTGGAATCTTAGACAACGATGATTATACTTTGATGCCATAATGTTCAGGAATCCTGTGGGCCAAAGGAAAACTATATATACATATATAATTTTGCCAGAAAAAGTTTCGTCTTGGAAAATTACCAAACATATGCCTTATTCCATTTGTATATTTTTAAAATAAAACTACTACCATGAACAGTAGTTAATGAGTGACAAGTGGTGAGTTGATTGTGGTTCAGAATGAACCATCTTATTAGAAAAAATATAGATACAAATTATACTTCAACACATACCCGAAATAGTTTCTAAATCCATACATCTAGTCCCCTGGGGTTAACTCTTATGCAAATCAATAGCTGAGTTTCTCGATTATCACATAATAAAATCATGCTAGTTCAAATT